>NW_020447262.1:0-69926 GCF_003343035.1 Apteryx rowi
AAGAGAAGGCTGAGAGGAGATCTTATCAATGTGTACAAGTATCTGAAGGGAGGGTGTCGAGAGGATGGGACCAGACTCTTTTCAGTGGTGCCCAGCGACAGGACGCGAGGCAACGGGCACAAACTGAAACACAGACAGTTCTATCTGAATATGAGGAAAAACTTCTTCCCTGTGAGGGTGACAGAGCACTGGACCAGGTTGCCCAGAGAGGTTGTGGAGTCTCCTTCTCTGGAGATATTCAAAACCTGCCTGGACACAATCTTGTGCAAGGTGCTCTAGGTGACCCTGCTTGAGCAGGGGGGTTAGACTAGATGATCTCCAGAGGTCCCTTCCAACCTCAGTGATTCTGTGAATACCATGAAATCAGATTAGCTTCTCTTTCTGCAGACTAAAGACCAAGCAGGAGGGAGGAAGAAAAAAAAGGGGGGAGGGGGATAAAATAAGGTAGTGATGCCCTTTAGAGGTTTTATATMCCACCAAAAACAACAGTTCTCCTGTTTGACTTCAATTTGTTATCCATTACTCCAGTTCTTCATTAGAAAAGAAAAGGAGGAAGAAAAGGGTTTTTTACAAATTCATGTCCAGTCTTTCCCAAGGTATCAAATAACTTTGTGTAATAACAGGTATTTTCATTAGATACAACAGTGTGAAGACATTTCAATGTCCATACAATGAAAATGAAACTAACTGCTTAAGAAATCATTCAGCACATAGCATATAACAAAAATCATAAAACATTTATAGAATTATATTGTTCACCAACATTCCTCTTCAGAAGAAGAACGTTGGCTTTTCCATGAAGTCAGTTATTTGCTGGTAATGATTAACACGTGACATATTTCTCAAGTCTCCAAAATTTAATTTTCCACTCATTTTCCAGATGATGAACAAAAGGAAACTGCTCTTCCTGCATGCTAATTAACTTAGCTTATACTCCTAGCATGCACAGTTTATACAATGTTATATCTGTACTATCTATATAACAAAGCCTCATCTATGACCTGTCCATGGATGCAGACAGAAATCATATTGCAGATTGCAGAAACTCCATTGACTGAGGACTACCAGAAGTCACCTAATATTACTTCACTTTATACATATATATCCTCTGTATTAAGCAACATTTTCAAAAGACATGTAGTAAAAGGAGAGCACAGTATGAAAATATTTCACTGCTGAAGCTTTCCAACAAGTTCAGTAGGTTTACATGGCAGAATATGGCCCCTTGGTGRAGTTTTTTAAATTTATCTATTGCAGGTTTAACTTTTGGTTCCCACTTTATTAACTATTAGCAGTGGAAGGTTATCTGTGTGACAGGAGAGAGAGATAGCATTAAAAATTACCAGAATATCACATTGCATTACACTGCAAAAGGGGTGAGGGTGTCTAGCTGGCATAGTGAAGTCAAGGTGACGGATCCAATCCAAGCAATAACTATATGAACAGCACTTTAGGTTCCTTAGCTTCTCAGTTCTTTCATATTGTATTAATAGTCTTTGAGTGCATCAACGCTGGAACAAGCAGGGGAATTTTTTTTTTTAAACATGCTGTGGTATTAGGTTAGTAACTTAATCTTGTTGGCAATATAATAGTTATGGTATAATCCCTCACATTATAAAAGTAATTGCCATAATCATAACCTACATTCAATTATTTTTTTCTACAGTGCAGCTGCAGTGGTTTCCCACTCCCAACCTGCCATCCTATCACTGAGGGGACAAGAAGGGGCAGAAAGCAGTGCTCACAAAACACAATTACAGTCCATCCCTCTCCCTTTCCTAATAGCAAGTGACTCCCCATCCCAGTTAATAAAGAGCTCCTTGTCCCTCCATTATGCAGTGTAATCTCTAAAAGATTACATTCTCATTTGGGAACGAGCCAAGAGCCAGTGGGAAATTCTCTAGTAAATTGGATAGGGAGACAAGAATATGAAGGGCAGCTGGATTGCAGCACATTTTTTTTCAGGGCATTCCCAATCCTGGGGCCCTCGGGCATTGTTAGAAGTCCTGCAGTCTTGATTCTTTTCACTGCTATGTCGTCAGTATAATACTATTCACGAAGGGGACACAGATTAGCTGTGCTGAAGATGGAATGAGAGGAACCGAATGTTGAAATGTAGTAAGAAAAGATAGGGAAAGCCCAATTATATATTTTTAGTGTCACCATCTTATATAAAAACAGTGTTTTGAAACACTGCAGTAAGTGTTTCAACTAAAATGGTAAAATGTTTTTTCTACCCAGCCTGCCTATCATCAGGAAGCCAATTTAAGCACTCCATCGCTAATAGTAATTTAAGAAGTATTTTGAAAGGCAGATTCCCCACACCACCTCTTTCCCTTTGCCTGCACCTTCCAATGGATGCATTTGCGTTCCCAGCCCTAGCTACCATCCACGATGGAGAAAACAAACCAAAACAAAACCAGGGCAGGTGGCCCTATCCCTTTTACCACAGCACAGGGAAGGAAGGAGGTAAGTGAGTGAAAAAGTTGACTGGATTTTTTTGTTTTGCTTTGTTGTTTGTTATTGTTATTTGAAAGTACCTTCTCAAGAAGTCACACAAATTTATGTATGCAAACTGGGTAGGCGCTTCACATTCATTTCGTCAATAATGGCACACATGTACCACCATTTTAATTCCAAGTTTTGTTAGAAAATACTGAAATCTCAGAAAAGAAATGGAAAAAAAATAATAATTTGTTACAGCTTTCTAAGTAGTAGAACTTTTTTATTCCTCCAAAGCAGTAAGTTTTTAATCATAACATGAAATTCCAGTCATTATTTCCTTTCATGTAACATAACTAAGGTATTTATTAGAGGAGGTAAAAAAAGATAGTTGTCGCAGCAGAGTATCAGAAGGAATTTTTTGCTTTTAAATTGCTGCTCAACCAAACTACAATATTTTTCACCTGCAGGACTTGCACAATAATAGTTACCTCTAGTCCATGAGAGGCAGTAGTTAAAATACATTAAGATAGAGGATTGTTTGCAATTTAAAATCTTAGTGCTGGGAAGTCCTGATTCAGCAAACTATCTCTATTCAACAACCCCCTACACGCATGCTTGAAGTTAACCACACGTTTAAGAACTTTTGAAGTACATGGACTTTGGCCCCATTTCAGAAAAGCATTTATATACATTTAATTGGATGAACTGGATGAAGCAAAGAAAGGAAAGTGGGACAAGAGAAGTGTACCTGAAAAAGATTCAAGCCAAACAATAATCCACAAAACAAGAACTTATGTGCAGAGGTGTAACACACTGAATAGCTTCCCTGCTTTTCCTAAGTGTGTATGTTGGCATTTATGCTTACATGAGTTTACTCTATTGGAATAAAAATGGAGGAGGGGGAGGAGAACTATTGTAACTACTTGTCATTAGAGAAGCAGGCCTTAAATAAATGCATACATCCCACAGGGCATACACATAGATCTCAGAGATAAGACAGAAGTGTGCAGAGAGAAAAAATGTTTCATAAAGATGACTGAACTCAGAAGCAATAACCTCCAGGCTGATTCTCCCTTCGTCTTTTTCAGGGGAAAACAAATCCTAGTACCCATCACCAATAAGTTTCCCATCGCTCCCCTTCAGACAGCCACATCCATTGACATCTCAAGTCAACATCAAGAGGAGAAGCTGACCGAAATTCCCCAAGGCAAAGTTGTTCTTTTTCTTTTTCCAAAAATATCCTCATATGGCTTTTTTGATAAAAAGAGGGAGGGGGGAGAAAAGGAAATGATACTTTTTACTCTCCCCTCTACCTCTGCTTACACAAATCTGACATCACAGCAACATTTTAGTATGCCACTTTTCAGAAAATAAATAACTGCTTTTTTAATGTCTGCCTAGTGTGAGTGCTGTTTTTCCTTTCCTTCATTCATCTTTCTCTTTCCCTTGCATAGCCTGATAGTACCTCTCAGCTTTCTCCATGTCTGATTAGCATCGCTTTTTCTTTTCTTCCATATGAATCTTCCTTTCCATTTTCCCCACCTGGGGTAGGAATAATTCTTTTATATAAGTAAAGAATGAATGGTACTTTTCTTCCTTTCATTCCTTCCCCCCCTTTCATCAACCCATACTTTTCCATCTCCTCCTTTCTCTCCCCTCTGTCCCACGCAGCGTTAGGACATCAGGGAGAACTTTGGGATCTGACTCCTTCAATGCAAAAAAGGAGGAACTACCTTATTTTTCCTTCTCCCTCRATACAGAAAGAAAAATTAGGTTGGGGCAAAAATAAGCTGCCAGAACTGCACAAAATCTGCAGCTGGGGCAGCTTTTACCTTTTCTTCCATGCCAGGTGCCATTACTGCACCATTTCTCAGTGAGCAGGGTGAAGCCCAGAGCCAGTTCCCTTTCTGTGCCTACTTTGGATTTTCCTGGGTCTTGGTAAGTTGGCAAATAGGGAGAAAATAGCAGCTCCCCCTCCACTGGGGGAGAAAGAGGAGGAAGAGCAAATCTCTTAATGGAGGAGGGCAAGCCACACTGTGCACACAGACACACACATACTTTAATCTCTGTTTGAAGGAGCTGAGAGACCTACTTAACTAACAACTGTAGAGTACTTTTAGCTTATTGAAAGGAGCTGTGGCAAGGCAGTCAAGCATCTCCGTCATCACACGCCTTACACTTAGAGCCTACATCTTTTGGAACTTACCATTGCCCCTTAAGGTTTTTTTTTACTGCAGTTCCTTCCGCAGATGTCTCTTTTTCAGAAAGGAAATTTCTACCCGTTAATAAGAAATACTGGGGCGAGCAGTCTTGAGCCTGTGCTTCTTTCCTTCATCGGTGAACAGGGTCTAAAGTTTTCTGTTTCCACCAGTCTTTCCTGCCACCCCCTGCTGCCTTTTGGGGAGGAGGTGAGGGGGGGAAGGCAGGCATGCAGAAGATGATTCATTTTGTGATTGTAACTTGGGCATTTCCAGCCAAACTCCATAACTTTTTTCAGCCAGTATCAGTAGTAGCTCCCTTTAGAGAATGGGACACAGCACAAAAGACCAACTACAGATTGCTGTAGGAGAATATGAATAAAATGACTGATTTCCCCTATTATGATTAAACAGATTAAAGAAAAAAGAAGATACTACTAATGAAAAAAAGAACACAAAGCTTACATGACAAGCCAACAAATTTCTCTGAACATTACAGTGCACATTTTTACTGAGATTCACAGAAATTCAGTGAGATCTTCAAAAACAGATTTCCAAATAAAATCTAGGAGAAAAATCAAAAGGGGCAGTAGTGATTTCCTTGAACTTCAAACAAAGAAAAAAAAATATTACTTCTCCAGGATCACATTTTTCCTAACCCCCATTAAGCACATTTTTCCTCTAGGAAGATTTCTCTTAATCATAGTATGCCACAAATGATCATTAGGCAGGAAAAAAGGGTCAGGCAGGGATAACAAGGATGAAAAGAAAACTCTGGAGAGTTCATCTCTACTGTTTATTTTGAGGCACACTTAGGATTCAAGTTTGACTATTCTAATTGTATTCAAAGATTTAGCTCTCTAAGGAACATAAACAAAACTAGCAAGGGCCATCAGCCAGAATAGTTTTCCTCATAATCATAGAGTAAGGTCAGCTTTTGTTTTTTCTTTTATATGATAATCTCAACTCCTCTGTATTGATTTTTAAATTAAAAATAAAAAAGGAGAAATTAAAGTTTCCTAAGACTAATGGCCCATTTCTGCAGGGGCAGCTTTTTTAGCGTGCTTATATATTTTCTCAGCTTTTTTTTGGTTATGCTTTCCTTATCACGTATTTTAAACCTTTTATACCAATTCTGGCTAAGCGTGTTCTGGTTAGCAGCTTGTATCCATTCAAAGGCAAGGCAATAATCCATCTAGGTTTAGGGAATTTTCACAAAACTGATGCAGAGCTGTGTCAATTTTAATGTCATGCCATGGAGAGTGCATGCAGCTTTTTCCACTTTAGAGGATTAAAAGTGACCTCTCTTACCAAAATCAATAAGGGCAGCTTGCTGTGACTAATAGGTTGTAGAAATTCAAAAAAGACTGTTTGTAACATTGAGTTCATTCTCTCTGTGTCTCTCCCCACCCAGTCCCCGACTGGTTGGCAGATCTGCACTTTGACATGTACATTCACATGGCAAATGGATGTCTATTCTCTTCCCAGGGACCAAACCAAGCCACACAGTTTACCCACATATCAGGGAAGAAAGAAAGCTGATATTTATTTGGTAAGAAGGGACTCAGCAACTTCTGTAGAAAAGCATAGGACAGAAATAGTAGGATAAGGAAATATTTAAGATGTGCCTTATTTTGTTCCCTAAAATGGTTTTAAAGATCTTATTTATACATATTATCAGGAGATCAACAAGTACTCAGATATTTCACTTCTCTTTGTGACCTGAGGTGGGGGTTTGTTTGTCTCTGAGCAAAGGCTTCTCCCCACCACCACCACTTCCTTTGCCCATCTGTAATAGGCTAAAAATTTAAATTCCATTAAAATCAATGGAACTGCCCCAGAGATGCATGAGGTTATACCTCCAACTGTAACATTCATTAACTRCTATGGCATGTGCTCAGTTGCTTTGGCTGTTTTCCCTTCTCCAGTATTCCTTTTGTTACTCTGAAGCATGAGAGATTTAACAGTCGAGTTTGGGCACTTTTAGAAATATAATAATTTCATATGGCACAGGAAAATGGTACATGCTTTAGAGCGCACGTCAAGTGGCATAAAGTGAATTTTCAATTTTTCATTTTGTAACACTGAAGATGACCAGTACAGATCAGGATCTTCTAACATGTGGTGAAAATCCCCTTACTCTCCTGGATGTCTCTAATTTCACATTTATTTTGCTTGAGGTACAAATTAAAAATCCTTACCCATGGTTCATAGCTTGTGGACAATTTCTCCATGTAACAATCACCATCATTGTCTTTGTGCCAAAAAACAAGACTTGCCTAGGGGGACTAAGGGAGAAAAGGGGCTGAAGTGGTGGGAGGAACCAACTGTAAAGGTTTAGGAGTCCCTACGGAGATTTATAAATAGACGACTGCCATGTGCAAAATGTGAAAGAAACCCAGTCAGCATAAGAGCTGTTGCTGTTTCAAAATCTTCTAAGTCCATTTAGGCAGTAGACAGGGTTATAAACAAACAATAAATCAAGAAATTACTAGCATTTGAATTTTGGCAAGATAATAAAATGTGTAGGAGTATAATCAGCAAATAATAGGAAGGATCTGCGAGCGAACCCACCAATTAATGATAAATAGGACTTGGCACAGAATAACTTCACCAATGTGGATCTCATTAAATGGCCATGGAACCTGTTCCTGCGCAGCCCTTTTGGAGCAAGGGAAAGGTGAGGTAACTGAAATGTCAGTGTACCCACCCCCTCACAGCTCTCAAGCTCCAGGATTGTAACCACCTGGGCCAAAATGACAACCTTATGCTGCGTGAAGGCCATTCTGTGGTTCTCCAGTCTTTAACTGATATGTTTCCAGTTCTCAGCTTTTGGACTTTTCCTTTGGAATTCCACCTAAACAAAGATGACCGAATACATGCAGCTCTGCTCACCCCGGAATGTCTGTCTCCTGCGCTCACCTTGTTTTATTAATGACACCGCTTAAAGAGAGAAATGCCCCTAAGCAAGCAATATCCCTTAAACAGATAAATAGTTCACACACCAGGTAGGGGGAGGGGAGAGGGGGGAAGAGACCCTGTCTTATTAGACTAGAAACAGACACACCATATTAATACAAAGAATCAGCATATGGTTCTAATAGGTTTCTTAAAATGATTTATCAGCTGTGATTAAGCCCTCAACCAGTATGTCTATCTTCATAAATAAAGTAAAAGTGCACCTTGCTCTAAAATATATCGGTAGTATCTCATTACTCAACCATATAGGCTGCACTCCACTTAGAATTTGGCTCTGGGGAGCGAAGAGTTTGTGTTTAATAGCAGAGTGTATACTCTAAAGAGATTGCCAAGATTTAGGAGCCTTATCTAAGAGACAGACTTACTAAAAAAGCCATTACAAAGAAAGTTTATCCCCTCACTATGTGCCATCCGGTCCACGCTGTTGAAGTATGAACAGGTAACGAGAAAGCTGTGCCTTTAAGAACACACATAGGAAGACCAAAGCAACATGCACAGTTCCACGTTGTTGTGAAAGAAACGTCAGATTGACATTAGGCAGGCTCCCTTTTTTGG
Organism: Apteryx rowi; assembly: GCF_003343035.1. Lineage (NCBI taxonomy): Eukaryota > Metazoa > Chordata > Aves > Apterygiformes > Apterygidae > Apteryx > Apteryx rowi. The sequence goes on from NW_020447262.1 coordinate 8,178, forward strand.
GGGTAGCCAAAATATACAAAACTCAACAAAAACCCAAACATTACAGGARGGTGACTCAACTTCTCTGGGACAGGGACAGTAAGAGGCAGAAGGAAAGTGGACTCTTCTGACTGAGCCCTGTAGGATGATTCATCAGCTGGAATTCAGAAGAACACAGAAAGATTATGGTTAGGAAAGTTTAGCTCAATCAAAAACGTATGCCCTCCAAAACTGCCTTTCTGCACACCATAAGCACTTACTTACTGCTGGAAAAATACTCAGGTCTTCTCTCAGAGCATGGAGATCTAAATCCATATATCCATTCAAACACAGTCCATTGCAACAGAAGAAGATAAGAGAGACCTGCCTGCCAGCAGAAGATAAGATGTTGTACTGACAGCAATGAGCATAAGTTGAACCTTATTCCTATGCATATTTTTGCAAAGTTAGTTATGAACTCTGTTGTCTTCATGGCTCTTCTGTACAGTTAAGCAGAAGAGTGTCCCCTTTGTAATACACTTCATTGTGGCAAATAAATGCCCGGACTATAAATATATGCTCAAAACAGGACTCACATAGTCAGAGGACTAAAATGCCAAACGCAGAATCCCTGTATAAAATGTAATGCATCGCCACATGTCTACCATGAAAGCTCCAGAAGTTAAGAAAACCAGTTAAAATACAGCAAGCCTACCCATCTGSAGAGAGGAGGAGAGCATTCTTCCTGTCTTTAGCAACACTGAACAACAGCTGATAAATCTTTAACACACATGGTTTGTGGGATGTCCTATGCTGAAACCGAGCAGATATGGAATCAATCCGAGGCTCTGCCACAGACTTCCTGTGCAATTTTTAGCACGTCACGTGAGCCCAGATCCTTTATGGTAGCTCACTGATTCACTCCTGCTTTATTTCACTGAGAGCAAGACACCAAACTGCCTTTGAAGATCTCCATCAATCTCTTGGGGCCATATTGCAAAGATATTTAGGAACCAAAAGACACAGAAAGCTGCCTGCCTGGCAGAATGGTTTAAAGGACCCAACTTGCTTGAAATTCTCACTCCGCGCCTCTGATTCCATCAGTTTGGTGTCTAGCTACTAAGGAGCTTTGGAAACCTTTTTTTCCAAACTCTATATTTCCTTAGAAAATAAAAGAAAAAACATTTGCCTTCTTCAGAGGAATGTTGCAAAAGTAAGTTGATCATTAAGAAACAGGGGGATTTATAAACCAATGGTGAGACCATAAAAGCAAATCAATAAGCYGTCCTAACCGTATGCAATTAATGCATATGAAAACTCAAAATAACCCAGTGAAAAAAAAAAAATACAGGGCTTCTTGCGTTTGAAATCCAGAAAGAGTCAGGTGAGAGCACTCCTTGGAAGGGTAGCCCTTTCTCATTAATAAGCCATGTTGAATTTGTAGTCTGTCAGCAAAGTCAACCACCATAATGAGTCCTTCATCCTTGTTCCTCTCTTTCACCAGACTGCATTGTCAGCACTACTACATGTGCCAATATAGGCCTCTAAAGCCCAAACACTTATACAACATGCTCTATCAATGTAAAGATCTTTTTTTTCCTTGTAGTATAATGGTACAATATTACTTTAATATCACCCTTGCCTGTTAAAGGGGCTCCATTCACTACACTGCTAGTTTCAACTACTGTACTGACAATGACTGTCTGTAGGAGTGAACTTTCTGCTGTAACAAAATGATAACGAGATTAAAGTAAGATTGTATTTATGAAGTGTGTTTTCTTCTATCCAGCCAACACAGCTTTTGCAGCTTCTCCTACTGGGAATACCAGGAGATTTCAAAATGGCATCTGCTGCAGATGAGCAACATGTCTCCCAAGGCGTGTTTCTCCTCCTATTGACATAACAGACATGATTAGGCCCTTTGGGAGGCCATTTGTTTGGTTTGCTTCCTCACTTAAAAGTCTCCAAAAAATAAAAACAACAGGAAAACCCACCAAGTTTGTGCAACACAAGAAATGCTTATCAGATGTTCTTATTTCATCAAACTTCGGGCCACTGGTTTTGTATTTATATTTTTCCCCTTATTGAAATGTAAGAGGTTTCCTTTAAAATATATTTAAACAAACAAAATCCATCACATTTATTCTGTTTGCATACATTTCAGAAGACAAAGAGGAAAACCTCTAGGCCAGGAATACATAACATAAAATTTGAATTTAAGGTGTGGAAATGAAGTGAAATTTTCTTCCAAACTACACCTGCTCAAAAGACAGATTCTATTATTTTCAGCCCAGCTTGAATTCAGTAGTCCTACCCATACTCATAACCGATAGCGTAGAAGTATAACAATCAGAAGATATTCACATAATTTCTCTTCTGGAGATTGCAGCATCACTGAGTTCAGCAGTAAATGGCGTGGTGGCATAAATTACACAAGTACATTTTATCTGCCTTCTTATGCCGATATGCAGGAATCTATCGTGGTATAAAGGATCGAACGAGAAACCAGAAGGCATAAACCAAATCTATGCCTTTCAAAGGCACGTCAGGCTATAGCATTATCTCTTGCTGTATGCAACTAAACTGGATATTAAGGCTTTTAAAGCCTTCTGTAGATTGAATGTATTTAACCACCAAATGCTCTATATTTGTGGGKTTTTTTGCTGGACTACCTCATTTTGCTGATGCTTTTCTAGCAGTGAGGTGACTACAGTGCAACAGTATTCTTAGAACAGTAATATTAAGTCATGTAGAAGACTTGCTGGCTTTCAGCTTCCTGAACTGACAGTGAACAAACCACATTAAAACCAAGCTGTACTTGAACATAGCGGTTTCTCTGCTTCATTTGTATAGCTTACATACTATCTTGCAACATGAAGTACTGTTCAGAAAATTTCAGAAATTTCAGGATAAGCCTCAGGAAGTGAYGCATTGCAATTCTAGCACAAGCAGAATATGATCTTAAAAATGCCCTCATATTGAAAATATTCAACTTGCTATTTCTAAATGTTTCTTGATGTAGTGTCCTACATGCTACAGTGTGTGTACTTCTACTCTTTCTCATTTCATGCAGGTAGGTCAGGCAAAATGCATTTTAATGAAGCAACAGCTATGATTAGTTGTTCAGCAATGGATCCTGGCTTTTCCCATGTTTGACATTATTCCCTCAAACCCAACTTTAATGCTCAGAACAAGATCTGACAGCAGGTCCTATCCAGTAGCAGCAAAGGTCACAGGTCTGCAAACATAACCCATGACAAATGCTTTGGATACTTAATGCTGAGAGCAGTGTAAACCTAAAACCTGCAGCTAGTAGGCTAAGATGATCATCTGATCTGCCAACACTGCCTACCTTGTTGGTTTGGGTTGCAAATTTTGCTTGGGGAAGAGCTGTAAATTGCTGCCTGCCTCAGGCTCCTGAGAGCTTTAATAATTACACTTTTGCAAGTGGAAAAACAGTATGGGTATGCTTTTATCTATACTAATCTCAGTGGTGAATTTGGCAGGTCGGATGCTTGGATCAGGAGGAGTGCCATCAAGAGGATGCAAAAAGCCTTTCTCATACGCTTATCAATACGCTTATTTCTGATCTATTCCCTTGCATTTGGGGGGGGGTCAGCCTTTCTCAGACAGGGACTTCCAGCTAATATTTGATGTCACAGGCTCATGAGGAGCCAAAACACTGACAATCTCATTTCCATTTATAACTTTTCCATTCTCATTTCAGTCCAGGTCCTGAGGGTCGTTATCATCATTATCACTCTAGTTCTCAAGCAAAAGGCTAATCCAGCTATATTTTAAGAGACAGTCCTTGCCAGATGAACTTACAATCATTGTAGATAAGACGTATGAAGTATGGGAGGCAGAAAGAGACGCTATTCCCATTTTACACATGAGCAACTATGGCAGAAAGATATTAAGTGATTTGTTCCAAGTTACACAGCTAGGATATTAACTCAAGCACTTTCCCCTCAATGCTACCTTTCCAAAAAGGGTATGTGCACTATTCCTAAGACTGTGCATTCAGCACTTCACAGCTAATTTGGAATGTCAACAGTCCCCATAACCAGCTTAATCACAGCAAATTCTCATGGACTACACATAGACTCCTGTTTAGAAGAAGAAGAAAAAAAGAAAGAATATAGCTAATTGGACTGTATTCTTTGAGGACTCTTTTCAAATGAGGACTCTCAAGCAGAAGAAAAGTTTTTCTCTTATAAGATTTCAGTGTCAAGCTGTGCGCTAAGCCACAGCGATATACTAAAATAAACATTTCTCTCATAGTCCAAAGAAATTAACCTGACCAAAAATATTTTTGGAAGACTTTTCCGAGACATTAAAAGATTTCCATGCTGCTGCTATTAGCCTCCCAGCGCTGGTAAGTGCATTAGGAGAACGCTGCACTGCACTCGCATTCCAGGGACAGGCCATTAGGAGCATTTCATTATCAGCAGCTATGGCCCAAGGAGTCCCTTTCTGTTGCGGCCTTTGTCTCCTGTATTTGCGTACAGCCCTACTGGGGCCCGCTTCAGATTCCTATCTGACAGTCAGTCGGTAATGTAAGAATGAACATACAGCAGACTAATTGGAAACACAGAACAAATGTTACAGGTTAGCTAGTTAGTGGGACTTTGGCTTTTTTTTAATGATTTCCCCCTCCCCCCATCATTCATTTTGCTCCCTGGAGATAGCCCATGGCAGCTGCAGGGCTTGGGAGAAGGAGGGCAGAATAAGACATCCAGAGGTCCTTAAACAACTGGTATTATCAGGTAACCTGATGCCCCTGTCTAGGTTTTAATCAGATTGTGCAACTACCCCTTGTGAGCTGAAATGGACCCTGCAGCATCAAACTGTGTAATTTTTGGCTAGCTGCACAGAAGCCCAAGTCAGTAGATTTTTCCTCATCTCCTACTCCCACAAAACAACTACCATACAGTAAGAACTGCTTAGGAGTCTTCTTCAATATTGATAATTTGCAAAGAAGTACAAGCGTACAGAAACGGTCCCCTTGATTTTGGCCAAGTCTCCTCTGCAGCACACAAGAAACTAAGTATAACAAGTTAAATATAAAATTAGTCACATTTCTGTCATTACATGGCTGTTTCCTACCATTCATCCTGCAAATAAAGCCGTGAGATCAAACTGTCTGGGATATTTTCCCAGCCCTTGACCAAACCTTGAACTCTCTCACATTTGGACACTCTCTTTCCTTGATCAGCATACTACATCTTGCTCTTTCTCTTCTTTTCTCCTATATCTGTCTGAGTCTCCTTTCTTATGAGCCTTAAATAAACTCTCTCTATACTCCTTTCCCAATAAGTCACCAATAAACCACCCCTAGTCTCCCTTCCCATATTCYTTCTATATTCCTCCTCTCCCTTTCTGCGTCTCAGCAATCATCCTTACCTCTTCTTCCAAAAAGCCCTCTAATGCCTTCTCTTGCAGACCTCAAAGTACTTCAAAGATCCTTCTGCAGGTCCCTAAATGCTGCCAACTTCAAATTTCGCAAGCCCCAGGACCCACTCAGGCATACATATGTCTTCAATGTATGAATTTTGAATTGGGCAGCAACAACTGACAAGCAAAACAAATGACACAGAACAGCAGCTATAAGAAACAGTCCCTATACAGGAAGCACTTGCAATTGGAGGCACAGGCACTCCGAAAGACAAAATAATGCTAAGGCAAGGTAAGAAAAAGTGCCCTCTGGTTTTAGCACCATAGCTGCTTCATGGCCTTCTTTCCTCACATTTAGCATGTGGTGTTGTATAAGGCTCAAATTAGACAAATAAAGATTACTATGAAATGTAGGCCAAATAACACAATGTTCAGTAACTGGGGAAGTACTGCAGCAGGGGACATATTACATGAGAATTTCCAAGAGTTACATAGATGGGAGAGGGCAAAAGAGAGGCATAAAAATGGAACAATGTGAAGGAGAAGTATTTGGTAGCTTGTTTTAGGGCTGCAGTGAGGAAGAAGGAAGCAACATGAGCCTGTAGGAAACCCCACATTATTCATGCATTTCAGTTCTCAGAAGCAACCAGAACTTTGGATGCTTACTTGAAAAGTTAAAATTTCATCCATCACTTCTTGCTGGCCTCTATAGTACATTAAGCTCTTTTACAGATCCTAGGAAAGTTTAAACAGCTCGTTAGGATCCCTCAAAACACTTGGACAATCTTTGGGCATAGGAGTATACTTAACCCCATACAAAGTGGCCTATATAAAACAACCTAAACTTACAGATACTAAGAGTAATAGAATGCTAACTGGAAATGGGATACATTATCTACTAGGTATTAAAAGTTAAAATTTTCTCCTTCTGTATGAATACCTTATGACAAAAGCAGACACCTGATAAAGCTGGTAATGATGACAAATAAAAACCAGGGGCTCACAGTGCGGCAGGGGAAAGAGCAAAACTTTTTCCTTTTAATGTCAATGCCTCCTCATAATCCACATTTCCCTGTAATGCATTTGAGCAAGCTTGCAATCCTCACTTCAAAGATGATATAATTTTCCCAAGCCTCTCCCTCAAGAGGTGTGTGGTTTGTAATATAGTTTACTTAAAAGCAGGGACTTGGAATCAAACCCTGGCAACAACAGTTACACGCTTTTGGAAATGTAATGCTGCTTTTTTTGGTTTGGAGTTTTTTTTGTCAACCTTTTCAATAGTTTAGAAAACATGTCACAACTTACAGTGCCACCTASTTTCTAACCAAAAGGTTACTACCAGGTAGTAGAGATCTGCTTTCACACAGTATCCTTAAATGTTTGTTTGAAGGAACCAAAAAGGGCAGGAAGAGATTGATGCACTAATACTCACCCTTTTGTTGTTCTCTTCTTCTTGTGCCTTTCTAAATTCCTGCTCTAAGGAGCAATCAATATCATTGAAGAGGCCCACTTCCTCACAGTTCTTCAGAAAGCGTGTTGGTGTAGGAGTCTGATCTGAGAATATGAAAAGAAATAATCTTTGATATTCAATATTAAAAGGAGAGGGAGACAGAACCTCTCTTTTCTTGGCAGACTATTTAACTTGCCAATGCCTTCCCACTCCTACACATCATCACTGACAACAAACCACATGGCACTGAATTTTGACATTGCGCACTGTAGACAGACAATGACTGCCAACAGTGTCTGAGAACAGGCAGCAGTCATCATTCAACCAGAAAGACAACAGGCCAGATTTTCAGAGAGCACTTAACACACAAGTGCATAACCTCAACATGTGCAAATGGTCACTAAAACTGTGCATAAAACTCCTAYAATAATTGCATGTAAAATAACTCACAGCACATATGATAACGCATATTTACCCTGCAGCACACAGGTAACTGTGGCAGATACACATTAGTTATGCCTTCACAGCTTGAAAACCACCTCAAACATTCACAATTTTATTCTGAAACATACTAGAAGTAAGCCATGGTGCAAAGAAGTCCTGCTCAGTGAATTGCTCCCAATATAATTTTTGAAGGAGTGAAATGACATTAAAAAAAAGTTGTGAAATATTAAATTTGACCACAAATAAGCTTCAGTATTCTTGTTTTTTTTTTTAAATCTAAAAGTGCTGAAAAATCATAAAAACAATGGGATTTAAAGTCAAAAGATTTTTAGTGCATGCCTTCATTCTAGAAAATTGTTGCCTCCTCAAAAATAATTCAGGGAAGGATAGTGTTCTCYTTAACGCTACAGGCAGGAGGGGCTCAAGTATACGTACAAGGTTTTCAGCCTCCTTTCCAAAACCTATAAATAAGGCAAGTAAAATTGCCCAGTAGACTGTTGTTTTGCTGATAACTCAGGTCTGTCTTTCTCCGGAAAGTGAAAATTGAGCCCAAAGCTGGGAACCAAGAACTCTTCATATAAAAGTCAGCTCTGAGCTAACTCCATTCATTCTGAAGCAAGTTCTTAACCACTCTACCTCAGCTTCCCCATCCCCAAATAATTACAAGACAGAGCCCTGTTAACAAAGATGAGGGATAGTCCATATGGTTCTATCAGCTTTACACACAAAAAACAGCGACATTCCTTTCATTCCAGGCAAAAGAGACTTAGAAAGCAAAAGGCTGTGATGGAGCAGCATAGGAAAGAAAAATCTCTTCCATCTTAGCTCCTCCTTTCCTAGTTTCCAGTCCAGCTCAAGCTGCATTGCAGTACCCAGTCTTATGGAAATAAGACTTATGGAAAGATTGTCCTAACTCTCTTCAAAAATCATCTTCTGCGTAGTCATTTACAACTATCCTATTGTTTGAAATTCATTCTACAAAGAGTGAAAACRAGTGCCTGTTACACTAATCCCAGTTGCCCATACAGGGCCAACTCTGACCTCAGAACAAAAGCTTCCCACTTCAGTGAGCTCTGGGGAAAAAGTTTAGCTTCTTGTGCCTAGCTAAGATGGGTCAAGTTCTAATATTTCCCTGTTACAGGGAACTGTTACCAGACAGAATGAACATTACATGATCAGCATAGAAACACACAGCAACCCCTAAACAAACGGCAGCACAGAAGAAATACATACAAAAGGATATACAGTTTCCACTTGGAAATTAAGGGGCTGATCCTCCACTTTATAAAATCAGCGTGAAGCTGATTTCCACCTTTAGAATGTCTGGTCCTACAGCTTTGACCTTTTAAAGTAATTTAAGGGCACAGACCCTGGTCTGCATGCATATTTCTGATGGAACATATTGATGTAACATAAGAAGCAAGGCCTTAATGTTAAAATTCTGTTTTTATTTCTTTTGGCCTCAGTATTATACTTGTGAGCTTAAAGGAAACAAAACTCAAGTGTTTGGGAATGCACACATATTTATCTATTAGTTTTCACAGCTAACTACTGTATTACCAGAGACAGGAACATAAGACTTTCCAAGAATCTTGCAGGAACTCAGCGTAAGGAATTGAGTCAATGAGGTGCTGACATCAATGGGAGCTGAAGACACTCAGCACTTTACAGGTCTATGCCCCAAACAAGTAGTGCCAAACTAATCTCTAGGGTAACCTCACTGAACTCAGAGGATTTACACCAGGGTTGTCTTTGGCCCTTGGGCTGCAATTTGTACTGGAGACAAAGTACACTGAAAATCCAGAGAAATAGATTTTATTTCCAAAAAGGATGAAATATTATTTCAGTGAAAAAACACTATTACTTTGTAGAAAAACAGAAAGATAATCATTGCCAAGTCTTTCTGGACATAAAAGGGATGTTAATATTTGAATGTTAGGCAAACATATGAAATGTCATATCTTAGGCAATGATATAACCATATTGTATAAGCAAGGTATCATTTTCATGACCAAAATGTGAATTTAGGGTTCCATAAAGAAGTTGATGGCACCACTGTCACTCAAACCAAATTCTTAACTTTGCTTCAGAGTTGCTTGAACCCACTTTTTTTTTTTTTAAACAGGTAAGGGAACACTAACATAGACAGGGTCTTGTTAGCTGGTCAAGAAATCAGGTGTTACTACATGAGGCTATATTAGATCAGAGGCTACATAATGGATAACAAAGTATTTCTAAGGCATATGCAGCTAAAGTCAGTATAGTTGCTCCTGATGTGTTCAGCATCTATTCCATGAAAGTAAGAGACAGTGAAATAAATCCATTTCAACAGTGAAAACAGGCAACCCAGACCAAGAACAGGTCTTCAAATGCACAAAGGCTTCGTTCTGCCTCCTTCTGCACATGTTGAATGCGGTCCTTTTGTATCACAAACAGCCCGAGGAAATCAGATATGTTGTGTTACCTACAGTGAGCTTCAGAGGACAATCTTTCCAATTAACTGTCTTGATTTATTATCTAACAGCCTTAGAGCTGATAGATTAGTAACACTATCTACACCACTTACATATTGATATGGTCATCATAAACGGTTACCGCAATCTCCCTATATGGTTATTGTAGTTTCTATGGTCCAGAAATCAGACTGGCAACAGTTCAGAACAACATTTCATTAAACAGACAGCCCTCCTCCTACTGTCCAAAAATCAAATAAACAAAAAAGCACCCACCCAGCAACCACTCCAAAACCCCACCTGCAGACCTTCTGAAAGCCAACTAAATCAGATGTACACCAAGACCCACCTTTCTACCTTATGCTACTTCATCTTTCAACATTCATAGAAACCAGAGGTCCATGAAACCTGTGCATTTATATGACAGCATAATTGACAAAAAAATCAGACTTTATAATGTTGAGACATTACATAGTGCAGTAGTTACACTGTACTTACACCGTGTCCACTGATTTCTGGACTTCAGGACTTCTGGGGCTACCAATGCCAGCGGGCTTTCTTTGCTTCTGCGGCAACCAAACAYTTTGCCCTTGGAAAACACCAATTCTCCCTCAGGAGGTTGGAGCACTCCTAGTAGAAGACACTACTCCAAACACCACAGTAATTCTTTTCCTAAATTAGGCAAGCCCTCATGTTTTATTTGGGAACAATATCACAAAGGAGACCCTAGCTTAGGTTACACATTCAGGTCTCCCAAAATTAATAAAATATTCCTAAATCTCAGCACTTAAAAATGTATTAAYAGTTCCAACAGCTTGTGCCTGACCTCACTCTTCCCTGTTTGGTACAAACAAATCTTTTGTTGCTATCTATCACTAGCACCCACAACTATTACAGGCTCACCAAGAACAGGGCTACGATTTGTTGCACTTCAGCAACTAGATATGCCGACCCAACTGGAACAAAACTCAGACAGAACTAGCACCACCTCAGCTTTCCCAGTGAGGACACACAGGTTACTGCCAGAAGCTGTCCTACATGCACACTGTGATCCAGACAACCCAGACCTTTAATGGCCCAAGCTGCATTTTGAACCGGATCACTTGGGATTCAGGTCAGTTTGGGTTAACCCTAGATATTTGGCTGTTACACTGAGCAGTCACAGTTCAGTCAGACTGCTCAATGAATAAAATCTTCCCATCCACAACTGTTACCACAACTAGTTTACTGTGCTTTCAGGCACCCACCTCTAGCCAAATGTAGCTTCACAGCCCAACCTTTGCCATCCAATAATTGCTTAGGAAGTTATTTCTATCTAGTCTTTATCACTAGGTTGAACACAGAACCTGTCAAACTTGCAACTAGGCGATAAATATCTTGTTTGGTCTGCTACTTGAATGAGTAATCAGCCTGTTTGTTTACATGGTCATTGCAGATGGGCTGCAAGAAACATTAAGTTTAAATAGATCTCAAAAATGTAACTGGAGAATAAAAAAAAAGAAAGCTTGAACTGTCTAATCTTTGCAGATTCCAAGTCAACCTGTTGTATTTTATAGGAGAGAATTTCAGAAAATCTCAACAATCAGATTCTAGCTGGAGCCTGCTATACTGAATATATATTGGCTGCTAACCATCCTCAAAACCTAACCCCAAACGCAGTGTTTGATGTGATGACCCTTGATTTTCTAAATTCATTGAAAATATATGTGGTAAGGCAGTGGAAAATTTGGAGTCTTCAGCAAAGTAAAAAGATTTCACTAGATATTCACTATGTTTGGCTGTGGGTCTTGGGGTTTTTTTGTAATTACTGAAATAATAACCTCTTAAATGAGACTCAGTCTCAATAAGTTACTGTCAAAACAACAGCCTTAATAAATACAATCCCAGGGAAATGTAGCATTAACTTGTTATACAGAGAGTTTATTTGAATCATCTACCAGAATGCATTTTGTAAAACTAGCCTGAATCCTAGTATTTCAGCTCTCAAAGCATGAATGAAATATTAAAGCATGATACCAGTTTAAGAAAAAGCCGGAGAATCAAAGGACAGCCATGCTAAACATGCTTTCGTTTGGAAAAAAACAAAGAATTTCCAGATTTTTAAAGTTTATATTGACCATTAAACTACTGCAAATGTTATTCATCCTCAGTAAAAGATATCTAATAGCACAGCTCCAAAGTGTGTAACTTGATTCTTCATCTTTAAAAAAAAAGTGTTTAGTCTCATGCACAGTAATAATAGACATCTGGCTTGTTCAGCTGTGGAGCTTTGTTGAATTTATATACTTACCCATGTTATACTTTCATGCAATGATAACAAAGTCAGAGTAAGAGGACTCGCACTGAAATTGGAAGGGCTGCCCATCAAGCAGCCACAAGAATAGGGGAATGTTCTGAGAATTTCAACAAAGTTTCTCCATGGATTCAGCAGGTTACCACCCATGTGTACCAGAAAACTCAAGGCCATGACACCTCAAGTAAGTGATGGAAGCGCAGAGGAGGCAGAGATGCACTCAGTCGTATCTGGTGGAATTGCCTTTACAGAGGAGCTCGCAGTTGAGGGCTCCCAAGAACTTTACTGCTAAATGATTCACCATTTAAAGTGCTGACTGGACTTTCTCTGAGGGTACACACATTGGGTAAAATACATCTTTAATCTCTTCTGGTCACTCAGAACCTCCTCAGTTGAATTTTAGAAAAAGAAGGTGCAACGGACTTTCCATTTCATTCCTTGGTAAAACAAGGGACACCAAAGTGAACAAGAAATCAGACAAAACAATTTTTCCTTATATCCACTCATTTTGCACTCCACAAAATTCATATCTAGATAAACCTCCCTTTGTAAATCTCAAAGAGAAAGAAAATGGCTCAACCAAGGATGACATAAGTTACTTCACTGACATGTGCATTACCCGGAAAAAGTAATGTAATTGCACTACCTTTTCCACACACCTCTTTTCATCTAGAGGAGACTGTTTCTATCTCCATAGTGGGATTTACCTTCAAAAATCTAGACAATAGGATTTCAGTAAATAGAATCAGAAAGAAACAAGCTTTCCACATCTACAGATCACCCTGGCCTCTCTTTCATCTGCTAGAAGCACTTTTGGGAACAAATTCTTTCCCCCTCAAAGATGGCAAGCTTTCATTCCCTCTCCTCTTAAATTTAATACCAAGGGAATCTCAGCATACCTCCTCCCAAAACTCAGTTCAACTCAGCTTTCAGCACTCACCTGGAGGGAACAATCTGTCCCATAGTCATTAATATTTCAGTGCTGTGAAAACAAAAAAAACCTTTGACATGCACAAAATGCAGAGCTTCACAGCAATGTAATGTTTAGTCAGCACAACAGCAGAGAGATGGCATTCATCTCAGTCAAACTAACTACAAACTTTCCTGCAACGATGACTAGCATACAAAACTTAGACAAGATATTATGTATTATCTCAAACAGTTCTTTCTTGGCTAAGAAATGTGAAAATGGAAACCATCAATGACTCTATATCCATAGTCAAACAAAGCTTTCAAACACTCAGACAAAAAATACACACACAAAAAGGAATAACTAACATTACAATCTTATTGCCGTCTTTTAAAATGAATGTCAAGTTATCGACAGAAGAATCACTTGCATTTTAATGAAATGCCTCTAATGGACTTCCTTTCCACTTAAACAGTCAGAGAACATAGCTATTTAGTGTATGTATGTACCCGGAGTTTCTAAATTAGTTCAGGAATCACCAGATATAATAAAACTTGTAAATATAGCAGAACCAGTTGATAACAAGGAAAGCTCTTGGCTAGACATACCTGATAAATCGGCATAGCACCAATAGCTTCAATCAGGTCATGTAACATTGGTTATTAAACACTGACCCYGCCCATACAACAACATATTTTGACTTTACCTCTCACTTACAAATTTGTATTTCATAACCCAGCACACATTTCACACACTAGAAACATGTTCCTACTTCTTGAGTCATGTTTTGTTCAGTTTCTAAGATGTGTTGGTACAAGATCAACAGCCCTGCAATTTTAGTGACTATCTCCAATAATAGTTCATAGAATACAGAATGGTTATTGTGTGTTAAATATTACTGACATTACAGTGACCCCAGACTGGGGGTTAGCTTTGTCTCGAAACAGTATAAATAATTTTAATACTATCTTAAAGCATACAGAATATTATTTTTTGTGCACTAGTTACTTAAAAGTGTTCAGTATTCTTTTTGGAATACTGAAGAGACTCAAATACAAAAGGGCACATTAAAAGATAGTATACAATATACTGGAAAAAAGGAGAAAATCTAACTTCAAGGCAGCTTAAAACACACACACACTACACGCTAACACTGCACCTGGCTTATTATAGGGCAATTGCTTCTTTGAATCTACTGATGACAGAAACAATTCTCCCTCCCCCTCAAGAATCAAATGAGCAAAAATGCAAAAAAACAAGAAGGGAGACATGAAGACAAATGTCTAAGAGAAAAGTCTGTCTCTTTTTTCCACATATCATTAATTTTTCATTATGAAATCTAAGAATAAAACATCTTAAACTTTAAGGTATTTAGATTTCCCCAGGGTTTAGGCGGGTAATGAAACAACTATTTTTCAATGTCTTTGAGCAGAGAGTAGAAGATCTATGATGCTTCCAAACTAAGGACTGCAAAACACCAAACAAATCCACCAAATGAACATAAAAGAAAAATCATACATGAGAGCACCAGGTTGTCAGGCCATTGTGGTCAGATACACTCACCATAGTCTTTGAGAACATGAGCAGTTTTTTACTCTTTCATTACCACACAGGATATTCATACATAAAACATAAAAAATATACCCCTCAAACACAATCTTATAGCCATTTTGGCCACAAAATTCTGCATTTCTACATACTGAGTTGGCTAACTGCATGGTTACACTATTGATGGGAATCCTGGAAGCCATTCAAAGCATTCACCAGGAAAGCAATCCATGGGAAGGAGGACAGCTATATCACAGAAGTTACCAAACAGAAATGGAGCTATTCCACTCAGGGRACTCCTGATGACAGAATATACTCCTTAGAAATTGCCTTAGAGCAAGACTCTTGCCAAACAGAAAGCTCTAAGGAAAGTGAGCATTTTCACGGGGTGAATGTGCCCAAAGTACAGTTGTCTTCAAGCAATTTCACTGCCAGAGGACACTGCCAAGTGCAAGGGCAGCATTTTCTCATTCGTGCTTGCAAGCACAGGATTCTGTGGGCATAGCTGGCATGCACACACTTTATAGGCCCTACTCTCCAATGTGCTGTGTACTGCTTCTTTCTAAACTTAGTCCACTATGGCATTTTCCAGAGTAAGAGAAAAAGAAATTCAATTTGGGATGGGGTCTGTCAGATTTTTCACTGGTACCTAAAGTCCCATAGGCAGAAGACCAACAAAACAAAAACCCAAATGAAATAATTGCAAGTAATTGATACCCAAATATGATTTCCTGGGGTTCATCCATAAAATAGGCTGCTTGAGATCCCCCCCAATTACTATATTTGTACCCAGAATGATCAGAGATGGAGGAACTTTTGCTGAGAGTCGGTACTCTTAGATTACAACAGGCACAATTTACCTATAAGAAGCCTATTTCAAAGGGAAGTATCAAAAACTGGTTAACATCCACACATACATTTGCATCAAAGTTTCCTCCCCACAATTACTTTGAAACCTGAAAAATGCTAGTAATATTATTCCTAAGTATCAATTGCACAGCCCAAGGAATATACAATAGGAAAGTGAACAGGAGAGGAGAGAGGCAGTAAGATTAAGATTAGCTTTATGCCTGTGAATTTACCCAGCAATTACTGAATGCTAGGAAGCCACCAATGTGTGGATACTCAGACAGGAATATGAGAAAACCACATCAGAAACTATAGGCTGTAATTGCACATAAGGATAGTTCTGTACCCCATAACATCTGTGCATGATGGGAGAACTGGAGAGAGATGATTAACTTTGGGGGAAAGAGTGTTGGATATTACCCACTGTTTTACCTTTCTTCAACTGGAGGATTTACAGCTATTTAAAGTGGGCAGGTCTTTATAAAGGCGACTCTAATGATGTGGCACATTAGGGTTGCTGAAGTGAGCTTGTCAGAGTTAAAATAGTGAGTCTTGTGAGAACGGTATAAATGCACTTCATTAACACACTCACTGCTGGGCTCCCAGGTGAAATACTCTAAAGTGCCTGTATTTCACTGGCATGTTGACAAGGGAGTCAGTGATAGAGCTGCCAGCATGGCTGAGGTTCTGCAATCTCTCTTCCTCTCATGCCAAACCTGTGGGAAGGCATAAGAATGGCAGCTGTCTTTCTGTCCAAAGATACACATTCGAGCTTATTCCATCTCTACTTGTTATTTAATTGGAGCTGGGGGGGAGGGGGGGTGTTAAACCAATCTTGGAGGTATTTTGCCAGTAGCTTTCCAGTAGGAGTCATGCTTTCAACATCATCTGAATAGTTATCTTGACTCTTGAATTCATGTCTTCTTACCTGATAACATATTATCTGTTTTTATTGAAGGAAACTTCAAAGTCATTTCATGTTTGTGCCTGTGAATCATCAGATGATCCTCTGTTGGAAAACGCTGTCAGGCAAACACAGAAAGAGAGAGAGAGAGAGAGAGAGAGAAAGGAAGGAAGAAAAAAAAAAAGAAGAATTTAATTCGCTAATAAACTTCTGGCATTGGACAGAATTTCAAAAATGAGAGAGAGAAGGAAATGTACCCAGCCATCCAAACAGTACAGGAACAGCAACAGAGTGTTTGAAAATGCAAGTGAATATGAGTAACAAATACCTCTGTACTCTGCTTAGAAACATATTTGGTGCAGTGCTCTCTGGGGTTACACACAGAAAAGTGCAGTGCATTTGCTTGAAAAAGTTGTAAGACCAAGTCTTGGATTCCAAGGGTCTCAGACACACGCTCCAGTTACCACAGCTTCACAAGTTATMACGTGCCTGCAGAACTGTGATAACTGCTGTTGTGTACGCTCTTAGCCCACGGCAAATGCAAAGTAATGCAGGATATCTTAAATCTCTTTACTGGATTTTTCTGCTTTTGCATCTTTCTGCAACCTGTACTGCTGAACAGCAATAACAATAATCAGAGAAGCCAGGCTTTTGTAAAAGTATTCAGGCAAAATGCATCTTTGTATCTGGAGGAGTCTGATACATCAACTTGATTTAAACTGACAGTGCAACAGTGCTCAGTATCTAACAACTATTTATGATCCTTTATGATACTGAATTGACTTCCTTCCCTTTGTCAAGTAGAGATGATGAAGGGCCACACTTTGTAAGAATCCAGTAAGTGTGCTAACATTTTTATTACATAGTCTGATAACAGAATGCTACAACAAACAGCTTCTTCTGAACAAGAAAAGATGAACTTGAATAAATGCACAAGCACTTGAACMCTTAGGGTCTAAGGGCCCAAAAGCTCTGTTAAGTTTTCTTCACCAGAAGGTGTGTACACAGGCCTTTGCTACTGCAGTAGTTTTAACAGGGTTATTTCAGGGCTAGTAAAGGCCAAAAGATATATTATCATAGCTTGGGGAAAAAAAAAAATTAACAGCTTTTTAAAGCAACAGGTACATAGCAGAATGTCAAAAACTGGCAATAACAGAGTTAAAGTGACACAATGCTTTCAACATAGTATATTCTTGGATAAGTGACTTTGCTTGTGGCTATAGTATAAATAGTTGCAGTACATTACACCTTCCGAGAATCTCTTTAAGGCCATAGACAAAGCAGGATAAATAATGGGAACGAGTTTTCTGGAAAAAAAAAAAAAAATCCCAAAGACCTTTTCCTCTCTGTGAAATCCTGGTTCATTGCTTACTCATCTGGAAGAAACGCAGCACTAAAAATTTACGTTAAGAACAAATGGAATATGTGAAAGAACTTGCTCAATGATATTGTGAGAAAAAAACACGGTTCTTCTCATGGAAATGAAATTTTCCTTCATGGAACACTGTGCTCTCTCTTCAGGGTGAGATTGGCAGGGCTTATAGAGGGCCTTGTGTGACTGAAGCTATTCCTTCAGTCCAGACTGTGTCTTTTCTATAAATCTATTTTCTTCCTTGTGCAAAAGACCAACTTGCTCACCCCTCAGATATATGCAGTGACTGATACGGAGAAGCAAGTCCCTGAACAGGTTAGCCAGATCTACTGTATACACTTCTGCCAATTCCTGGTTTACAATAGACAGAAATCACGTTTTGAAATGAGACTTGAAATGCTTTTTGAAAAGATGAAGTCACCCATAGACTGCTCATCTTCCCAAATCATAACAGTGTACCACAAAACCTGTCTCTGAATACCTAATGGAGCTCATTTGTATTAGCTTCCACTCCACTGAGGAACTTAATTGCTAACAGGTTCAAGTCCACTGATTTGAGTGGAAGTAAGTTTTAAGATTCAACAAAAAGGTAAATAAATTTTGACTATAGAACTCAGATATTTTTATACTATCTCCGTGATAGAATGGTGGATGTGGAGGTCAGAAGTGACAAATCCTCAGTTAGAGGGACAACCAACAAGATGCCTTCTCCCATTTAACTGAATGGCAAAAGCTTCTCGGCCAGCTGTTAACCTCATCTCAAGCTTCTCCCTTTCTTATTTCAACTCTTGTTGAAATCARCACCTACACTCCAGTAATAATCTCACAATACTTCGTTCATCCATCGTTCTATCACGGGAACCTAAAGGGTTGTAAAAATATTAGCCAGCTGAAAACTTTCAACATATAGTTAAAGCAGGAAAATATTACCCTCATTAAAAGAGAGGGAATCTGGGAAATGGGTAAGCTAAATCACTTAAAACAGATGTATATAGGAGGTCTGTGGCAAAAACCCAAAATATGTCCTTGCCTGGAGATTTTACTTGCAAACTCTTGTCACTGAACAAAATTAGGATCAGAAGTGCTACACATGGAACTTCCCTCATCACTGCAAGGGAAGAGATGATGTTATCGATTTTGCAGAAGAAACTCTTAAGACTCAATTCAAAATCTAAACAGGTAAAATCCCTCTTTTTTTTTTTCTTTTTTTTAAAGATGATCAAACATCTAATGCTACAGGTTGTTTTGTACCCTCAGAAGCACATGGCAGATCACCAGTCAAGTCAACAGGAATCCCACATGTAACATCCTCGGGCAAAACTTATCTATAGGTTACATTTTAAATAGAGGACATTTAGTAGGAAGATCTCTCAAAAATAAAAATATTAGCTAATACGACAGCACTGTGTTTAAGGATTACACACACACACACAAAAAAAAAAAAAAAAGAAACAGGAGAGTAACCATATCCACAGGGGAATATAATTATTGCATTGTACACATAAGCAGAAGAAAGAAAGACAAATGTGTTCCCTCCTAGTGTGTCTTCTCTTGCTAACCATTAAAGGAATTTGCAATACCTGGCTTGAAACATTGGAGTTAGGGGCAAGGGAAGGAACAGAAGCAGCTTGAAAAAGCACATTTACCAACTCACTCTTGAATAGTTTGCTTTAAACATTTTGTAATACTATCTTGTGGGGCAAGGAGGGAGTTGGGGGGAAGGACTTAAAAAAAACAAAACACACATTACTATTAGACATGTGTTAATACATCAGGAGGCATTATACAAGCCAGAGCTAGTGCTGAGGACTCAATTAATATCACCGCTGACTCCACTCACCTGTGAGCAGCCTGGGGCACTGCAGACAAAAGGCCTCTCCTGCTCCAAGTTCATCTTTGATTCCTCATAAATCTACATGTTAAAAGGGGGAGGGGGAAAGAAAGGGAACCTTTGAATATACACATTCTAAACTTCACACATGCATGCAACATACAATCTTCAAGTTTTGTGTTTTTAGTTCAAACTCCCAAATAGACCAGAAAGAAGTTCTCATCCTCACATTACTAAATTTGCTAATATTCAGCAGGCTCCCTACAGTCTAAGTTCTTATTACTCCTTCCTGAGCACATATTTACTTTGAAGGAAGAAAAAAATCCATTAGGCTTTCACAGCAGAAATCCTGCCTCAGAAAAAAACATATGTTCAGTGTTGTTATTAGATAAGACCATGTCTGCTCAGAAAGATCTTGAATTAAGAGTTTTTACCTTTCCTTCTTCAGTTCCTGCTGAACAATATTAAAACCAGACGTCTAGGTTATTTCAGAGAAAGAACACACTTTCTGAAGGTCTTTATTCATATTGTTCAATATTAATAACTTAAATATATTATATTGTATACACGCTCTGYACACACAGGACAAATGTCCATCAATGTCCTTTAAAAGATCTACCAGATCCCAAGGAGCTTGAGAAGCCAAGAGGCAAAACTGCAACAGCCCCATAGCACTTGCAGTTCTCTATTTTGAACTAAAGCCTGGGGCAAAGCTCCTGGCTCTTGAATAATCACAGGTGGGGGAAAGCATTTGCCCTCAGAATACAGTAACACAACTGAATTTGGGTCAGTATTACAGCAGTGTCCCCAACCAGAATGGACAAAATCATTTATACTAACATTATAGGACTTAAAAGTAAATACATCACTTCTTTCTGAATGTTTTGAGCCTGTTCTTACAATTGGCRTTACAATCTAGAATATAACAGCCGACCCGCCTTAGAGCACAACATATGTCTTTTGCTTATAGTATGCCTTAAAAGTTAACCTTCAGTCTCATCGCAGCCCCACTTCAAAAAAATACCAGAGTTGTGTTTGTGTGGGTCCTTCATACAACAAAGCAAAGACTAATATTTTAGTGGAGAAGCAAAATTTGACTCTAAAGCTGCAAAAACTGGCAGAAGGACAAGAGCTAAGATTACTCTACCCTACTGTCATGTTTTAAAACCACAGTGCATTGCTTCCAGTTATCAGAAATACCTTTACCACATTTAACACTTGTTGCTAGAGAAGCTTTACTTCCAGAAAAGTTCCTGCCTTCCCCTGCAAACAGTAAATACACTGTGAACTTTATCATCATCACAGACCTGTACTTACAGCAATCATTTCTCAGTAATGTAAGTTCTCTAGTTAAAAAAAAATTCAGATGACAATTACTCTCTTCCCCCCCCCTCCCTTTTAGTTTAAATTTACAGTGGTGGATAGCACTAGATTTACAGAATATATCCTACCTATGACCAAAAAAAAAAAAAAAAAGTCAGCAGAGCACCAGCTGCGGGTCTCCACTGACTCCCAGCAGCACCACCATCCAGAAGAATGTCTCTATTTTCATGTGACCTCTAACCTCCGTGGGGATGCTCTCCCTCGAGGGGGTAATTAGCACCAACTGGGGGGTTTTGGTATGGACATCTCTACCAAAACCTGGCCTGAGACCAGTGATTTATTGCACCAAATACAATYGGATGGTAAGAAAGACCCTAACTCAGGTCTAAACTAACTACACAAGACTGGAACTGAAATAATTACAATTGTACCTAATTTACTCCTTTAAGATTATTCATATCCTGTTTTGATTTAACTTACATCTATATTAAGCTGAAATAGGATACTCATAATCAGAAATGAAAGAGTATGCTCACATAAAGGCTTGTACTAAAATAACTAAAGGTGTTAAATTACTTCTAATTTCAGTTATTTCAGTTCCAGTCTGTGCATAGACAGGCTGCTAAGAGGTGAAGCAATAAAAATTCTCCGAATTACGCTATACTGCCTGAAAGAAACAAGCAGTGCAGAGATAACTGACTAAACAAACAAACCCCCASAAAAACAAAAACAAAACCTCCAGCTAGTCTGATTTTTAAATCCACCTCTATTTATGGTGTGTGACCCTGGGATGTTGTCTTTCCTAAAGACCTTTTCACAGGGCAGGAAAAAAAAAAAGTTATGTGCGGCTAATGAAAGGCTTTATCTGATATCTCAATTACTCCTGCAACTGAAGCCCTGCCAAACGCTTGTGTTACCCCCCTCTGTCCTCCTCAGGGGAGAGCGACAACTGCATTTTCAATTGCAGAACAAGGGATGATACCCAGTTAAAGAAAACAGAGAGTAACAACTCCGATTCCAAGTGTACAAGTGAATTTCAAAACACTACCAGGAATTATTCTGGTTTTGTTTTCTTATTGACTATTGAGGACTTCAAATATAAGGTTTTTCTTCCTCCTGCTGAGAGCTTGGGATTTAGGTCCCTAAATCCATAACTACATGCTCTGGTAACAATTGAACAATTCTCAAGGTTATTTATATAAATAAGCATGGAGTAAGCACCAAAATAACAGACTAGATATAGACTGGAATCCTAAATGTGGGTATCCACTATAGAAAAACTTGGACTTGCATTTTATTTTCAGTACCCTGAAAAAGTGTCAGATTCAGTATCTCGTCATTTACCACAAATGTACAAGCACCTGCTGGTTCCCATGAGAATCACTCTTTGCAGCTGATTTTCAGAGGCTAAACTGAAAACTGTAATAATCCAGAATGCATACATCGTGGGTGACCTCCAGGATACTGTCTAGCATGACCTGACCTATAAAACATGCTACCAGATAGTGCAACTGCCCAGACTCAAATTGCGCCATGCAGAGTTGTTATTTACCCGTGATGACAGCGCTGTGGTCGCGACTGTAGTACTGTTGGGTCTCTGAGGGTAGAAAATGAGTGTAAGAAGCTGCCTTCTGCTTTCTGAGAGGGCGCCCAGCGCTTCGCTATCCTCAGGCAGCTGTTTGAGTTTTACACCTGAATGTGGAGCAGAAACAAGCAGCTGAAAACCTGGACTGGACAGGCGAATCTCCGGCTTCCCCCCTTCCTCCTACCCCTCGCAAGAGCTGGGGAGGCACCGGCAATGCAGGATGGCAACCACAGCTTGGCAACAGCACAGCCGCCGTGCTCGGCGGCGGATTTGGGTTATGCAGAGCGCGATTTGCGCAGCAACCTTTTCGAGGCGTAGGCATGCCTCTCCCATCATCCGGCCCGCAATAAAGCCTGCCGCTGGCACGCGGATCGCTCCGCACGGCTCCCGCGTGCTCCCAGGCCACACCACCCAAGCCTACTGGTCTCCCAGCGAGCGCAGGTGGTGCAGCACGCGCAAAGGAAACAAAGCAACGATGGCAGCATTTCTGCTTCACCTAATAAAAATAAAACACAGCAACACCTCCAGCTAAATTAAGGTGCTTATTAACCTTTAAGATCTTTAGGAATTCAAGTGACACTCATGCGCTTTCCACAGTACAACATATGACTGCCACAATTAATGCACACGAAGAATATCAGACAGATCTATGATGACTGGACAGTTAAAATATTATGCAGGCCTGAATTTTTGACTGCTGTTTTCAATTGCTTAATTTATTGCAACTTCACGGCCTCTTAAAAGAAACAAACAAGAATTATAGAAATAAATGAGCACTAATATTGATATGTCAACATTAGTTCTGATATTATTAAAAATAGGCATGAATGCGTCATGCAGCAGAAAATGGGGTTGAATTTTAACAGAGATGTTAACATCTGTCAGCATTTATTGCCCTACTGTGACCATGTAAAGAGCCTTGTTGGCAGAATACAGATGAGAGGAAATCTGCTCCGCTGTTGTAGCCTGCCATTCCCCTGAAATATCACTCTGCCTAGCAGAAGCTAAGGTATTCTGATTAGAAGAATAAATAAATAAAAATACAGGAGAAACATGGAAGGACTTTTCCAAGCCATGTCATATGTAGGACAAGTAAGTAAGTTCTGCAGCAAGCCAAGATTTTCTTTTATTTCTTGATTTCTGAATAAGATTCTTGTAAACATCTTTTATGGAAATTAATAAAACTGAAGCCCACAGTGAGGAATGCAAGCGCATAACAAAAAATAAAAAAAACAAACAAAAGAAACAGAACCACCCTCAAAACACAGCAACAAACGACACCCCCTCTCAGCAGCACCCAGTGGGAAGCACCCTCCATGCTAAGGCTCTTCAAGGAGATTTTACACAGCTTCACAGTTGCCACTTCTGAATTGGAAAAATAGTTGTAACAACTGACACCAAGAAAGCATGCTCCTTTCTGCCTCTCTCTCTCTCCCTTTTTAAACTCAGCAGTAATCTTACTGCCTTACTGGTAAAAACATCAAGCAGGCTTGTTTCCTGTTTCAATGTTATTCTTGAAGTGGGCTGCAGTAAGAAGCTGATTTTCATTGGGCTATTATTATTTGCAGCTGTGTGACCTTTTTAACCCTCTTTTAAAAGTGACATTTCAGCCTTCAACCTCAAGCTGTCTAAATGTTGCAAGGTTTTCAGTCCGCTGATTAACAGTGAAAAAGCACTGATGGGGAGGTGTACTACGGTGGGTCTAACACAGGTCAGCGCACCGATCCTACCATTTGCGTGAGTGAGTAATTACACTCCTATAAGCAACCTCCTTGTTGAAATTAATCACCTGGGCACATGTTTGGAAGACCGCTTTCTTTAGGCTGGTGTGACCAAGGTCACTGAGATTTCTAAATACAAGTACAACATACTTAGTGGTTAACATTAGCAGCATTATGCAGAGACATCAGCAATATATGAAGCATTGCCTATTTTTTTAGGGCCATGGTCACAACATGCAAGAAATGAGAGGAGATGGGGTTATAGTGCACTTGTGAATATTAAAGAACCCCATCAGTGTACACAGCATTTTAAAAAGTAGTTATGGCTACTCTGTATTATTAACAGGTAATTACAGCCTTATTACAAATGTTATTAAAACTTGATGGTTTTGGAAGTGTAGTACATACAGGGTTAATGCCTATGGTTGTTCCCAATATGTGCTTGCATTAGCAAAGCCAATTTTAAGTATCGTTGTACTGAAATGGTGTATGGTGTTTTTCTTCTGCATGGACCGTTCAGTCAAAGTGCTTGTTTTCTAAAACTAGCATCATGCTTTCCACATGCACGCATACAGGGCTCATTATCACAGCCCTGCCTGCTTCGGCTGCCACAACGAAGGGTCTGTCAGCATTTCCATTAGAAAACCCCTCATTTCAGGATTAAAGCATTTCCAAATGGTTCTGGATGCTGGAAAGCAATTTGCGTCTGGAGTCCCCAAGAAGGCATTTAATGCGATACACATTTGAGCTAGGGCTCTAGCCCTCACTGGTACTCCAGTGAAGTTTTTGTGATTATATTTATGACATTTATATGTGGAAAAACACTCAGCTTGGGCCTTTATTCATTTGTTTTAAAAGAAGAGAGCCCCATAAATCTTTAAGCAGAGCGGAGCGCTCTCAAGAAGTGGCTGATGTGTGAATTGACTCAACAGCAAGCAGCGCTGCCTTCCCCGCGGCCAGGAGCGCTGCGAGGCAGCAGAAAGCACCGCCTGTGTGACATGGCAGGGGCCCTGCTTGCGGCCAGCCCCTGCCACCTGTGAAATGGCTGGCCAGTTGCAGCCTTCGCTATCAATTGCAAATGGAGTACCAAAAAGATTCTTGTTTTATGCCATCAAGCACCCCAGTTTATGTACTGCCCACCTGAACAAAATCCAGGGCTGGAAAGGCTCTCCAGCAGTCCCCAAGTTTTGTCCCGTCTCTCTCTTCCAGGTATACCCATTCATCTCCAAATCAAATGAGGTAAAATAGAGAGTTTTGCTCCCACACTCAGCTTTTGGCTACTAAAAAAACACTGTTTCTGTTATCAAGGAAAACCTAGAAACCGTCTCCTGCATTTCTTCAGTTTATGCAGAGCTGCCTTCCTTTGAAGGCAGAGTGGGAGCAGAACTGGAGATAACCAAAGAAGGGGCAAAGATAGGGAATTCCAAAAGTGAACAAGAAAACAAGAAGTTTGAAAACCTCAGGAATTAAAGGAGGGGTGGGGGGCGAAGAGAAAGCAGGGAAAAGAAGCAGCTGAGGGCAAGGAGCTACCAGAGGAAATGGAGTAGAGAAAGAAAGTGGAAATGAGGCCTATCACCACAAATCACTTGGATTGAGAAAGAGAAAGGGAGAAAAAGGACACCTCTCAAAAAAAAAAAGAAAAAATAGATGACCTATTGCCTTCCCAAATAATAGTAAAATAAGAGTCCAACACTGTATGACATCCGTACAAGACACGCATATTCAGTAGAAAACACATTTTGTCCTCTCCACTGGATGGGCTTTATCTCAAGTCTAGTGAAAAAGCACTGGTTTAAATGGTTAATCTATATTTCCAAGGCTCTCCATTTCAGTACAGGAAATCCAGCATGGATTAACTTGGTATAGAGCAAAGGGATTTGCTGTTTTACAGAAATGACCATGGGAATATTGAGCACAGGCATCAGAACACAAAAAAAGGAAACAGGAACACAGAGGCCGAGAGTGAAAGGAAAAAAAAAACACAAAACCCAGCACTTTTGAAAACAGTTCATGAAAGTTATCTCAGCATAGAAACATTCTATAGGAGAAATCAGATCTTTATAGGGAAAGATGGCTATTACATCAACTCTGGAAAAACACTTCTAGGAGTGATGTGGTTATTTTACACTCTGCAATTGGCCAAATAGGGACTGCCTCACATGGAAGCGGTCCAGGGTTGTAGTTCTGCAACTGTCCTCCACTGATGTCATTTGCAGAACAACTTTAATACCCGCTATCCCTAGTTATGAGGCTGATACAATTCTTTCAGCTTCAGGAGAGACCAGACTGTAGCCTCGCTGACAGCACAGAGGTTGCTTAACAGAACATGCAGGAGCAGCAACACAATCTACAACAATATAACCACAAACCTGAGCAATGAAAGAAAAAGTCACTGTTCAACAATATACATGTCACAAGCCAGCAGATCAGCAACACCTATATAACTTCTCCATTTTACCTATATGCAATTTTTCTCAGTGCTGGAAATTCAATAGCTAAGCCAGACCTATCGCAATAAAACCAACATCTAGGTCTATGGACTTAATATGCCAACAGTTAAGGAGAATATCAAGTGTCTGTGGGTGGTCAAACAACATCAGAAATTCAGGTTTGTCTCAACCATGGAAGAATATTCTTGCTCTGTACCATCAGACATTCAACATAAGTGCTCATATTAAAAGGTTAAGTTAGACTGTTGAGGCTCTTGAGATAGTCAGTGGAAAGAAAGACAGGCTCTGTCAGAGCAGGATTCAAACAGAGGCTTTGAATGGTCTCCTAAAAAAAGGACCCTCCACTAACTATCTCAAAAGCTTCAATTTTCTAACTTCTTAGATAGGATGTACGTGGTGAGAGGATCTGCCTTGACATAAGTCACTGTCCATCTCAAAAATTATTCTGCACAAAGGCCGGGGGAACAACTGCAAAACAACTACACCAACACAAGTGACAGGAATCTTGCTTCAAGAAACAAACACTAACAGCTAGCACTTTAAAGGGAAAACATACTTGCTTTGTTCTTTCTTTATGAGCAGGCCTTAGCCTCTCCCTGTTTGGGACACAGTCCCTTGGGGCACAGAACACCCACACAAAAGCTAAAATCATCCCTAGCTGAAATCAATATTTACTAGCAAACTCTTGAAAGATTTAAAGGAGAAGGTACATGCAGAGAACTCTATTCCACTCTCTCACAGTCATTCTTAACATGCATCTGATAGCACCTGCTCCCTCACTGCTAATTTTTAGTGGGCTGCACATTTAACACCACTATAATGCAACATTTGATACCCTAGCAAGTTGTTAATAGCACAAACAGACTGCTCAAAATGTAGCTACAGTAATTTAGAAGGTGAAGAGGGGAGGAAAAAAAAAAAAAAAAACACAGAAAATGCATAGCTTGTCAGACAGTCTGCCCCAGTTTGCACTCAACTCCCAAAGGTTAATAGTATTAAGTGAGGTGGGTCCTCTGTCTTTTACAAGCCTGTTCATAAACACAGCACCATTTCCAGAGCTGAAGAAGTTGCTATGCTTCATGTCAGTGGTTCCTATGCCAAGAGCATTATCGTGGGTGTACGAAAGAAAAACAGAGAGTCTTCAGATCATCTTCGGGAGTCAAGATGGTTCATCATGCCTATTGCTGTGAAACAAAAAAAATCAACTTCAAGGGAAAATTCAAGTGCTACGCATTGGAGAGGAGCTACAGGAAGCCTGCAAAGGGCAGAAAAGGCAACTGCAACTGTGGCGAGAGATGAAGCCCATGAAGCAGAGGGTGTCAATGATGAACTCCCAGTAACATCTGGCAAATAAGCTAATCTTTTGGGACTTTCCAATGTTGGCAGATAAGTGTGTTGTCCATCCCTTCAAAGGCTGACCTCATTTCTATCCTTGGGTTCATGGCATGCAAAGCTCTTTGCTACAGTCACTTTTTCACTCACTCCCCCCCCCAAAACAATTATTAAACACCAAACAGCTTTGCCTATTGTTGTCGTTTGCATACAATTTAATTAAGCATTTCCCCTCCAGGAATAATATTGACTGAAGGTTTTGAAGGGTCGTTTTGTTTTTTAAGTGTACTGTAACTGCAGTATGCTAATTGCTTTGGTTTACGATACACAAATAGATAAAAGAATTCACCTACCTTGCATGCAAATAAACACTTGGATTTCCAAAGGGAAGGAAGAAAAAAAAGAAAGCATAAAAGATATCCTGAGGGAAACAACAACACAAGGCTGCTTAGCTGACTTTCATACCAGAAGCAGTTAGGGGCTTTAACATGAACTTTGAAAATTCTGTCAGCCCAAATTTTCCTTCTGGTCTGTTATAGAAAATAATCCTTAAACAAGAACTCTGCAAACCAACTTTCTATACTTTATGGATACAGTTCTGTAATTCTTTATATTTAAAATAATTTACTATTAAGGCCAGTCTCTCTTGTTACTTTTTTTTTGGCTTCATAGTTAACAGCATACAAGACAACTCAAGACTTTCATTACATAGAAAAATGAAGCCATTAATAACTCAGCCACAAGCCATTAATTATTAACTTTCACAAATTTTTTTTATTTACAAGTTTTAAATATTTTTTTTTTATTGGGAACTTCTCTCTTTTCAAAATGACCAAAAATTCCTGAATCAAACCTTCAGCATTCACTGTTCTCAGCACAAGATAAAATCCTCTGGGGTAACAAATCTCTGCTGAGAACATTGGCAAACCACAAGTCCCCTCAGCACAACAGAGTCTCAGACATTAAAAACTAAAAATTGTTCTTTCCAGCCCTAACAATCAAGGGCAGACTTAGGACAGATTTGTAGCCCTTTCACGCCCTATTAAACTTTATATGTACAGAACTACTGGAATTGTCCAATACATACACCTTATCTTCAGACACTTTTAGTTTCTCACCATCATATAACAAGTTTTACTAACAGCAGCATAACAACCTATTTCAAGTGAGTTTCATTTGGATTTAGGCTATGCATATGTTTTTAGGAGTATAAAGATGGTCGTCRTAGTGTTAATATATTTTCATTAATATAAGAGATTTTGAGTTTTGGCTCCAGTTTAGAAAGCCCTCTATTTCCACCTAGATCAATCATCCTTCCTACTTGTATTGAATATAGCACAGCACAACCGGACTTAAAAAGGGCTGTAAAGAGTAAGCAAGGATTTGTTTGAACTAATTAGTAAGCTGGAAAAACATACACTCAGAGAAGTTGCAGATATTAAACAGCAGTTTCTGTACCTCAGTGGCCTTTTTACACATTACAATCAGCTCCTTCTGTAGATTCTTCCTCAAAATGCAGGCTTTCATCTCTCAAAACAGTTAAAACTATGGACCAGAAGTCCAATCCATAAAAGTTAATGAAAGCCTTTTTTGGGGCCAGGTGTTTTAGCCTAAGTCTCCCGGAGTACCTGAAGCTACATCAGTAATCATGGGACACGTCCAGCGCCGATATCATCAACAAATTACGCCCTGCTGCCAGCACAGCCCTTCCCAGGCTCGTTCATGATCTTATCAAGGCAGGATTGCCCAAATGCCAGTGCCTGAAACAACTTTGCTTCCTCAAAAGAATCACTCCCATTTGGGAGCCCACTGTGCCGACACAGTATCCAGTTTATGGTTTATGGCTTAATGACCACGTTCACACTTCTCTTCAGCTGGAAGAGAGCAGGCCCTCGTAGCCAGCTCTCATATCTTGATTTCCGCRTAATCCCCTGGAAGTTGCACAAAGCATTGGGCAGGGAATTCAGTTTGAGCCTTGTCCACTTTTAAAGCACTCTGAAATCAGGAAACCACCACCAAGGCTTGGAGCCAAAAATGCTTTGAAATACAGGCAACGTCCAGAGGAGCCAGACTCTGGGCAGAAGCCCTCTCCTCTCCCCACCCCACTCCTCCAGTTAAACCTGCCAACAGCACATGGGCCTCAGCAACACGGAGGCATTTCTTTCCAGTTAGTGCCAAAGCAAAGACCAAGGACTGTCTGCTCTGGCAATTCAGGTATCTGACTTGGAAAGTGCACAGGGCAGCCCACAAGCTACTTGGGAGACATCCAAAAGAAAAAAAAAAAAAATTTCCTGCAGCGCCCCTCCCTGGGACCCCACCGGCTTGGCTCTGGCTCCTACCCCTGCCCTGGATGTGTTTGCAACCTTGGGGTCAAACTTCTTGACCATTACAGGACTGGACCCAAGAGAGGGGTGAACTTTGAAGAGAATCCAGAACAGGTCTTCAAAAACTTTTTCCTCTAACCTATGCCTGAGTCCTCTAATGCCTGTTCTGAGCACAAAAGCAGCAATCCCGATCTTCCCCAGAACTCCGGCAATTCCAAGCGAAAGGGAAATTGCCCCAGAGATATTTCCAAGGGCCAGAGGTGCTCCTCACCCCTGTAACACTAACGACACCCTGGAAATACGTTTGAGGCGCATGAGAGGAACAGAAATCTGTCTCTCTCTCTTTTAATACCCCAGAACGGCCCTGTGGCCCTGCCCGGCCATCACGGGGCTACATCTGAGCCTGGTGACCCTCACCAGGCCTGATCCGGAGCCCGGCACCCACGGCAGCGCCCGGGCATCAGCTGTCCCGGTGGTGCGCGCTGGAGGGAGCTGTGTGGGTGAAACAGCCCACGGCACTGAAAAGGGGCTGCTCCGTTTCTGGTCCCTTGGGAGCCAAAACGGGCTGGAGCGGGGCCCAGGGCTCTGTGACAAACCTGGAGAGAGACACAGCTTGGGTAGTTTTGGCTAAACAGATCTCCGGTCCTACCTCAAATGAAAAAAAAAGGAGAGAGAGATGGGATGCAGAGATAAAGGGACATAAACGCAGTAACTGATCCCCTGCTGCTTACCAAGCAGAGGACGTCTGAAGCAAGATGACGTCTCTGCACTTGACTGTCACCACTGCCACAAAGCAAAGTCCCATCGGGGCTGGGCAGGAGCGTAAGTCTCATTTTTAGCACCAAGCAATTAAGCGGCACTTGTCAGTAGGCAAACGCGTACGCAAGCCATGGGAAACGCTCCCATAAGGAGATACACAACAGAGAGATCTACCCAGCAGGTGCTGAGAAGAGCTTTATGGTACCGGCGTGCGTGTGTGTGTGCACACCAGCGTGCCGGGTGGCTGTGAGCGTGCAAAGAGGCATTTCTTCCCTAAAGCACTGCAAGCATGTCTCCACAATGCAAAATTATCCAGTTTCTTCTCAGACAAGACTGCCACATGGCTTTGAAAAGCAGCCCTTGGGGCTGATGGATTGCTGCCTCCATTAAGAAGGCAGTACATCAACATGAAACAACTCCCAGCCAGTGACTAGCCACAGATTTCTGGCAGTGACCAATCCAGAACTACAAGCGAGAGTATTAAAAACCAACACACAAAAAAAAATGGCTTTCCCAATAAGGAGGAGGCAAAGTAAGGCGCAATTCTCCATAGACTGTACGTTCACAATCTGCGAACAACCAACAGCAACTTATAACATGCTGCAAGTGTAAAGCGGTGAAATTCAAACATCCCTAAAAACCACAGATTTGTACCTTGCACTTATGTAAATACACAACTTTCAAGCCTCAGCCATCCTGGCCACAGCTCTTCTGGGAAGAATGAAAAAATCTTGGCTGAGATTTTCAAGAGTGACTAGTGATACTGAATGCCTCCAGTTTTTAGGTGTCCAACAAGAAGTACTTAAAGGGCTTCATTTGCAGCTTAAGCTGCACACACCCTCTTCAAATCATATCCCTTTAGGGAGTATTTATCTTAAAAAGTAAACAAATAAGGAAAAGTTAGACTAACGCAGATAATTTTGTTCATTCTTCTCTCAGTATTCTCTCTGACATAAAGACATAATACTACGCCAAAATTAGACAAGGAGCTAAAGAACAAAACTGAAATTTTAAAACAGAGCTTAAGGATGCCCAAATCATAGTTAACTACAATGAGCTTTAAATATCTTATATCTTTAGTCTCATCTGAAAAATCCCAGTTTACATGATACATGCCAAGACATGCAAACCCAGGAAATAAATAAATAAATAAATAAATAGTCAAAATGCTTAACTATAAGATCATTCTTTTGGGGACTGGACTGCTTAGACTGTCTTTTTGCATTTTTAAGTAATATAATTTATCTCATTTCACACTACGATGCAGAGAGCTATGAATAAAGACTTCTTTGTACAAGAAGTTAAAATAGAATTTAAAAAAAATTAAAAAGCTATCTGAACATGTAATCGCCTCTATTTCTAAAAAGAGGATTTCATATATAAGCTGTTTTGATGGTCTAGCAAGCATAAGAATACATGATTCCTCTCTCTCTTGCTTTGTGTGCTATGGGAACAGAAGCTCACTGAGATTTGTACCAGGACAGTAAAAAAATACATTCTTATTACTTTGAAAAAAGGGTAAGGATTACCATTCTCTAATAATATAGGTAAAATAACGCATTACACAGAAAACCCAAAGATCCATGATCTTTGCATGAAGAATCACTAACCTTATTACTATGTATATGCCTGTACAACAAACACATTACAAGTGTCTCATATCAACTTCTTAAAAGCATAGATCTATTTACACCTCAAAGTACCTCTGCTACAGAGGTGATCATAATCACAAAATAACAGTGTTATTGAAGTAGCGGAATTCCTGCAAAGATAGATTTCCCAGGCTAGCAATATCCATAACTGCATCTCATAAGTGATTACAAGTTCAAACTTCAGTGTTTTGAACTGCAGAGCACTTGCAAAATGTTTTCATACTAAGAACTTGACAAAACCTCACAGTGCACCATCCTCCTCTGATCAGTCATGGGAGGAGAGTCAAGAGTTCTTCTCAGAAAGCCTTATTACTGCAGGATGTTTCTTTCCAAGTATATACTAACAATGTGAAGGCCATTAGTTCTGTATATGCTATCTGTCATAATTTTGCATGACATACTATCTAATATTTTTATAACTGTATTAACAGGAAATCTACTATCAAGTCAAAAAATTAACTTGCTGAAGTTATCAATTCCACTCTTAAGAGCGCTAGGTTTTCTTCACATGGAGAGCTACTTATATGAACAGTTTCAGATACTGACTAATGCTTTTGCATTTATCAATGCCACAAATAGCTTTTTGAGTATTAATACCACTAGATTTTCTTTCAGATGACAGTGGCAATTACAAATAAGTTCTATTATCTTCTCATTTGTCAAAACAGACAAAGAAAATGCTTGACAGCCAATTTGGCTGGATCATCCAAATAGTACCATTCTTTGCATAATTCTGTAGCACAGAAAATGTTTGGAGGGTATCAAGAACAAATGGGAATATTGTGAGTCTTCTTCCAGGGACTCTAAAACATGTCAGTTATCTCTGGACTACGTGGCTCTCTTACGATTGTCTACCATCCTCTAGCAGACTCCGATGCTAGACTTCCCTTCTTCTCCCCTCATGTACCCCTTTCTCACATACTGTCTTGGTCTCATGTGAAGAAGCCTCTGATCTTAGACCATTCATTTTCTATTTCCATAAAAAACATTTTATTTTATGCATTTTCATATCACTTCATAATATGCCTGTTATGTATATGTAATGTATATGTAATAATGTATTATGCACTTTTGTCATTTGTTTTTATGGTGTTTAAAAAAAAAAAGGACCTTCTCCAAGGCATTTTCATACTACAGCAACACCTTTGGCASTGTCCTGGCCAAGCTGTAGGCCTAAGAAATTAGCTGCTTTGGGCAGGTGATGGTAAGAAAAGAAGAGACAGATCCCTACTCATGAAAGGCCATCCAGGCTAACTAACCAGTCTAAAATACAAGCCTCTCTCCTAGCATCACTTCATAAATAACAAAAAACATATTGACAAACAGGCTCTATCTTCTATTTGAAATTAAACAGGGAAAATTGCACTGAGCATTACCTAGGTGATAGCATCTTAGAGAACAGGGATATATACATCAAAAGCAAATTTCATTTAATTCCTTGTGAGAAGTATTCACAGGTTATCTTGCTTCTAGCATTAATGTCTAGCTCTTTTGTAGATTCTATAGTTCTCTTTATAGATTTCAATCTTAGCTATAAAAGAGATCAAATGAATCACTTTGGTAGGTGAGTGTCGGAGCAAAGGAAAATAAAAAAATAAGTCATTATGGTCCTTGGCACTAACAAGAAATTTCAGGAATGTATTTAATTTTTCAAGAAAGTTCTTGAACTTCTATTTTCTTTTCTTAATGTCTTTCTCTGACAACCTCATCTCCACTTTTTTCTCCTATTTTCTTACTGAAAAAGAAAAGGGAAAACAAACTGAATCCATGGGGAAAAAAATTGATTCAACTTTGGGGAGAGTGTTCACGTGGAAGAGTTTGGGAGGAGATTTATGGAAAAATTAGGATTTCTTGATCAACGCTGTCTTTAACAAATTTTTTAATTTCAGATCAGCTCGTCCATTCATGCATAAGATTGCCTGACCATGATATCCATTTTGAAGGAGTTGATAAGGCAATGTTAATAAGTCTGTCTTCCAGCTAGAGAATGCAGTCCTACAACTCAAGCAGTCAAACCTCATAGAGGTCAAACCTCATAATGCCAAGATCTGTTAGAGAGGTCAGGCCTATTTCTCTATTGGATATGACTTTCTATTTGGGGACCAGGGAGGAGAAAGTGGGAAAAAAACTACTTACATGCTGTCAAACATCCCTTCTTTTCCTCATCCCTTTTCAAAAAGTCAATATAGCTTATGTTTTTTGATGAAAGGCTTTAATTATGTGATAAATTAAAGTTAATAAAACAATTATTTCTGATTTAAATCAAATCCCTTTTGGAGGGCTTTACCAGAATAGTTCTGCCTGCAGATCTGCACTACACAAGCCTGTGTAGTAACACCAGTTCAGGCACTTGATGCTAGAGCATGAACATGAAAACTCACATCCACTGCACTGTGATCTTACAGTAACTCTTAAAGAAGCACAGCTAGAATATTGCAAGGCTATTCATTTTGGTGTGTGAAAATCCTTTTGGTGTTTTCCACTTAATAAGGATGAAAGGAAAAAAAGACAGAGAGAACAGAACAYGAAGAAAAAAAATTACAGGGCTGCATAGGCAGCCTCAAAGGAACGTGGACTGAACAACCTTTGAAGTACTCAATTCTAAAATGAGATCATATGAGAATTTTTTTAAAGCAATAAAAGTGAAGCTTCAGAAACAAGTGTAAGTTACAGCCTGAAGTGCTTTATCACAGCTCCACAAACCCTCTTCCATAAACCCTAGTTGTTTTAAAAGTCTATTTACTTGAAGGCTGATTTGGGGGAGGGAGAGCAGGGAAGAAATCTGTAGTTTCCCAGAGGTGTGTTGATAGACAAGGCCTGCAATCAAAAATCGTTACAGAAAGACAACTGTCTTCTGTCAACATACGCAGAGGCATTTTCCATTTTGGCACAGAAGAACAAATACTAGTGCCTACCAGCTTCTGCAACAAAACTCCTGTCCTCTGGATAGCAAAGCCTTCAATCTAACAACATGCCTCTAAGTATGTAAAAACACAAGCTAACTTTTWTGTCTATTGCCTCCAAAAGTTTTGCCCTGGTGTGTCTCTGCTGTGCCGCACTCAAAATACTTGAGTTGACTATGAGGGAACAGGCCTGTTTCCATGGCATGACGCAGAGCTGGGCAGAGATACCGGCTCATATTCTGGAAGTATTATCAGCATGACATTGCTCCTGGGCTAATCAGCTACGTCTTTCAGTGGGGCTAACTAATCCACTCTGAGAACTGTGCTGAAGTGCCTATGCCCCTTCCAGCTAGAAACCTGCCCACCCACACTACCGGGAGGCGTCTGTGGTGTATGGCATAGACATAATCACACTAGTGGCACTCATCTGACTTGACTTCAAGCATTCTCAGCATCTCCATCTCAGTCAATCATCTCAGACTTCCTTTATAATCCATGGAGAGAAAAAGGCACATGAAGAACGATTCACTTCACCTAGACGTCCACATTGGGAAGAGAAGACTCATGAGCCAGAATTGCCTGTTTCTCTCTACTGACTCTGAAAGAAGCCTGGAGGATCAGCTCAGGCACCACACAGATCTCTATAGGTGGATAGAAAAACCCAGCCCTCCATACCTGAAGTTATCGCAGCTGTCTGAACCACGATAATGCTGGCCTGTCCATTTGCACAGTGCCTTTAAATCTGTGGATGACAGTGCACTGAAAAGAAATGCACGACAGTGTTGCTATTCATATTTTTAAAGTATGGATTACAGAGAGTGTGTTAGGTTACGAAAGTTTCCAAGATACGCCACATTTCTTTTTGCAACTAGATCACGTTTTGTTGCCACTAGAATAGAAGGCTGGCTCCAATCTCCGCTCTTCCATTCGCTTGGCACTTCTAACCCCCGGGACTGGTTAGAATTAGCAGGAGGAAATATCCTACACCATCCAAGGAGAAAGGAATGCTTCATGCTGCTCATGGTGACCTGCCTGATCAAGTAAGAACAATCCTCCAGCTGAGTACATGCAGACCTTCCTTAAGTGGATAACAACTGGGACCCCAAACAGGGTGGAATGAGATAACCGAGATACACTATGGGGGGAGTCTAGCCCAGAGGCTGTCAAAACCAATGAAAACAGGAGTGTTTACTCATCCTTCCCTCCCAAAACTTCAGCTTTCCTCTCAGATAACAGCTGTAGAAGATATCACTTTAGATACTAATAGATCTTGTATGCTATAGCTCTTAACAATTTATGGGAGTGGGAGAAGTTACTTTTATATATATTTAAATGATAACGTTAATTTAATTTGTGTTGGGAAGCGATAATAAATTTGTAACACTTAATTTCTGTTTAAAGCTTCATGGTCTGGCTGCCTCCAGGTTCTGTAAGACCCTTCCACATTTGTCCCAAATATTGTACTGCGTGCATGCAAATATTTGTTATGTAGTTTTAAAAGTAATCATTAGGAGCCCTGGGAAGAAATACACTTGAGGAGTTGGAGGAGAGAAATTGTTAAACCTGAGACTTGTTCAGAGACATTTAGAAATCTGTCCTGATTTTACAAATGGGATAAGAAGCAGAGATTTAAAACCTATACAAATGCTGAACCATTAATCTTGGAAGATTTAGCAAAACAAACCCTTTAAGTTTAATTCTTCAAGTTATAAAAGACTCCATCCGGGGAAGCTGTTATGGTAGGTTGGCTTCATCCTCAAGGCAGCTTTCTCTTTATTCTTAAGCCCTGTAACACCATGCAAGCCCCAAAGGCATCCCTGCAGCAGTCTTCGGAGAAAGAAAGAGAGAGAGAGAAAGTTGTCCTTGGATTTATTTAGCGAGAAGGAGGACAAATCTGGGACAGAGAAAAAGGTTTGCATAGAGTTAGAGCTCTCATGGATTTGTAAAATCATCCATGCACATGGAATATATTGAACCTTGAACCTAAACTAAGGTCAAGCAAGTTTAAGGCTTGATACAGATGTTTTGCAGAACTCTGGTAAATGAAGGTGAATGTTACTGTTAAAGCAAGAGAAAAAAAAACAAGCAATAAAAATGGTTGGTCGATTGTTTATTTTTCTTTTCAGTCCATTGTCGAGTTTACTTTGTCCCCCTTAAGCTCAGCACTGGTATTTCCTGCATCTGGGTGATGACAGCAATCTCATATACACCACATAAAACAGATTTAGAAGTTTGAAAGCCACGCCTGGCCTGGTTTCTCCCCGGAAATACATCCCTTCAGCACAAGGGAATATTTGCGTTTTCCTTGTTTGTCTTCAATTTATATAAGTAATGGTTGCCTTTTAGTGCACAAAATAAAGATATCTTCATTATAAGCAAAGTACTAACCCCTCTAYAGCCAGTGAGAGGGCTAACAATACTGCAGAGAGCTTTTGAACCATCTTTTTTTTTAAATGACGTTACAGAACAACCAAAAGACAAGTCCCTCAAGAAAAATTAACATAATGACTTTTTAAAAAGATACTATGATCACTTGTTTTTAGCCAATTACTTTTCCTCCTTTGGCATGAATGTGTCTGAACTGGTGCTCATAAAAGGGGACAAGAAGTTCCAAGTGTTCAATGCCATTACAGAGCTTAGGTCAATATGGAAGAAATCCCCTTTCCAAGCAAGTTCTGACTAACAGCGATAATGTCATTGGCCCTGAATCTGGAATGAGTCTCAAGATTTGGCAAATGTGGGAGAAATGCAAGGTTGGAAATAATTTGGAAACGTTAAAAACTTTTGGGAGATCCATAGTTAAATAACACTCTAATAATAATAAGCACTTTTCAGTTGCAAAGAACTTAGCATACATAAATTTTCAACATCTGAAGGTATGCAGTATGTTCTACTGATAGGGCACAAGAAGCAAAGGGACTTCCAGTCAGAGATGGCATCAGGATCAGAGCAAATTAAAGTAACAGATGGTGAGCCACGAAGTCCTGTGTTCACAACAGATAAAAATGAAACAGACTTAAAAGAAAAAAAATTAAGAGAGACAAGCTTGCAAGAAGGGCAGTAGAGTATTGGTATTTTCAGTCTTCTAACTGCATGAGTAAGGGGTTTGCAGGACTAGCATATCTACTTCTCTAAATCATCTTTAAAGCTGGTTAGTTGCTTTGCTTTTTCCATATTCCTGAAGTCCCAAAACTCCTGGTTCTAGCTCCCCACTGCTTTGCACCTTGGGTATCATTAGTGCCCTGATTCATCAAAGCACTTGACTGCATGCTTAAGTTTCAGCACACACAAGTACTCTCAGCTCTCAATTA
This sequence comes from Apteryx rowi, assembly GCF_003343035.1. NCBI lineage: Eukaryota > Metazoa > Chordata > Aves > Apterygiformes > Apterygidae > Apteryx > Apteryx rowi. The sequence continues at coordinate 46,947 of NW_020447262.1, forward strand.
TCCACAGGTGGTTTAACCAGACTCAGTGGATTAACTATGCTACAGACAGAGAAACACTGGACCTGGCTTTACACAGAGCCCATGAGGCTCCAGCAGGGCTGATAGATCAGGCCAGGTTGTTCAAAAGCTGCTGTCCCACTTGAGCTATTATGACAGGACCAGTGCAGACTAGTCCCAGACTGGGAGTATCAGAGGAGGATGGTTCAAAAACACATATATCCCCACACAGAACAAACAGCCATGCCAGCCCATTGCTAGGTCAGCATCAACCCTAGAGAAAGCTGTGAGGATCCTCATGCTCCTATTCCCAGATAGATCAGATGAAGCAGGTCAATGCCAGTAGTAGGTAGTGTATAAACATATAGAGCCAGCTCTGCTCCAGCAGCCTCCTTGAGCTAGCAGGACTTCCCTGAGACAAGAGCAGGGGGAGCATGGCCCGGGGCCAAGCATGGCTGGAAGGTACCTGAGTGGACAAGAACTGACTTCAGAGAAACTATTCTACTGTCTCTCTAAACTGCATTTCCCAGAAACCTCAGATTCCTAATAAACCCTATTATCTAGGTGTATAAAAATGCACAGATCCAGCTCTGCACTGCATCTTTTTTACCTGTGTAGACTCCAGAGCTCTGGGAAACATAGTGCAGAGGCACCAGAGTAGCTTTGCTGGAGCCATGTCCTCATCAGCAGGACCATGGGCCACACAGGCCCGGACTGGCTTTGTGCTAAATCATCACAACATCCCTGCACCATGCTGTCCCGTATCCCTCTAGTCCAGGGAGTACCCAGTATCTCGTGTGTCCCCATGCACTAGAAGGCTAGGAAATGAAGAGCAGCGAGTTCCCACTGACTTTGTTATAACTGCCCACAGGGGTAGAAAGCTAAGGAGGTATTACATTGCATTTTGCAGCGACAGAAGTAGCAGGTTATTTTTTATTTTTAAAAAGATTATTTTCAAAACAGAAGCCTCTTGCATTAATAACCAGCACCCAATACATTAAAAAATATGGCAGCTTCTAGAAGCAGAAAATACTGGCAACATGGAGGGATTCAGTCTACCAGACAAAGTGCATTGCACAGTCATGGCAGCAAACCTGAACTGGTAAAAGCTTTACTACTTTATTGTTCCCCTTCCCTGCCAATCTAATGCTGAAGAGTATATGGAAGAAATAGACAAAAAGTGAATGCAAAAATGATGTTGGAGATACTGGAAATATTGGAAAAGGTAATAAATTTGTATAATGAGTGCTGGGACCTCAAATAAAATGGTATTGTAGAAAAAAAAAATTTAATTTGGTACTATGTTGTTGTTGTTGTTTTAAACATGAAACATATTAGGGAATAGATACTTGCATTAGAGAACTTAGAATGGTAAAATTCTTCTAAACTTCAAGTTTAGAGAGACAAAAATCATTAATCAGGGCAAGATCATTTGTAGAATGATCAATAGAAGGAAACAAGTTTAACCCAAGGTAAATATCTGCAAACAACACAGGCAGCTGAATTACACAGGGAAAGGATCAAAACCATGATAGGTTCTAGTGAAGATTAAGTACATAGAGACATGTTTGAAGAATTTAGAGGGCAGAACAAAGACAGACTAACTGAGATTGCTGGCACCCTGATCCTGTGTGTAGGATCTGGAAAGCATCAGGGAAGACTGAAAGGAAAAAATGCACAGACTATGGACAACTGTGGGAAACAGAACTGCTTTATATCCTAATGCTGCAGTAATCCYGGGTGGGGGAATGATTGTAGCTGTACAGGCAGTGATCTAGGACAGAAAAGTTTCCTATACAGAAGAGAAAATATGGCATGTAACTTAGGCAAAGACTGTCCATGTACAAGCACTATACAGGCAAGCTATCAGCCATATCCACAACTGTGCCACTGCATCAAACAGCCAACTAGATCCCACCCGGACTGTGGAGCCAGCTGCAACATGATCACCCCAACTGTGATGAGCAGCAATATTAGACTGGAGAAATGTGCCCAAGAGCTGGTGATGCATGATGCTGCCAGTAAGAATATCATGAAGCAAAAGACGTTATCACTTGCCAGTTATTGCAGATGACTCACAGGTGCACCACCCACCACTGGGCAACAGGGCAGAGCAAGTCACAGATCTGAATGCAGTACAATACCCCAACTCCTTCCTTCTCTTATCCTGAGGATGAACAGTCACTGTGGGTCGCCCAGTGCTCTGATAGAATACATAGGTTAGGTTTCAAAGACAAGAACACCTACAAAGGTGCAGCCAAGCAAAAACAGACTCCTTAAAGAGTACTAAAATGCAGAGTTCTTCATGCTTTAGGAGAGTCACTGAAAGAGAATCCAGCAACCCCGCAAACAAGCATTGTACCTGCAGAAACTAGTGAAGGCTAGATCAGCAGCCTTAGCAAAAAAGAGAAAAAAAAAGTTCAGAAGATGTGCACCGGTTCAAAAATGCTGAGGAAAAAAAAAAAAAGGCACAGCAAAGGCCATTCTCACCAACTGAGGCAAAACCACCAAGATGTATTCAGGGCATCTGTATGATGGCAACAGTAAGTCTGGCACATTGCTACATCAGCTGGCTACCAAATATAAAAACAAAGGGCACCAGCCTTGCCCACTGTAAACTGAACCAGATACAAAATGGGGCTCATGTCCTAGTGTTGCTCTCATTGTAGAATTTGATATTAAGGAAGAGGCAATTCAGAACTGTAAGAACTGGTTTCAATTATTCTTAAGCACAAGTGGAGTATTAAGCTGAAAAAAGGTAAGCTGAAATGGAAAAGCAATATGACTTCCTGCTTTGGATATGGGGACTCAAAGCTAAATCCTAGGCAATCCAAAACCTCCAAGAAACACCCAGACACAAGCGGGTAGAGTGTTTGACCATCGTTCCAGATCTGATATGCATCAATGATGTGATGCTTTTACTCAGTTAATATGCAGCTGGGGGGGATGGGGGGTTGCCTGGAACTCAAAACACAGAAAGGGAAAAGAAAGCAAAGAATGCTCTAAGTGAGGTGCTGGCTCTAAGGCACTGGAATCATGAGGAGCAGCCTGAGCAAAGCATGAAGTGGGAAGCCCAATGAAAAGCTAAGTACAAAGCTGGCAGCCCCTAGACATTTGTTAGTAACCCTAGCAGACACATAGAAAAGGATAGGTTAAATAGAAAAGGATCTAGTGGCCAGGATGGAATGGAACAATCTCAGTAGTTCACTCCAGAGCCGGGAATGGGTACCTGGTCACCAGCCATGAGTGATCAACACCCCCAGCCTCCCACAAACAAACAAAAACCCCAAACCTACTTCTGAGGTCACCCAAGTTACTACTACTCATGAATATAGTTTACAGGCACCTGGATTTAACGATAGCCAAAGCTGCAGTACTCCTGTAAATTGCTATCTCAATAAAAGCAGCTTATTTTAGCAACACAGTGTCTACTCATGGTATTACCCAGAATATTCTACATGAAATATCCAAATCCTCTGTAGTGGCCACTGCCTCTGCACAGTAGGAACATCTTTCCAGTGGTATGCTTCGTCCAGAAGGGGAAAGCTGCAAAACAAGGTATTCTCTCACAGCTGTTTTTGTTGTAGCCAATTGTGTTACCTTCGCAAAACTACTAGCACCTGGGAAATCAATGAGAAATATTGCAATTGTTACTCTCCCACTCTTGTATGTAAACAAATCAATTTCCTGCAGTAAAGTGACTAATTAATTATATCTCTTGTGATATTAGAACACAAAGTTTCTTATATGTGTTAATTAAAGGGTCCTGTTCTAAAACAGGAGATACCACTACACAATGTCTGTATTACTGTTATATACAGTAGTACCTCCTGTGTGAAGAAACTATGTAGCGCAACTAAATATTTATCAACAAAAGCACTCAGTACAGTTGCGTAAAGTTCTTCATAAATAGAAATCTGGCCTACAGCAGTACATAGGTCAGAAGCTAACACCCTTCACCAACCGAGCACTTACAGCTCCAGGTGACCACAGTGACAGCTGTGTGCACCCAACACAGTTATCTTCAGTTTTCCCTCGTGTGCCTAGCTTCACTTTGAAGTCTCACATTCAGAGTTGACAAATTTTCATGTATACTAAGTAAATGACATCAGCAAACGTATACACATATATATACACATATATAGTCTGCTAGAATATGTCTGATAGATATTTGCTGTTCAATCGGTACCTAGTAGAAAAAACATGCAGAACTAAACTATTTCACCAAAAATATTAAATTCTCCCTGTCTCAGTAGGAAAATTTTAAAATCATTTTCAGCATGGACCAGCTGTTAACATTGTAACTAGACTCAAATTTATATGTGACATRCTTCAGAACAGCAGTTGTGCAAACTGCTTGCACTGTAGTCGTAGACTGCCTCTGGAAAGCCCACTTCGCAAGGAGCCTGAGTTGTAGTTCACAAGAGCTCTTTCCGAGACAGGCTTCCAACACTGAGCTAGTGCACGGTGAATTTAAAAACTACAATTTATTGATGTGAATGAATAACACTACTTTACACCAGTGAAGAATATGACCTCCTCTATCCCACACATTTCTCCCTCCCTCTCCTGCAGAGCTGAATACTCTAAGCAGACTGGAGTAACTGTAGCAGGTAATTAGGAGTTATTATGGTTGCATTAGAGTGAGTAGCTATTCAGTAAATTAGTATGTGATATTAACTAAACCTATTCATTTGAAGAATACAAGAATCAGCCTCAAAGTAGCAATTAACAAATTATTCCTAAACAGGTGTCACTTAAAGAGTGAGGCTATCATTTTTCCATAACTCATCAGTAAAACGCTGACTTCTTACATAGAGTAAACACAATTTAAGCAGATGGTAGGCTCTCAAAAGGCACAAGACCTATACTTAAATAAATCAATGCTGTTGGATATGAAGCCTTACAGTGATAGTCAGCAGAATTTGTGGAGCATCTCCTTAAGATTTAGGAATAATTTACTACTACACTGAGAGAAAAAGCCCAAGATCTAAATCTTACTGAATAAACTACATGCACTCCTGGGAGAAACAGAGCTCTTGCATATCTATACCAAATAATCACTGACACCCACGATGCTCTGTTTTTTTGGTTGGTTGGTTGTTTTTTTTTAAGAGTAGTGTACTATAACAAAAATATTAGAATACGTATTAATGTATACACAGCTTTTAATGTTCCATAGTAGAAACAGCATTCATTTTTCTTTAAATCTTAGTCATGCAAACATTCTATCCTCTGAGTAGCTCCCTTGCTCTTCAGAGAGATTTATATATGTTTCACTTTGTGTCTGTTATTTTTGCATGCTTGCACATATGAAACAAATGACAGATTAAAGATTTACTTTGGATGAAATATTACTGCAAAAAGTATAGTTTAAAGATGGACTGAACATAAAATTTACAAAGGAGAAAAACGCTCAGAGTTCCTGAATTTAACTTAACAGTTCTCTTCACAAGCCATATTTCACTGGTTATTTTTGTAGACAGGTCTTTTTAAAATTTAAATAAATAGATAACATCTATCTTTGAAACAGAGTGATCAACTTTTGTGCATACATGTCTGTATGTGCATGTGCATGTATTTCAGACTCTCGCAGACATTGTGGCTGAGCTATTCCTACAAGCTCTCTGTCCCAGAGAGCAAACAAAGCTGTTTCTTTAATTCAGCTATCAGAGCTCCTGCTTGGGTAAACCAGAGGCTGTGGTGCAGTCCAACCTCTAGTTTCTTCCTGCAACTGAATTTCACTGCCATGCATGCCCACTTCTGAAGTGAAGCATGTGGTGGCAGCAGCCTCTGCTGGCGAGTGCATGCACAGAAACGTCCCAGCTGGACTGCACGAGAAAAGCAAAAGCTTTGCTATCATCACRTAAAGAAAATTCAGCAGAAAATTTTTAGTCAGTCTGTGCGAATGACACTGAAAAGCAGGCTGCGCATCTCTGTGTCTGAAGGAGTTATCCAGCGTTTAGCTAAGTATTGCCAAAAGCATGCTCACAACGGCAAGGCATGATTTTTGCTTCAAAGTGCTATAATTTTCTTCCTTCTAACTATTTAGAAAATAACAGGGGTGGTAAACTGGCTCCATTGAGGAGAAATTCCACTAGATTTCCAAACTTCTTCTAAAGAAACCTGTAAAAGGTAACCAAAACCTATGTTTAATGACATCAAGGGGCACGACAGAAGTGAGGACGCACACGCATAGCCTGCAATCACTTTTAAGCAGCCTGGCTAGGAAAGACAACAAGACCTTGATTTTTACAGGATAGGGTACAACAAATTACAACAACATATACATAGGGTTTTTTTAGTTTTTTTGTTTGTTTGTTTGTTTGTTTGTTTACACACAAACCACATATGGAGAAGAGTTCTCATACAGAAGAGAAGAAGCACTCAAATTGGTTAAAGACAGAATATAGAGCAAGAGCCCATTAGAAGTTGCTGGAAAGTAAACAGAAACCCTAACACCAACACACTCGCTGTTGCCTTAATTTGCTGGTAAAAGAGTTGCTGAGTGAAGATCATTTTCCAATTGACATGATTAGTATAAACAATTTTAGCCTTCATTACCCACCATGTTTCATTTCTCATGAGAGTATTTTTCCAAGGGAGAAATGCAGAAATTACAACTATCTTAGAGCAGAGTCCCAGCACAACTGCAGAAACAGCGGCCATCTGGTTTAATACCAAACCAATTTCCTACAAGATTTTTTTAATCTGCCCAGCATAGGAGAATTATCTAACCTAAACCATTTATTCTGTAAAAATCACAATCGCTACACAAACAGGTAAAAAGACTTAAAAAATAAAAGCATTTCATCATCTTGAAAGTTAATTTGTTATAATATGCAAAAACTTCAAGTATAAGCAATAGTATTATATTGTAAATAACAGCATAACAAACAGTGTTTACAGCCAGAAAAGAACTTCTTTTGAAGGCAAAACACCTCCACCGCGTTGCAGATGCATTTGAACCAATACTTTCCCTTTGCTTTGACGTTTAAGCTGATGTTGCTTTGGAGCATTGTGTTTGCTATGAGAGAACCTACCTCTATAAGGGCAAATGAACTTTATCCTGGAGATGTGGGAGGGGCTGGGAACATCACCGACTGTGAAATACCACATTTCCGCACTTTCACCCCTCTTCCAATTCACCTGGGGCTTTTTTCTCCTAAGTTTTTCAGTAGCCTTAAGAGACAGAAGGAGACTGGCAAGAGCCAGCAGGAGCAGGGTGCTGGGAGCACCAAGCACTGCTTTCTTCTCTCCTTCTGCCATGGTCAACCAGAAAGGAAAATCCCACGTCCAGCTCAGTGGAAATGAATATTTATTCACATCCCACAACTCCTACCACTGCTGAATACCTCAGGAAATCTGCAAATATCCCCTCTGCTCTCCTCTTAGAAACACTTTGTAGCACACCATGTTTAGACAGAGTTTTGATGACCCCAAACTGGGGGAAATTCCCTGACCAGGGCCATTTCTTGTGCTCCCATAAGGCAGCACACGCCAGGACCCCAGGCAGATCACCCACCGGGAAAGTCTTCTACTGTCGCTGGAGCTACAACAGCCCTTCCCAGTAGGATTTGGCTAACAGACACTCCAGAGAACAAAAAAAATTAAAAAAAAAATTAAAGGGGGGGGAGGAGAAGGGAGAAGGCGCGAGAAGGCTGCTCAGGCTCCTTTACAGGAAAAGGCAGGGCAGGGAGGTGCCCGTCTTGCTCGGCAGCAGGTACCCAGGAAGGGCGGCACAGCACATTCCTCCCCGGCCCGCGCAGGCCCCGTCACGAGCCGGCAAACGCGTGGGATGAGCTAAAACAGCCCAAACGCTTGGGGAAGAGCCTCCGCTCGCAGCACGTCCCCGGTCTCGGSTGCGGCAGATGCCAACAGAGCACACATTCAGGCACCGCTTGAAAACGCCGCATCCGCAGCGGCTAGCAAGCTCCTGGCTAGGCCAAACAGACCTCCCGTCTCCTAGCTGGGGGCAAAACTGGTAAGGAAAATAAAGAGGTTGGAGAGAAAGCCCTGTAACTGCCTTTTTTTTATAATCTCGATGTAGTTATGTGGGGAGGGGAGGTAGTAAACGGTGATTTTCCTCAACTGCCAACAGATCTGTAGGTGTAGCTTCATCTGCACAGAGCTGACCCTCGCACAGGTAACTTAGAGCAAATCTAAAATACATTTAAGTTAAAGTGCATTTTCCCAACCAGGATATGCCCGTACAAAATTTAACAAGCAAGGGAATTCATCCTCTTCTCGGTCACTACACCCACAAGGATTGACTGTGGCTTTTTTTTTTTTTTTTTAACTCCTCTAAATTTCTTTGACCTTTACCTACTGGTCCGAGTACTCACTCTCTCTGTATTTACAGCTGCACAACCTCTGGCTCTTAGCAAGGGGGCTGGCAGTTCAGAGGCGAGTCTCTTCAGCCAGCAGATTGTGGGCTGGCTGCAAAGCTGGGTGCCACCTAGCTCAGGGAACAGACAAGTGGGAGTTTGTTTTTAAGTGACAGTTTGCCCATCCGGCAGTTTTCTGCCTTGTCTGAGGCAAACTGTAAAATCTGTGCAAACCCTCCTCGCAGCATTGATGCAACACGAATGTGACAGACCGTGTTTTGAACACGGCTAACGTTTGAGAATCTAGCCTCACAAGAGCGAGAGAAAGACAACACGAGCCCTTTTTCTTTTTGCTGTGAGACATTCCCGCACATATGTCTGTATGCTCTGTATCTTCTTGCTGCAATTGCACCTGGAATTCCCCTTTAGATCAATGCAAGGTGGCTGGGTTTGGGGGAAAAATTAAACAAGCAAACAAAAGAAGCACATATACAAGTTTCTCTGATAGAATGTAAACCATAGATTATTAATCAACATATTATAGCAAAAACAGGATAAAGAGAGGAAAGTAACTCCTTATTTTGGTAGCACCTTACTTTTAACTAGCACAAATCCTAATATTAGGCTCATTGTACTGAATTTGTAGTAGAGTTAGGTTTACTCTAAAGGTCACCAGTTCCTAGCAGGGATGGATTCAGCCTGATAAGTCTGAACTCATCATTTTTTCAGAGCCTCCCATGACAGTTGGAGGCTTTGGGAGAGTAACAGATTCCACCTTGCTGTCAGCCAGCCCGACCCGGCTCGCCCCCAGCCCCTCCCTCCGAAGCCCCCACTGCAGAGCCTTCATCTTGCTTGCTCCAAAAATGGACAGGAAAACTGGCTCCCAGCTCTTTCCCCTCTCTGTCAGCTGGAGTTAGCTGATCCCTCTGCTGCTCTGCCATGTTGTTGCATCCAGTCACCTTCTAACCTTCTAGTCTCGTTCTCCAGCATTCAGTCCCAAAGCAACATTCTGCAAACACTTACTCATCTGAGCAAGGACGGAACCCTTACTCTGCCCACAGGATACAGCTTTTAATGTTAACACTTAAGCTGAAGGCCAATTCCCTTGGTAAATTACTAAATGTCCAGCTACAAAGTGTTTGAACAGAAGTGGATGATGCAATCAACCCTCCTCCGCCCCCTCCCCCCGAAAAAACAGCAAAAAACAAAAAAAGGACTTGTCTGCACACTGAAAAATAAAGACTGAGTTGGGCAAAAAGGAATACGCCAAGACACTCCTACATGTAAATTCTTACTGAATGAATTTCAGGAGGTTGCTGACATGGGAAACAAACAGACCATGAGGAACCATAACTCACCAAGGAAGCTTCTCTCTCACCTTGCATAAAGCTGTTTCGCATAGACAGTACACATTTTCACCTGTGTGTGATCATACTGAATAAAGACTTGCCCCTTCTCATTTTCTTGTTTGAAGCAAAAATTAACAATCTGTTTCACATTTGCACCTTACACTTCCTAGGTACCTTCAGATACTCTCAGAAAACTCATGCCCAATTTCTGCAAACGGCTCAGACCCAGCTGCCCATGCCATACACGTATGTCAGTCACGTGGCTCTCTGTTCCCATTAGGTAAATCGAATTTAAATTCTGTCCTAAGATGGAGCACTTTAGTCACTGGCTGCATGTGATCAATAGTTAGACTCTGGATAGAAAGTGAAAGTTATGTTAGCAATATCAATTTAGCCTAGTTTTCAGTGTTTGGGGATGAAAGGAAAAACCCTTACAATTTATTGTTATGCTTCAGCCATTTTTTTTCCTTTATACTATCACTGCTCACATTTGCAAGGTTTACCAGCAGTTTTTGTAGGTTCTATATGCACAAAAAACATGAAAGGGAAAGCTATGGTAAATAACTGATAGAACCACATTAACAAATCATCTCTCTTCACTGATAAAACCCCAGACTGAGATATTTCAAAGCTCCCTAGAAAGATTTTTCATTCATTTTTACAGAAGATATGCAGATAAATCCCCAAGGCATTTTTTTTTAATCTCATTTTGGATATCTCTGGCCTCTACCCAAACTCTCCTGTACAGTTTCTCAGCTTTTTTATTAATTTGGGAGAAAATACGTTTGTCTCTAATTTCTAAAATCACCTATGCCAACCAAGAGGATCTTGTAGTTACTTCTTTCACAAAGTGAACCTTTGCAATCTATGTTTTTTCCAATCACAAAGGGATAGGTTTTGCATTTTTAGTTTGGCTGAAGAAAGAGGTAACACCAGCTCTAACCTAGAAGATTGTGAATTCTGGCCAGAGTGGTAACCAAATTGCCATTTCAGTTCTTGCAGCAGCAAAAGTCATAACTTTGGTTATGAAGCTCAATTAAATGGATCACACAGCACCTAATAGTCTTAAGTCCTGCTCCACTTGAAGCTGATGGCAAAAATCTCACTGATTCCAGCAGGTATATCAGCAGTCAAGGACCTTGAAAGAGGAACAACCTGGAGCTTGGTAGTGCACGTACTAACCACTTTCCCAAGGACATATATTACCTGCATATGACCATACCCAGTCATAAGTGTATTTTCTCTGTGCTTTAGAGAGGGCTTCTGAACCGGTTTGTGCTGCCACAAGAGATGGACAAGCCACCAAGAGCTTCTACAGCAGTCCCCTAATAATGCCTGCCTTTTACAGGGGCTGGCCTCTTTCACCTTGTTAAAAACAGTAAGTAGTAAGCAATAGATCTTGTCAAAGGTTACTCTGTAGAATAACCTCTGGAGATATTAGATAGAGGTGTCCAGAGAAATACCACAAAAAGGTGCTGACAAGGAAACCAAGGGGATTATGATTAGGAAGTGTGAATAAGCTAAGGTTTCAAACATACTCAGATTTTGGTTAGAAATGCTAAAGTATAGGAAGGAAATGTTCTACATACCATCAAGCCACCAAAAACACACTTCAAAAGACAAGTTAAAGAACCATCATATGGTGATTAAATACTTGACTTGGTTTAATAAAAGCTGCAAGAAATGCAGTTCCACACTTAAATAGAATAAGGATTTCTTCTACCCACAAGTACACCCAGTATGTATCATGATTGAAATTGAGAAACTAATTTCCTCAAAGATAAACAATAATTCTGCACCTATAAACTGTTAACTGTTCCTCCAGCTCTCTTTTAATCCATTTTTTAATATTCAAATGAATCTTAACTTTTTATGAGAACTTCCACCAGATAATTCCCAATAGTAGGTTTCCATTTAAGACATCCATGTCCTCTAAATGAGAAACTAAAAAAAAAAAAAAAAATCCCTAAAACCTAAGCCATGACTGAGAATGACTATTCCTCCATTTACTCCAGGTTCTGAATTTAACAATTATGCAATAATTAAGTTAAAAACTCCAAGATATTTCTGAAACCATTCTAAGAGGACAGCCTCTGCTAGTTTTACTCTCAGTGAAGTTAGCCCATACAAAGACTTGGTTCCTTTTAGCTCATTTTTTATGACTTCATCAGTTGAAAAATAATTTTCCATTCYCCTCCATGGAAGGCAGTCATGTTCTTTGACCCAGTCCTCTCCAATCAGATCAAATCTCAGGAGATATTCTGGAGATTTAGCACTTTTGCAATTAAAGGCCTCTACCCCAGCCTTTTGAGGTTCTCAACCAACACAGCTTTCTGGGAGCTTTCCCCTGATCTTATATGCACAATGTTATAATGTGCATACACGTACACACGTGCAGAGCACACAAACAAGAATGTTAAAGAAACCCAAGGCCCCTAAACAGAAAGAGTAGACAGATAAATGATGATAGATAAATAGAAAAAAAAATGTAGAGTCAACCTGAAAGGCTTTATTCAGCACAAAACAAAGATTCATTTCTGAATGATTTAGTGCCTCGTGTATTCCTTAACATAAGCGAGTTTTCAAAGGAGAAGTTTAAGTATCTCATTTTGAAAAAATGTTGAAATCAAGTCTTTTGACTTTTTCACATATTTTCCTCCCCTTTTTTTGGCTGAAGCTAGTCACAGAACTTGATCTGCAACTGTGAACAGTTTCAGGTCTTGCATATTGTGTTTTCCAGTGAATTTCTGGTGAAGTTCTCTCTCCAGTGAGTTTCTTTTTTCCCGTCCCAAGAAGTCACCAGCCTGGCTGCATATGCCAAACCAGCTCCCTCCAAAGCTGCAGCTCGTGCTCCAGCCACACAAGGCTGGCCTTGCCCAGAGCAACTGGTCCTCGATTTAAGTCAGGAATGGATGGGGCTGCAAAGAAACTGCCCAGCCCCAACTGTCTTCGCCACACCACAGCAAGGAAATCCCCTTTGTGCTAAATATGTGGTGTGACAAGAGCAAAGAGCTTCTGTCAGGACCTCGCCGTTGTAGAGACCATCTCACGCGCCGTTCTCAGGAGCACAGATTGCTCTAAGCAGAATTGATCTTTAGATGAATAAATAACCAGCGGTAGCTGTTGGCACCAAAAGGATCACACTGTTTAGCATTCATTTTTAAGATAGTTACACCCAGTGCCCCTGTGATATGAGGAAAATACTACCTACAGAATTACAAAAGACTAAGAAAGCACCAATATTTGCATTGCCATTTAACTCTTTCCCAAGTAGCCTTTTACAAAGAGCTGTTAGTTCCATAGTACTAAGCACTTGCTTTTGCCTTTTCCCCCCTCAGCAATAAACTACACAGTTTATTGCTGTGTATTATTTACTGTGCACACAAGTCTCTGCACAGACAAGTATGCCTGATCACAGCCTTGGTTTTCCTCTTAAAATTTTGCAATGACAGAGCATAACTAATCAATATTTTACAAAATACCTTCTCTATCTGATGTCTGCCCACTTCAGATGCTGCAAGGCACTAAAGTCTCTGTAAATGTAGACATGGGCATTTTGCTGTCATAGGCTGGTATCTTCTGAGCACTGGAGCAAAACAGCTCAGCAGCACTCCGAACACTACATTTGCCCCTGTTTAAAGGAGGGGGGTTCCCTGAAGGGAGCGATGCAGCAAGGACCTCATCATCTGCAGCTTGCCAAGCTGATACCTCCCCGCAAGGCATCCTGAGTCCATTTAAGCTATCTGAAACCAGCATGGAAAATTCAAGTTAAAAAAAAAAGTTCATCTATTTCTGTGACTAGATTGATAAGACAGTCATCATCATATCTCTTGTTCTTCTCATTATAAATTAATTTAGCATTAATTACAATGCTCAATATGCTTTTCCTCAGCTTACTCAGCCCTTAAAAAGCTTTCACTCTGCTGAAAAACATTTGGCTGACAGCGCACTGACTAAAAACTCTGAAATGAGAACTGGAAGAGTGACAGCTGAGCAGAAATAGGCTGTCCTTATATTTCGGAATACCAGCTTTTTGGCATGAAAAACTGTATAGAATCAGATGGTTGGAGAGAGGAAATAGAAGACATAGCACCCTAATTGCTATAGAGGGAGCAATATTTTCAAAGTGTTTCCTTGTGCATCCTGCAAACTCCACTCAATTTAGATAATCCAGTAAAAGGCTCAAGTGTATGGCCACAGTTATAGCAGTAAAATCAAATATCTGGAATCCCTGAATTTTAGGGTACTATAAGTTGATTGACTCATCTGGGATTCATTGACTTCAATTGTTTATATTAAAAAGAAACCACTATATTTTTCCACTGAGCAAGGAGAAAAAAAAGGGGGGGGAGGGTGCACACACCAATTTGACAGCTTATTTTTCATAGCACCTATTTGACTACATGTAGCTCAATTCATTAATCCCAAAGCTTTTTAAATTAACACTTGGGAATATAAAATCATTCTTGATAACATTTATATGTGACTTTCAGTGGAATAAAATAGGTAGCTGTATCCTTCTTTCATGTAATATAACAGAAGCCACAAATGTTGTTCTCCAAAGTAGAATTTTTGTAACTTTAAGATATGTGCCAAATATCTGCTCTTATTGTCACTCTTCTTGTTGAAGGACTCCTTGAAGGCTAGAGAATTAGAGCACATACTTTTTTAGCTCTCTATTGAAGAGATGGAGGGTATCTCGATCTTTAACAAAGAGAGCTTTTCTCCCAAGAACTTGCTAGGAGTTTGAATTAATGAGGAATTAAGTTTCATCTCAGCAGTTTTACTAAACTGTGGAGAAAAAGGACACAATGCCACTAGTCCCCGAGTGCCCTCAACACCCATTGACTTCAATGGGGATTGAGAAAGGTCCTCATTTTAGTTGACACAGCACCTTGCAGAATTAGATCCAGTCTCCTTCCCCTCCTCCTAAGACTGTATTTTTCCCACTAGCTGGTCTGATTTTTATTTTGCTTTGACTAGAAATGAAAYTAATGTGAATGTTTTGCTGCTGACAATGTCTCTGTCAAATTATATAGTGACTTCTCCTGCTAAAACTTGTTTGTTTTCACACCATCATCAGTGATGATCTCAGCACAGCAGCGCTCCGAGAATAATGGTTTACTCAATTGCAAAGCCAGCAGAAGGAACATAAAACAATGTGTGCTTATATAGGGCCTATATAAATAGTGCTTTTTAAAAATGTTTGGCAAAGAAATAATAGTTGTGGTTTTGTTTCATTTTTTTTAATAAATTAACCTCTAGATCGTTAAGAGTCCAGAGAACCTTTCCACACCAGAGTCATTTATAAGGCCTAAAACTTTTTATTACATCCTCCTACAAAAGATTATATGCCGGAGTTGCCTGTTGTGTGACATTAATAAACACCCGTGGGCCATACGCTTGCTCCATACAGTTTCAGTGAAGTCAATGGAGCCATACCGATTTCAAAAGTCACACAGCTGACCTCAYGTATCCTGGGTCAAATTACAAAAATTGAAAGCAAGTGTACCTGATTAGGGCATGGAGGTTTTTTGAGCACTGGACACTATATCCCTCTTCAGATGCTTTTCCTTATTCAAAATTCCCTTTTGATTCCTCCTTAACAAACTGGAATATCTCGGGGGGTGATAAGCTTTTTCAGAAATCCTGAAAGGCTTTGCTCTCATTTGCAGGTCAGCCTGGGAACAGCGCAGGATGCTTGAGCGGTTTGGGCCTTGCCTTCCAGTGTCGCAAACAAATACTCTGAGCTATTAAAATTACAAGGCTTCACTGTCTTCTCACTTCTTTCCCCTCCAATCTCTTTTCTTTAAGAAAAACAAAGGGGGTGGGGAACATAAYCCCCCACCCCAAATAAAATCAAATTGAAGTCCAAGATATTACTCCCAATTCATAACACTATAGGAAAGAGTAAAAATGCACATCAGTGCTGGGAGCAGAACCAGATTCTCCCACGTTTAACTGAAAACCTTGGTGGGGTTTTCGTCTACATTGTGCAAGCCTGAGGCCAGAGTGGTGACTGTCACAGCCAAAGAGACACAGACAGATAGATGATGGAGAGTGCAGACTGCGCACCCGCACATAAAGCTCGTGAGAGGAAGCAGAGTGCACGGAAGGAATATTAATTGAGCACAAAATAAGTATTCTCAATATCCCCCTGCCCCCTTAAAAGTAGGCACAAGATAAGGAGAGCTACAAACATGTTCATCGTGGGGAAACAGCCGTCCTTAACGTGACATGTCAGGCTATTACTTTAATAATGGGATTTGCACAGCACACAACTGATAGGCTACATTCAGAATAGACCCTGTGAATCTAATTTTCTTCTCAATGAGTGTTACACCAGTCTGCAACTCCACAGATTTCAATAGAGTTGCTCCAGATTTATACCAGGGTGAGTGGAGAATTAGGCTCTACTGTGGTATTTTTTAAATCCACAATAACATAATTCTCCTTACCCAGCCATAAAACCCATGGCTGTTTTGATCTTTTCTGTTTTCATAGAAGGTTATTTAGCTTCCTATGAAATATTCTAAAGCTTCACATCAAAACAGTTAAATTACTGCTTTCTCTCACTTTTTGTGATGAATGAACAATTTCTTGAATTTAACCTATTATTTCAGTGGTAACACTTTATTTTTGAGTCCATACTCTGCTTCCTTAGTGCTGAAGAATGAAAGGGAGATACCAAAATTTTAGAAACTAGTTTAGTTTTTAAATAATTCATTTTTCCCCCTGCTATCTTTTTAACTACCTTTCCATTGCACAGCCATAAAAACACTATACACTGACCTTATTTAATCATGAGTATAAGATAATCTTCAAGTGCTACACAGACACATTTAAGAATATGGAAGTGAAGAAAGAGGGAAAACATTCCTTACCTTGTTTTTAAACTACAGAATCTCTCTTTTTCCCCTCATTTTGTATACTGTCTGGAGAGCAAGGGAAGCCTTTACAGATGTTGATCTTGATCTCTCCAACCTTAACAAAATTTGTGCAAATCCCCCCCCCCAACTATCACCAGCAAAGGGTCTTTTTTTAAAAAAGTCACAAATAAGAGGAACAGTCAACGTGATGGTTGGAATCCTCACAAATCCTTAACAAAGATTTCTTCTTCCTAAAACGTTCTCTCAGTAATGAAAGTAAATAGCAGGTATTAAAAGATATTCCTGAACAAACCATCTGCTTATCTTTTCCTTCTTCCACTGCTCCACTCTTAATTTCTTCAGCTTATAATTTACTGTCGTTCCAAGAACAGAAGTTTCCTAAAAGTGAGGTATCCTCATGCCTTAATTTCTAATACACACTTTGTTTTATGACAAGCACAATTCCAGGCCTTTTAGCCGTCATGCTCTCAGGCCACCTTTTGAATCCCTGCTGGGCTCCTAAAAACTGTTTAGCGACAAACCTATTCACTGACCTGAACCAAACCAGAAGCAGGTTCAAATTACTGCTCAGGATTGGTTTGAGGTGACTGGATTATTTATGGAGGCACACCTAGCAGGTAACTATTTTTATTAAATATAATTTTTTTTAAGTTAAATAAGAGGTATATTTGGACAGGGAATAACAGCAAGCTAGTTAACATATCACTGAGCTACTGGCCATGGGTTTGCAGCATCAGTGCACAACAGAGTGAGCTAATAACATGATCATTTATCCCTTGGAGTGCTTCGCTGCTTACTTAGACAGAATACTACTTTATGGGTAACTAACCATACAAACTCAGCATTCCACAACTGAATGATTTAAAACACAGTAAAAGAAAAAAAAAACATGAAATGCAATATGACAACGTCTCAGTTTAATGTTTACTGTACTGTAGCTGCTCCCTACAACGCATCCTGAAYCTCATCTCAAATTGCGTTTGTTGTGCTACAGAGCCCCCTGTGTTGAGCATTACATATTAACTACCATTACTTAAGTTTGGCCAGGCAGGGACGGAAGAACAAAGACTTAGATGTTAAACCTGGGAACCACTGACCTGGGTTAATATCCCACATTATCCAAATGAATTTCTGAGTACTTGCAAACAGCTCAGAAAAAAAAAGTGGCTACGAACAACGCTGCATTGCATGCAGTGAAAGAGTAACTGAAGGCCTAAGTCCACTGGGGTAAATAGGCCACTTCTTCAGCATAAGAAAAAGGTGACCCTAATTAAACACATTTCTCTGATTACTCTTGCATAAATTTAGGCAGTGTGTTCAAGGACAGCCAGTTTAAGCTTAGTACACCCTTGGACAGAAAACTGGGACCAAGTACCTCAGTTGCATTGGATGTTCACTGACTGCACCCAAGGACAAAAGGCCCTTAGGAAGGTAAGAAACTGAGGTGAGGGCACCTGAAGAAAGCTGTTTTAGAAAATACTGCAAAGGACAAGAAGATGATAGAAACAGAAACTATTTGTCGATGATATCCAAGGTGGAAAGCTGAAGACAAAAGCAAACAATGCCCAGACCGCCAGACCCTGAGTTACAGAGGTCTAGGGTACCCTAGTAAGAGAAGTAAAAAAACCATTCAGAGCCAAAGAAATGCAGAATCAGCTCCTAATTCTGACAAAAGTAATAGAGGATTTGCAGTATTTTCCCCCAGTTAAATTCAAATTTCACTCCTCCCGGCCTCTTCTAATGAGATTTTTCTCATCTGCTGACTGGAGTCCTCTGGCCAAGCCAGTCTGCACCATCGCACCTACAAATTACCTTACGTGGAACGGTGCCACGACAGCGACTCTGCTTGTCTCAAAGGATGAGATTGTAAGGACAAGACACCTAGACGAACACTGGTGAGCGTAACGCTTTGAGGCATTCATTCTGAAGCTGGGTGCAGTGCTGACTTCTTGAGCAAGTTCTCAAAAAAGAAGACGGAAACAAGAACCAAAAGCAAAACATCTTTTAAGCTAAGGAAATTGTTGTAAGCTTTCAATGTTTTACTTTGAAAATCCTACAGCCCTTAGCAAAATCCTTAGAAAAATCTCTTCTTGTTTATAAAATAGCATTTGATACCACCACCTAGAAACCTACCAAATACTGCAACCAACTCTCTTTAAACTCTCTAAAGCCAAATAACAGCTGCATTTCCCATGAATGAACCTCTGATGACTAATAAAAAAATGCTGACTGTCAGTATTTTTAATTAGAGAGTAAAATAGCTCCTTAATGAAAAATAGTAGATATTATATTATATTATTTGAAAGTGTCAGGGTTGCCCCCAACCTGAACCACGATATGAGCAAATGATCAGTGTACAAAACAGCAGAACAGCTCCTTGGATGTAATAGCACACAACAGCTTTTCTGCTTCAACAAGTCTTTTACCACATCACTGAAATAATTATTCTACATATGTTATGTATGCTCGTTATGTACACTTGAGCCAACTTAAATCATTTCTTTGATTATATGTATAACAAAAGTTATTTCCATAGCAACATTTTGTTTTTACATATGTCAAGTTTACAAAAGCTAATTTCTATACTTATTCCTGTAATATAGCTAATATTCAAATACAGCATAAAATATTGAGATCACTGTTTTGTCTGTGTTAAAGAATACTACACCTTAAAAACTGTAAATTAACATAGCAATATAAGTTCTAGTAAGACGAAAAGGTGTTTCAAAGTTTTTATTCCAAATGGTACTTGCTTTAATTTTGTGATCAACTTTATTTTAATCATTTTTCAAGGCAAAAAAATGCAAAAGCCTTAAAAACACAGAAGGATTCAAAGAGTTCTAGAGCATTATAATTTGCAGAGCAGAATTTACCTAAAAATCTGATTTTTCAGGGGTTAAAAAGCATGCAGCATAGTGTCGGGGGGAGGCGAGAGGGGAAGAGGACAAAGCAACAGAAATTGTGTTGAGATATTGTGGAGTGGCAACAACCTACCAAGCTGTCTGATCAGCCTCGACATTACTGCTTATGACTGACAAAAATCTCCAAACTCTTTAAATATTTCCTCTAGGAGTAATATGTATTCACTGCAATGAGAGTTTATACACAAAAGATTGACCCAGATGCACTACCTTAATTATATATGTCTACCTATTAATTCAATCAGTATGAGATAACTGAAAACAAAACAAAACCAAAAACCCTGAACCTATGAGGCAGAACTGAAAGACCTGTTGCTCTATACATGGATCTGTGTTTCAAGCAACTGTCTACTGAGTATAGTTTTCCTGTAAAAAATTGACAAGAAAAAACAGTATTTGCAGGCCTTACTTGAGGAAAAATTATCATTTTGCTCCAGGAATAAATGATATGGCCCTTACTCATGAAAAAATGCTTTAAGTAGAAACAGTTTTGTTCTCCCTTTATTTCAAAATCTTGTCCAAAAATAATTATCATATATAAGAGTTTATAGGAAAGATGTGCACTGGAATTAAAATAAGGCTTTAAAATGGCCAATAAATAAAGAAAGATGTAAGTCCTCAAAGCAACGGGTTTATAGTAAATCCAGAAAGTTAACTAGTGACAGAAAGCAGAGACAGGGAATGACTAAGGTTAGGGGAAAAGTCTTTGAGTAAATAAATGGCATTTCTTAGAAGCAGACAACAACCTTACAATAGCTCTTCTAATATTTAAGATACTCATGCCTTGATGAGGGTCACAGAGATGGGTTTTTAAAAGGGGCTACCAGGAGACAAGTTAATAACCAAGTCTCAGATCATTCTGCAAAACTTACTGCTCTCAGAGAGGATTCTGCCTGCACAAAGGTAAAAGGTTGAAGTACTTAAAAGTTACCTTCTCAAGGCAATGTGAGATTTCCTCTGTCTTATCATCTCCAGAACGAACGCTTGCTCTCACAGAAACGGCCTCTTACAGAAGACTCCTCTGAAGTGCACAGGATAAATGTAAGCAACTTTGGCGTATTTTAGATTCTCAAAGTGAGCAAGTCAACTTCAAACTAAAAAACACATATTGCTCTTTATCCATGAAAGTTATCTGATACATGGTAAAATAAGCAAAATGACATATATAACTTCGCTTCTATCTTTTCTTTTGATCTATATACATGATTTGCTTCCCTTTATGTTCCCTAGATTAAATTTGCAGAGGTAGAGTTCAATAAATTGAAGTTATACTATACATGGATTTCTGGGGGGAGCGTTCTGATTGTTTTAAATGTGTAAAGTTTTAGAAATATTGCAATTTTAAACTTCTGGAAGACTGCCATCCAATATTCAAGTGTAGCAGACAGAGCTAATTGCCTTTTTTTATATGATATTACAAAACTTCTTGATTTCAAACATTAGTGTGATTCCTCCTAACAGTTTCCTCTTAAAAATATAACAATAGGTGACTTCAGCAGTTTCTTTTTCATGCCATAACTTCATTATTTCTATTTCCTGTTTCACTCAAATGTTTCACATACACCTTTAAAGTTTTGAAACTTTGATGATCTCAACATATGCAAACAAACATAAATCCCAGTTAGGCTAACAGAACAGCAGAAACATCCCAAGGTCTATGGGCAGCAGTAGATACCAGTTCTTCACAATCCACGTGTGATAAAGAATAATGAGAAATCCCTGGTTAGTTATCATAAAAATAGACACCTTACCATTATCTGTAGAGTACAGTCAGGTCCAAGCTGTTTTGTTCAACCACCACACCAACTGTTCTTTCTTTTAAGTGACTTTAAAAGAAAAGAAAAAAAAACTCCCTTTCCCAGTGATAGCTGGGAGAAAAACTACCGAGAGCTTTTAGGCTTTAGTAATTAAGGCCATAAGAATTGTATTTTATTAAATCAGCATAAAACAGCTCAATCAAGAGTTAGGTCCCAGGCTGTACTATTTGCCCCTCTCTCGTCCTCTCCTTCTTGCTCTCACCGTCTCTTTGAGAAAATGAGACCAATTTTTCCAGTAGCCTTTAACTCGCTAGATTAACTGACATGGAAAATGTGACTAAAAACTTGTAGAACTGTCTAGCCTCCAACCCAGCACAGAACCAACGCTGTGTTAAGTGCTGAAGGACACCGAGCAAGCTGCTACTTGCTAAGTTCATAACCCAGAACTATATAGTCACAAATAACAGGACTGCGCCATCTAGTCAGCTGCCAGCAGGCTTTGCTCTGCCTGGCAGAAGTGGGTACCTTAGGATGCAGGGCTTGAGCGCTTGTGAATGCTCAGTTTCTTCAAGATTCAATTGTTTTTTTAAATAAAATATCACTACTGAGATAATCCACATCTAGTGGATATGGGAAAATTCAGGTTATAATAGCACAGAGAACTTCTACATCTAACTTTGATTTACAAGATAAAAGCAACTTTTAAATTAAAGAGCTTTTCTGCTAATAGAGCTTATTATTCCGGAGACAGGAATGATTTTCCTAGAAAGTTGTCCCTGTGTGCCTGCCCATTATCTTTGCTTTCCCCCTTCCACTAATGAGCATTTATCTAAAGAGCCTGTTAATCCTCTGATGTGTGCTTCTGGTCAGAGGTAACAGTTTGAATAAAACCACTAATCACTTATCACTAATCACTGATCATTAATCACACTTTTCCCTAGTGCTTTGCGACCTGTACAGCTCCCTTAGGATTAAGGAGTCACAAATAAGGATTTTAGCTTTTTTTTTTTTTTCTGCTTTTTGCTACCGGCAGCCTCATTCACCACATGAAAGTTACAAAATGCCAAGTAGGGACTTTCAACACTGTACACTTTTCTACTGAAAATAAACCATTCTCTTACAGCAGCGTGCCTCCTTCAGCAAAATCCCCACACGTTACGTTACGTTTTTGCATTCGGCTTTCACCCTCCAACCCCTTAATATTCTCTCAGTCTGTTTTCTGGCATGACAGTTTCTTACAAGAAACTTTTGCTCCACCAGTGTTACTTGACGCACTGCTTGCTATCCAAAGGGTCGGGCAGGGAGAGCCTGGTGCAAGTCAGCGGGCGAGAACTGCAGGGTCTCAAGGTTTCCTTGCCCAAGCAAGATGCTTCTCAGTAATTACTATCCCTCCGTCCACGCTTTAATTTCGGCTAGCTGTTTCTCACGGATAAAATATGGAAGTCCCCTAATCTTGCTGAGGGGCTTCTAATACCCTTCCGGATTTTGCACGGCACATCGGGGCACTCGTTCGGCTTTGCTCCTACGCCAGCGCTGCAGGGCTCCTCGGCTCCCGACGGCACCGCTCGCGCTAAGCCCTGGGGATGCAGGATCGCTCACCACGCTTGGCCATAAATAAGAGAGGAGGCGGTTTAGCCAGTATGCCCCTTACGCTCCAGAAGCGCCTAGCGTCCCGCAAACTTCGCTGGGGAGAGAGAGACCCCCGTGAGGAGCCGGGCGGGCAGCGCGCTCGGCCGCCG
>NW_020447262.1:71041-143806 GCF_003343035.1 Apteryx rowi
GGCTGCGCCGGGGACCCGGGACCCGCGCCGGGCATCGGGGACTGGCACCGGGGACGAGGGTTCTGAGAATGGAGATCGGGGACTGGCCATTGGGGATCTGCGGATCGGGGACTGGGGATCTGGGACCAAGGAGTGGGGATCTGGGACTGGGGGTCTGGGACCAGGCACTGGGAGTCTGGGAATCTGGGACTGGGGAACTGGGATTGGGGATCTGGGACCAGTGACTGGAGCTCTGGGACTGGGCACTGGGGATCTGGAACGGGGGATCTGGGACAGGGGGTCTGGGACCAGGCACTGGGAGTCTGGGACTGGGGAACTGGGATTGGGGATCTGGGACCAGTGACTGGAGCTCTGGGACTGGGCACTGGGGATCTGGGACTAGGGATCTGAGATCAAGGAGTGGGGATTTGGGACTGGGGATCTGGGACCAGGCACTGGGCGTCTGGGACTGGGGACTGGGGACCTGGAACTGTGGATCTGGGACTGGGGAACTGGGATTAGGGATCTGGGACCACGGAGAACTGCGGATTTGGGACCAGTGACTGGAGCTCTGGGACTGGCCACTGGGGATCTGGGACCAGTGACTGGGGGTCTAGGCCTGGGGACTGGGGCTCTGGGACCAGTGACTGGGGCTCTGGGACTGGGCACTGGGGATGTGGGCACCTGGACCTGGGGCTTGGGGATGTGGGGCCTGGGCCCGGGGCGCTGGGGCCTGCGCCTGGGGCTCAGGGAGGCGGGGGTGGGACACGGCCCGGGGCTGCGGCCGTGCCTTGGGCACTGGTGGGGCGACAGGGCTGGGGCGCAGCTTCGGGCCATGGGGAGGTGGCCGCCCCTCGCCCGGCACCCGCCCAGCCTGCCGAGGCCTGCCGTCAGCGGAGCCTCTGCTCCTGCGGCCCAGCTCCTCAAGGAACGGGCGCCGCRGCGTACCCGGGGCGCCACTGCTGCACAGTAACGGAGAGGCTTACCCGGTACCATGAGGCATTTCACTGGTTTCCAAATGCTTAACGTTATGCATGTGACTGACAGTATGCATATCTTGGTAATCGTCTGGGGCCACGATCAGTGACAAGTTTATTATTCCACCCTAGAAATAGTTCACCGCCTTCCTCTTCTGCGTTTTATCGTATTAAAAGTACTTCATAACTCTCAGCCTCATAGTCCTCTCCAGCACCTCTGGTCTGGAGGCTCCTCTAGCAGCTGGCTATATACACTGCAGTTATCTAGGAGATACTCTCATCAATGATGCACATGGTGATTTAACTGTATTTAACTGCTGATTCATGCCAGCAGGTATGAGTTAATTCTGATGCAGTGTTTTAACACCTAAGCCGGGGATGAGTCGAGAGGAAACCTGTGTGTTTCTGTGCCGGGACTCAAGTCTGCAAATGTTTTGCTCGGTTTGTTTCTCTCTTACTCAATTAACAGAGGAGAGAGCAACATAAGATTGCCCAGATCAGGAACTGCTTTACAAATGGCAATAATACAGCACATTACTCCTAATAATACTGTTCTTTTGCAAGCTTATGTGAGACTGTTTAACAGTTGTCCTCAGCTTTTAACAATTCACTGGCACTTCATGCAGGATTTAAACAGACAGAAGTGGATCCTATCACCAATGATAGATTTTGAACTCATTTAACTACTTAGGATAAGGCTCAGTGTTTCCGTGGCTGTAAGCCTTCATTTTGTCAGGTATTATCCTTGGAAACCACATACCAAGGTTTGTGAAGTGCCTTACCTCTAAACATGTTGAAATTATAAACTACAGAGATGGCTAAATAAATACTTGCAGTTACTTCTGCAACAGCGGAAGTGTTTTAGCATACAGAAACACTGCGGTGTTATTTAAAGCCGTGACAAAAAAATTAAAGTGCGGGAAGCAGCTCTGTGTCTCTCATTCAGATTTCATTGCACAGTTTATGTACTCACACTTTTTTACAGACAGGCAGCCGTGACTATGTCTGAAGCTACGGATGTTCCCACAGTAGGCAGAGCAGCTCTTTCTCCAGGATCCTCCATGAGACCAGAATGAAATTAGTAATGAATGAAAATTCAGATGCCCTTCAAAGATTATAGGGCCCAGATATCTGCGCAGTAAGAATTGTTAGAGAATATCGGACTGAAGCTGTCTGGAATTAATCATTTAGCATAACTTGCTTAGCATTAGTAGCTAAATTTGCTGAAGCCTTAGGCCTCAGGCTGTGAACTTGCTGTGAACTTTTACTTAGATAAGTAAAAGGGGGCCCCAGAGCCGGTTCAAGCTGGAGGGATAAAGAAGTTACATGGACAGCAGGAGTAGCAAACCTTGAAGATAAGAAAAGCAGCAGCCTGCCTAGAGACAATGAAGGAGCCCAAGGAAGAAGGGGAAGAACCCAGACCTAACCATTACTGTTGGTCCAAACTATCGCTTAAGGGGTGGGGAATTTAGATTGTAAGGCTATAATTGCCCAGGGATTTCTTTGTTCGGGGTCCCTCTTTGGAGGCACCCAGCTCGAGCTGTAATTACCACATGTGTATCATTAAATTTTATTTCTCTCCAATCTGACTTCGAACTTCTGCCTCAGCGGGAATGTAGGGTCGGACCCTGTTATGGTGGCCGGCAAGCCTAACTTTCCATAACAAGAATCACAGCAAAATTGGTAGAGGTAAAAGCAAACCAAATGCTAATGGAAGTATTAGCCATCATTTTATGTTATCTATAGGGTAACTGGTGTTATTTATAACTGGTGGTGCTTTTTTATTAATGATATTCTAGATGCTAGGTGACTTGCACACAGATTATAGTGAGTAAATAATAGGACCCTCTTGGGGTGTGCACTGTGCTTTAATTTACTAATTTTGTATTTAAAGCTTCTGACTTCAGTATTCTGCGTGTCTTTTGCCTTGTCCAGAGCATTGTGCAAAAAGACATTTTAAAAGCAAGAGCACCACATAGATCAATAACTGTACGTACCACATACCTATTTGGACAGATCTCTACCACTTAAACAGATGGGTAACTTGCAGCAATAGTTTGTGTGTGTCTGCCAGTGGAAGGGTGGTGACAAATGCTTTCATAGGTGGTTATGTAGGCTTTTGCTGACGGCAGAGCAGAGAGATTCTTGATTCCTGCAATGAGTCTCAAGCCCTGAGGTAAGACTCTTGATTTCTGAAATGAGCTGAGGGGGATGAGTGCAGAATAAAGCCCCAGTTCCTCTTGTAAATCTGCTGCAATATTTGTCACATATCCTTGCTTTTCCCTATTCCTAACTTCTTCACTTGTCACCATCAGCTCCTGTTGCTCTCCTCCCTCTCCCAGTTCTTTCCTTGCCTTCTTCTGCTTTCCTGTTGCCTGTTACCAATCTTCTCTCCATCCTAAGCCATCTGCTTTCTTAACTGCCTGCTGATCTCTGACCAGGACTGTGAAATAGCTTGGTTTTGTTTTGTTCTACGTTCGCTTTCGTGCCTGGTGGCCAAGCAGCTAGTCCTAGAAGAGAGGTAAAACTCTGTCGATCCCATCAGCCTTAGGAAGGAGCATACTGAGTAGAGAAAAAAACATTCAGAAAACATTAATTGCTGAGATCTTTCTTGCTGCAAACTGAGAGGTGATCATATGATGAGAGGAACTTCTCTGCCTGCAACATTGCTGCTTTCCAGCTGAGCTGATGCATGTTCGTGTGGTGTCAATGTGAAGAGCAACACTTTAACATGAGCTCCTATAAAGGTGGTTTAGATTAGCATATTTTATTCGGCAGGTCAGGAATGTGTGCATAGTTACCTCAACTCAGCTGACAGGCTGTAACTTGAGAACACGCTCTATATTGGGGACAAATTTGGGCAAATCTTAGAAGCTAATCAAAGGCATATCCTGTGACAACAAGCTGATCATTCTGCAGTTCCTACTCCAAAAGCACTAGATGTTCCCAGCAGACAACCTGTGGGATTTGGGGTAATGTTCAGCAAAGAAACTTATTTTTCTAAAATACTGTTTCTGGAATGATTGAATTTGTGAAGAAGCTTTCCAAAATACTCCAGCCTGAGGCAGACACCCAGCATGGAAAACTTCATCCTGAATGTTTCAAAACTGGATAATGTTTCTAAGTGATTGAAGAAACTTATAATGAAAAGTACTGAGCAGTCAACTACATGAGGCACTACCTGTTTTATCTGTAATGCTGTTTCGTAATTAATTTAAAGTTATAAAGTCATATGTTTCTTTTCTGTTTTTATACCCAGGCTCTTACAAAGCTGCTTCCTTCTGATGGCAAAATCACTACTTAAATACTTATCTGTATTACATGTTCTAATAAATGCTTTCCAGATAGGTCTTTGTCATTTTGATTCTTTAATTATAAAAACTAAAACCCAAAATGAAGGACATGGTCTTTACATAGGTAGCTTAATTGGTATGAAAACTACTCAGACTTTTGCAGTGAAATTAATTAAAATGACATTTTGTTTGAATGATAGTAAATGACAGTAGTGCTGTTTCAGCAAACACCTAAAATCTTTGTCATATCATTAAAATCACTAATAAGTAAAGATAATAAAATAATTATAGGAGTTTTGCATGTCAAATATCAGTTTCAGTAAGACACTATTGCTGTCACATAAAATTAATATTTACTGCTGGCACAGCTGAATATTTTACATACCTGTTCTTCCTATAACATCATTAACCACATGTTTAACTAAGCTGCTGCCAGCATTGAGTGTTATTCAGTTTTGGCACTTGCAATTATCTCATTACAAGTACTTTTCAGCAATATCTTATAGTCTAATCGAACAGTAATTTATTCACCTCCTTACATGCTACTAAAGACTTCAGTTCTCCACATTTATCATGTGAAACTATCCTCAAAAAGTAAAAAATGTGATTCAAAACTTTTTTTCTCTTTTAGTAAAGACAATTAGTAAAGACTCATCACACAAAAGTAAAGTTTTAGAAATGAAATGGTAAGGGGGAAAATTAATTTCTAGATCTTAACTTATTCTTTAATCTATGTCCACAGTGAAATGCATTTTAAAAGGGGCTATAAATTATCCTATTTAATGTAGAGTAATCCTAGTAATATCCTGAACAAATATAAAACTGCTGGTTTTGTGCAATGCTTGGTTCCTTAATTGTTACATCTCTGTTTGGATCTCATCTCTACTTATTTCAGTAACAGAGTGAAAGGGATATGAGCAAAGGGAACCGAGTACTCCCTGCAGCTTCAGGGGCTCGCTAGGAAATCCCAGATTAGTTCTAAAGCTGACACAGAAGTTGGAGCAGGAATAAAGTTAACCAGAAGTTAGGGAGGATTCAGCATAAAAACTTCTATTAGCTGAAATTTAAACAGTAAGCAATGTCCCTGCTCAACCTTGTCATTTCTCCAGTGTGCTGGAGAGGAAAGAAGTGTGATACGTCACAGTGGTGTGAAACAGTCATGTGGGATACTAAGCAAGTTGTATCTGTGTTTCTTCACTTTAAGTATATCCTTTCACCTATTCGTCTGATGGTCTCATCTGTACTTAGTGCAGTTCCTCTATCTTAAGCACATGACATAAAATAAAGGGACCCAGATCTCAGAAGAAACGGTTGCAATGTGAAGAAGAGAAGTTACTCAGGAGAGGACTCATGTGCCTTGTTTTTTCTACTTATATCCATAATATTATTTTACATGGGAGCATATTTGGTCCCATAATAGTATTAATTGCCACAGTTCTATGTTTTCTGGAAATAAAGATGCCTAGTAGCAGCTGCTGGTTTTTACAAAAACTAATTGAAATCTTAATTGTCTCCTATTTCTGAATGATGTCCAAGACCTTAGCACTCTTACAGATACTGCATGGCACTCAGAGAATGGATCAAATAGGGGCTTAATATTTTGACAGCTTTTCTCTGCAGAGGCAAACTGACTTAAATTTGGATGTACTAAACAGGAGCTATCTGTGTTTTGCCACATCTATGCTGCACGAGCCACAACCCAGAAATGTTGCCATTTCTTTTCCATTTCCTGGAAGATTTCCTGTGAGGTACCAAATCACATAAGCCCCCAATTCCACCATTTGAATTGAACTGCTGAGTGTCTGTAGGACAATAACAGTATGCATTATTACTCACAAGCAATAGAGTAGGTGTTGAAATGAGGCTCTTTCTAGACTTGAAGGCTTATGTTAGAGATGTGCTGATCTGGTACGTCTAACTACACTTTAGGCAGCACTTAAAATGATGGCTTTTAGCTCTTCCAAGTTACACAATGTCAATCTGATTCCATGTTTCTCCTTACTCTTGGTAAACTTTGAGGAGCCATGGGCTATGTTTGTGGTATATAAAAAGAAAGAGCAAGAGAGCAGAGAGACATAGTCCTTCCCCCAGGTCACACCCCAGTGGAAGCGAACACATATAGAGGGACGTACGCTGGCCTGCTCAACTCATGGAAAATAACCAGGGCATAAGCAAGGCCCAGATCTGTAAGACTGAGATTTCTCTCCTGTTTTTTCATCGGCTCTCCTGCTCCACACGTGAGAGAAGCACACCATGTTTGTCCGACTTCCTGTCCTTCAGATTTCACTGTGCACACGTTCCTGGTGCCTGTCCTGAGCACGTACGTTCTCTCACCTTAGACGGACAACATCCGTGCTGAAAACTCCCATGCTATCTCCTCAGTCTTTGTGCATGACTGGGTACGCAACGCATGTCCACGTATGTCTGCTCCCAGCTACCCCAGCGGTCCCRTTGATGTAGCAGCACGCGGTGTGGTCTGTTCCAGAGAGGAAGAAAAGAGAGACTTTGTATGTCCTTCCGCATCTACAACAGTTCAAAGAAAAAGCCGTTTCCCCCATACTTAGGTGCCATCATTTTATGTTTTTTGGGCTGAGACCACAAAATTATTCACATTATTATTCCCCTAGAGAGCTCCTAAATGACTACCTTCATATTTAATTTACTCTTTTTGATGCTATGTTTGTCTGAATAATAGTTATATTTTAACTGAGACTGCTGGTTGAGTGTGTGAAGATGGAGAGACTGGTTTGACACATGCTTTTGGGGTAGTATAACTCCAGTCACAAAAGTCTAGAGGTTTATATACATTTTTGCTGTTTGGCTGGGGTTTGGGGTCTAGTTTTTGTTGGCTAGCCTTTTTTTTTAATCCCAGGAGCAAAATGAGAAATGAGAGGTGAAAGAGGTGATATTATTTTCCTACTATTTCTAAACATCTACTTTAGAAACCATATTTAAGCAAGAAGGAAAAAATGGAAATTTTTCTATGAATTCAAATCTGCCTCATCTCTAATTATTAATGGAAAAGAGTAATAGCTGTATTTATGCATAAAAATCATGGGGTCATGTGGGAAGAAGATCTAAAAGATATTGTAGGTGCAATTAACTTTTTTTTTAAACAGACAGTCCTCTTCTCCAAGAGATGGGGAAAAAAGCATGGACTGGCCTAACAGAGAAGCCCCACAGTAACTCAAGTTTTGTTGAACAAGGATAAAGGTGTAGGCTGTCAGGGGCTCATTTTCTAGCCCCCAGACTAGGGCTGCTGAGGGATTGTAATGGAGCCTCCCCACAGCCCACAGCGAGTGGATTTATAACCCCTATCAAACTTCTCTGCATAGTCTGCTTAGTTGGGCTTTGTGCAGGGAGAGTCAAATTTCTGCCTTATTTTCTAGCCTAGAAGCTGAGAAGGAGACAACAAGTAATAGCTCCAGCAGTTCCCATGCAATTGCAAAGTTAATAGTTGTGACAATTCAGAAGAAAAAAGCCGAGTGTTTGCTACCAGGCAGTAGAGCCAGGATTTCACCCAAACATGGGTACAGAAAGTTCATAACTTTTCAGTATGATTTGGTTTAGACAAACGTAAAGAGCAGTCCTCTCAGTAAGAAATAAAAGGTCACAGCAGCCCGAGGGTTAAAATATTTTTGTTAGAAGAAAATGACTAAAACTCACATCACATCAAGTAAAACAAAAATCAGTCTGCACTACTAAACCTCATTCGCCACTAAGAACTTACATAATATACTACTGACATCATGACTATATAAATTACACGGTACTGCCACATGTGACATAGAGATTATATTACTAGTTTATGAAAAAAACCTTTAACTTCCGATTTTTAATTTAGGGTGAACTATTACAGAATGTATTATAAAATTAGACACACATACCAAAAAAACTACAGCAGTTTGACTTTTTATTACTTTTACCCCAACAGGCGCAAAAACATAAGTTTAATCAAAAGCTTATAGATGCGCAATACCATTTTTGGAAAGGGTACTGCTTTGCTTTCATTCTTGTAACACCGAATGTGTCGTGCATTTTATTTTAGCTGAAGTATAGAATCATGTTTGTTGCATTATGCTGCTGTAAATCCGTGGGTAAAATCCTGGCTTCACTGAAGTCAACAGAAGAACTCCCATGGATTCAGTGGGTTCAACATTTCATCCTGCATCTGTAATCAATCATTATAATGTAACACAGTCTAACAAGTGACTACAGAGGAAAAAAATTACAGCATAATACTTTGAGTTCTTTGCAAATATTTTAGAGATCTGAAACTCAGGCAATAATGCCTCTCCTAGTTGCTCCTAGAAAAACATTTACAAAACTAGTACTTGTAGGTAGGTGATTTCCAGACTGGATTTTCAAGGCATGTTCTATTTTTGACATTAAATAAACATCAGTTTTCACTTCATATCTTTCTTAATGGTTCACTTGTTACTTTTGCAAGTTTCTTTTGCATATGTTATTCTTTAGTTGAAAGGGAGAAGTATTTGAATATCTTCACTTCCTAAATAGAGAAATTTAATTAATCTTAGATGACAGTACAAGAAAACAGGACAGATCAATATTTGCTTTTCAAATAATGTATCGGAATTTGTAATGTGGTAAGTTGTGACAGAGGGTTCACCTGTCAGCTTCAGTGCAGTAGCACAAGAAAAGAAGAAACGACATGTCAAAGTGACAGAAAATTGAGAAGTAAGACAACAAATAAAGTACATTCTGTGAACCCTGATTTCCTTTTCTTCTACCTTATGTATCATGGATCAAACAACGTATTGCATATTCCAAAGACACTTCTATTTGCAAAGACATATTTAAGGCAGGCAAATTGAAAAGGCTGCGCAGGATTTCTAGAAAACAAGGAACATGAAGTGCAGTGAGAGCTCCACAGAGAGTGTTTTCTTTTCATGTTGCACAAAGTTACAAATAAGACACTTACTCAGACAGCTGAACTTTATCTAATAACAATGCTAGCAACTAAGTCAACATGTTATGTAAAAGAAAAAAGAAAAAAAAAAAACAGAAATCCCAATCCAGACTTCTCACTGGTTAAACAGGTAAACCAGAATGACACAGTAAACTAGTTCCTTCTTTAGAAAGTGATGTATTACATTGCTAAAAGCAAGAATGAAAGTAAATTCCTAGTATATTTGTCATCATAAAAGTCTTTCAAGGTCTGCTCAATAAATTACAAGGAAGCATGCGAGGATGGGGTATTCTATATGGTTAAATAACACAGAATCACAGAAATTAAATCTCATCCTTCTTTCCATCTCAGTAAAAGCCCCCTATTGACTTCAAGGGAATTTCGCCTCAATACCTGCCATAGGAAACACGCGCAGAGGACCCATGGTCCCCACTCGTGTAACTGGGATGGACATATTAGAGCTTGAGGAAAAATCAGAATAGGGATTAACATAGCTTTTCACATTCTCTGCTGCTAGAAAAGATGAACTCACACAAATATCTAGGATGGATTGCCTAGTTCCTTTAAGCAAACAGTGCCACTGAAAATCGTTCCGCTGTAGCAAGGTTGACTAGAAACACCTTTAGGAAATACAGGTGCATCATGGAAAGAGAGAGAATTTGCTTTTCTGAAGCCATAACGCTAAACTGTTTCAAGAATTGTTTTAGCAGCCAAGACAAATAGCTAATGTCAAGAGTGAAAACCGACACAACTGGTGCCAGAAGATCCAATGACACTCAGCACRGTGTAGCGTGAAAGAAACGGGGCTGAAGAGATCAAAGGTTAGAATGGAAATTAAATGGTCAGAGAGATAGAGCTGGTTTTCTTTAGGAAAAAAAGATACAAAAATGTAACAGTTTAATTATGAACAGGATACTGGAACAACAAAAAAAGCAAGCAGCTATGGAGAGATCCACTCATTTGTGGAAAGCCTTAAGAGATGGGAAAAAAGTCTGTTGAAAACACAAGGGGAAAAATACTTATGCTGAAATCCTAGACCCAGTGATGCTCATACAAGTTTTACTATTAATTGCTGACTCAGTTTTTACTTCCCTAGTTCATTTCCAGTGAGGAGAAAATGAGGGACCCCTCCAGAAAGATGACTGTGTCAGAGATGGTCAAGAAGTGCCGTCAGAGTTACTTGAATATACACACAGATAAATGCCCCGACTGCTCATCCCTGGGGAAGGAAGGTACAAGGAGAAAGTTTGCCTAGGAGGCTGTTGTTGCTAAATCTCTCTAGAAGAGAACGGGAAAGACTCTGGAAGAGAGTAATTTTGGAACAGGGAGCTGGGTACTTTCTAAGGAGTTTACTTTCTTACAAATTTGGGGGGTTTGAAAACCCAGAGCAGCAAATAGCTGGGCAAGCCATGATATGTACTATGTAAGGCCATCTTTAGGGGATCCAAGAAGAAACATAATTCATCAGAGTTTACAGGACTGTTATTAGGTACTTGGCTGTAGCAAAGTCATCCTTCCTCCAAAATGCTACCATCTGCTTGTATTTATCTTTATCATATTTAGAAAAATACATAACTTTTCACACTTTGTAACTGAGAACCTTTGAACTTAGGACCTTGAGAATAGCACAAACTTAGTTAAAGTGTGTTTTAAAAGCAATATAAAAATGAAACAAAACATGCTAACTTGTTCAGTTTGAAAAAATGGTTCTTTGTGTTTTAAAAACTATCATAAATTGAAGGAAAATGTCTTTCGTTTTTTTAAAAACAATTTTAAAAACTACTATATCATCATGAAGCTTTTTTTTTTTAATTTGTAGTAGCTTTAAAAAAAATCTTTAGACTGTGCCTGCCCAGACAGCCCATATGGGACAACACATACTCTGAGCCGAGCCTCCTATCAGAGGTCTTAACACAACTGATTACATTAATGAAGGAGTGAAGCCTTTGTTTTTATATTACCCAAGCTAAGGATACAAACTGCTGTTTGAAAGGCAAGGGATAAAACAAATATAAAACAAAAAAAAAAAAAAGAAAGAGACACTTTATTTTGTAGGCAGGACAGCAATAAAGACTAAGAGGGAGGGAAAAAGAAATTAGGTACTCTTTCTGTCCCCACAGCTGCCCAGGGAGGACACACTGGGAGGGACTGGAGCACGTCCAGCAGGGCTGGGGGCCACAGGGACCCTCGGCTTCCCTCTTGAAGCAATTAATAAACCCCCTAATTGCCTTTTTCTGCAGATCAGTCCAGGCATATTTGCCAAAGACGTCTGTGGGTCCCTCACCCAACGGGCAGCAATGCCATAGCCCGGCAGCTCAGACCGAATGCAGGTCTGGCAGATGAGAGGTTTTCTGTTCAGGATCGCTTTCCTTCATTTTTGGTGCCTTCTCGGTGTGGTGAGCATTAGTTACGTAGGTGGCTACGGACCAAGAGCCGGATCTGGTTGTTACACTGAGTTTTTATCATACGGGTTGTGTTCAACCTTGACAGCTCCTGCATTTCCGGGAGGTCTCTCGCCTCCTCATGCCGGCTGGTTCAGGGCTCGTGAGGCTCCAGAGCAGAAGCAGAGTTTGAGTTTCTCTGCGTGTGCCATATCTGGGACTGAAGATGAAAACGTGCAAGAATTTATATGCACGGCCTGACACAGCGCAGACAGACGTTGGCTGCACATAGTCCCTGCGATACACGGATTGCTGGGATTCCTCGCTGCCAAATCTACAGTTTTAAAGTGAAGTTCTGGCTCCGTTGATACAGCAGCAAAATTCCTGGTGATTTGGATGGGGGTAAGGTTTCACCCATGGGCTTGATGGTGGGAATAGACACTTACTGCCCTACCTCAGCTGCTGCTGGCTGCAAGCACACGAACCTGCAGGCAACAGTCTCATTCTCAGCTACCGATATACTGACATAAGGCAGACTTTTCCCTGGAACATCAGCCGCGAAACATTAGCTTTATGGCAGCCTTCAGAGCAAAACACATGTCCCCTCTTTTGTATTAGCTTTCCTAGAATAATTTCTTCAAAGACAGGAAACTAAAATTAGACAAACAAACAGAAGTCTCATATCTTAGCCCAGATATAAATGTCAAACCAAACTACACTAACAAATTCACATTGCTAGGAAGTGCAGAGTAATACTGTTTCTGATGGTTATGTGTTGTTTTTTTTTAATTTGGTAAATGTAAATCAACTGCCCATTTAATTGTTAGCCTAGTTGCCACCATCTAGCTGCTGACATTTTCAGAAACTTCACGAACTAGACTAAATAAAAGAACTGTCATTAGTAAGCTAGAATTTTAATAATACCTGTATCAGAGACTCAGCTATAGAAGTCAGAGTAGGTCCATTGGTTTCAGCAGTTGTAACTAGTAACCCTGGCTGACATGCTGAAGTTGCAGTATAGTTTTCATTAGCTAACTTCTTAAAGTAAATCTTACAGGGTTGCCTTCATCTAGGACAGAGAACAGAAGTAAAAACTTGAAAATGTGAATTGCTTCTTTTCCTTTCACAAATAAAATCTGGGACATCCCTCCCCAGCTTCTCCAGCAGAGCTGTAGAACAGGGATAATTTATCACCAGGTTGTTTGGAAATGTCTTTAATAGGTGCATCTTACCATTTTCAAGACACAGGTTAAGACTCAGGTTCTGTTTCATCTCCAGTGGTAACAAGTTCGATAGCTCAAGGCCTCCTGCTAAGAATGCTGCTGCTGTTCCCCACCAGTTACATCACCCCATTCATCCCAATTACACCCACTGTAGCTGATGTAGTGCTTTAATAATTTGTTTTATTTGTGCACTGATTAAAAATTTCTAGATCAAACATTTAATGAAAAGCACTCCAACCTGACAGGTTTCCTGCTGAATGCAGCCATTTACAACTCAAACCTTATAATAACCAGAGCAAGTGTTGGAAAAGCTGTTCATGCCAAATACTCGGCAACTGACACACATAATCTTATATCTTTTCATTCAGACCTTTTTTTTTTCCTTTTTTTTCCCTTTTTTTTCTAATCTGAGACCTAATTATATTGGTTGTAACTGTTCTGAAATGAATGGTGGCAGGAACTAATAGTTGTTTATTTTCTTTCCTGACAAGTGCTCTGAATAAAAACAGTTTCTAGACATGATGGAATGACTTTTCCTATGACTCAGACATATTCAACAAAACAAGGTTTGAAGAAACCGGGGCTTGTTTTCTGTCTAACAATAGCAATTGAAAATACCCAGAGCTTCTAAGTATTTACACCATTTAGAAATGTAGGATTAAAAACCACATAGAGAGGCCAGAAAGTCTCCAGCAAACCAGCTCTTGCCCTACACTTTTTTACTTGAGTGAGATATTGTGCTTATTACTCAGGCTATTTCAATTTAATGAATTTCTCTTTTGAGTGGGATTTTCTTTTTCATTTTTAATTTACAGGTGCCACTTAAAATAAACAGTCATATTTCCAATTGGCAATGTATTTAACATTCTTCACAACTCCAGGGCAAACTAGAGTTTTAAAATAAACTATGATATAGGAAAGGCACATAAAACTTCATGTTTATTTCCATGTTGCAAAGATCTAAGTATCACATTTTTTGCAAGCTGCCTAGCTGCCAGTATTTCAGTTATTTCAGCTTTTCTAAGAGCAACCTACCTAGTTTGGCTCTGTTTTGTAATAAAGTTATCTTAAAACTTTATTATTACTCTGCAGTCAGGAGTATGAAAGAAACTAAAATTTAGCAAATATTATCTGAAAACTGGGTAAAGGGTCTGCTGAAAAGAGAGCTATACTTGGTAATTTGAGTACAGTAATTGCACAGGCGTGATAACTTGCTCAAAATGCAGATTTTTTTAAACTAATTTATTAAATAACTTTGTCAATTTTTCCCTAATACCAGCATATCTTCTGATTGCAGGAAAGCATTCAGGGCTGCCAGTTGTTCTCTTGCAATTGTAATGAAAGTCTCTTGGCTTTTGACCTCATGTTCCATGTACAAAAATTGCAAGACGTGTATAAGACCACATTGCACACCCTGCTGCATCTCTCTGCTAACCCTACCTATGGTTGCTCTGCGCTAGTCCCAAATTCACATGGTCAATATTTCTGCACAAAAAATCATCTTGGAGCAATCTTTTAATGGGGTGCACCAGACTATCAAACTCTGGTAAAGAATTAAAATCAGAGCAGTGTCCCCAGTTTGAGAATGATTAGGACACACCAACAATTCTGCTCCTTGCTAAATAAAGAATCATAACATTTATATATATAAATATATATTTATTTATTTTTA
This sequence comes from Apteryx rowi, assembly GCF_003343035.1. NCBI lineage: Eukaryota > Metazoa > Chordata > Aves > Apterygiformes > Apterygidae > Apteryx > Apteryx rowi. The sequence continues at coordinate 85,497 of NW_020447262.1, forward strand.
TATATATATATATATATATAATGTTTCCAATAAGGCTAGGCCATGTTTAGTGTCTAAAAGCGCTGCAGCGTCCTCCCAAAAGCTTTGTGCACAAGCTTTAGGGAGGCTGAGCGACTAGGTGCGGCTCTGCCCTCCCTCCCGGCCATTCCTCGTCGGAGAGCTCCCTCTGGAGGGCGCCCGAGGCAGCTGCGCGGGGCTGGCGGCGGCCGCGCACATCTGCCCGCACATCTGGCCGCGTGCCGCCAGCGCACCAGAGGCAGCGCGCCCGGGCGCCCCCGCCGCCCCCGCAGCCGCCCCGGCGCGGAGCTGCCGCCCGCGGCGCGGCGGAGAGGAGGAAAGGCCGCTCGGGAGCGCTGATCTGGAAAAGGCCGCGGAGAAGCCAGAGGAAAGCAAATTCCCGCCATCGTCCCCAGTGACTTCAGCAGCGCGATTAGGGTTGTTATCACATTTGTGACTGATGCACAGGACGACCTGTGAAACTATCCAGATCGCTGGAGTTAATGCTATTCGCAAAAGAGCCTCACAATGCATTGCCTCAGATTATTCAAATTATTCAAACCATCCCAGACAAGCCAGCCTCTCAGCTAAAGTGCAAAATCAAACCTCACAGGTGTGCCCCACAGCCATCTTTCCTCACGCTCCTAAAACTCACCTGGGTGGAAGGAGCATCCTGCTCCATGCCGTGCCTCTTCATTGCCACCACAGAGACAAGCAGGGGGATTTCCATAAGACAGTGAAGTGAGAGGTGGCTCTGAGGGTGGGTAGGAGGTGTTTCACAATGACTTGGAGTTAGCTGTTCTGTAGAAGTGCTAAGAAATTATTTAATCTGGGGCTTGCAAGCTACCAGTGGCAGCATCCCTGTTCCCTTACTCCCAATGCAGGAGATGAAGGTTTGGCCTCACTAGCAAATTCAAGTCTGCGGCGCGGGTGCTTGCACCATGCCCAGAACCACAGTGCCTCAGCAGCTCCTAGGGTGCCTCATTCACCTGCCAGGCTCCTGCTGCATTCACCTCTCTTGCTTGTCCCAAACACACCTCACCTTTACAGTACAGCATATTCCTAATCACAAACCAGAACACCTCTACCTTTTAGATTCTTTCTTTGTTTCTACATTGATGTAGTACTCAGCACAGTAGTACTTAAAATATTATTTTTACCAAAGTACCTGAAATAAATTAAGCCATGATGTCATAATAAGGACAAGAAACTAAAGCATGCTCTACCTACAATATTCGAGGTATTGTAAAGCAATCAAAAAGCTGCTCTAGAGTTGCTTCTTTTTTTGGTGCCGTCATTTCTGCTGCCACCAGTGTGAATAAACCAACACACAACAGCCGCACAGCACAAGTAGACAAGTGTCTACTATTTGTGGGTAATTCATCCTCTGGAAGTGCCTCTCCCTCCTCCGGCTACAGAGGAGCCTGAATGAATAGCGTAGAGGAGATTCCTGTAAGCTTTGGACAGGTAAGGAGAGCTGAGATGAATCTCACCTGCAGTTTATGTAATACTTGTACTTAACTAATCTGTTCCTTAAATTCTGATTTAGCTATAGCAGGAGACATCTATACTTGGCCACTGTTACTTCAGGCAGAGGTGGATGTAACCAACATCACTTAGCACGCACCACCACCACCATGCAGTAGAAGCGCATGGGGCAGGCAAATCCAGCTAGCATTAACAAAGTTGGTATGTCTTCACGGAGTGGTACAGACCCCATGCAAAGATACTAGCTTGGCCTTGAAACCGCATTTAAGCAATAAGTGCAGCCTCTTAGTTGGGTGAGTTAGCTCTGGCTGAACGTAATGACGCCTCTACTACCCTGCCGCTGATTTGGGAACTGGAGTGCTCAACATTAGCTCAAGCATCTGCACTGTACTCATAGCCAGTCTGAAACAGACTCGTCACCTAGGGATTTGGACCAAAATTACATGAGTTTATGAAGCGGACTAGCTTGGCTCAGCACACAGCTGATCCTGTGTAAAAGTTAGGCCACAGAATGCTATAGGCGGAGGTGCTCCAAAGACCACTTTTAGTATTGCTGAAAGAGAACATGAATCCTCAAAAATGAGCCTAAGTGATCCTAGTTTATTTTCTTATCTGTATTCAATTAAACAAGTACAGTTATTTTCTATTTATTTATAGACGGCATTTTTGTTATGCCAGAGTTTCATTGTATGTTGTCCAGCTTCCAGAGAACAAAGAGGTGTGTTTATAGAGCTTTTACCTATAATTAGTGTCACTCAGTTAAACAAGGCACCTCTGTTTTATAACTGCCAAAGCTGTCACACTTTTCTTCAGAATGAATTTCAATGATGGACTACTTGAGCCGCAATTTCTTTAGAAAGTAGCATAAAATGTGTTCCTACTCTAGACCTGCTATTCTAACCAGCCGTATCAGGTGGCAGGCTCTGCCACAGTGCCAGAGCTCAGAAAATGCTTCCTCAATTATATTTCCACTTAATTATTCCTGTACTTTTCAATAACTTTGTGTCATAAAATCATGGCATATAGTCGATTTGGATTAGCTTTATCCTACCAGGTTATGACAGACTTTTAGCCTAGTCATTAATCTGTCATCATAAGTTTTGGAATCGTATAGACATGAGAGCCAGCCATATTTAAATTGGGAAAGTATACTTTTTATGAGCCTACATTTAATCAGAATTCCAATAAAAGTGACATATCCATTCGAGGCAGGCTTAATATGCTGAGTTCAACTTTTCTTTGAAACACCTTGCTTTTAAAAGAAACATCTGCAAAGAAAAACAGTATTTTCTCCAGATATAACAATCTTCAGGCTGGTCTTTCCTTCCACCCCAACTGCACCCAAGGAAATACCTTCACAGGGCAAAGGCTCTAGCTGATACTGCAGCTCCAGAGGAGGCTGGGAAGGTTGTCACTGAAATGCTCAGCTTGGGTCTATCACCTCCTCTTGGCCAGTTGCTCACCTGCTGTTGTGGTAGAGCTGTAAATGTGGTAAGAGGTGCGTCAAGCTTCATGGCGATGACATGATGGAGCTGGGCGAGGTGTTACCATTGCTGCTGTGTAAAGGACGCCAGCCTGGGCTGGTGACCACAGATGAAGGTGGAGAAGGTAGTGAGGATTAGTCTGGAGGGCAGGGCGCGTGGCAGCCACAGGCACCAAAACTGCACTCAGGACGGCTCTGCACCTACCTGCTTACACAGCCCCCCGGGGCTCCCCCGGGGTATGGCCTTGTTCTCCTTCAAGTGAGGACATGGGCTGGTTGTCAGCCTAGTCAAGCACCTTGCGTTGAGAAGGTGGGATTGTGATCCACCTCAGAGTGAAGAAAACAGCCTCTGCTTTCAAAGGCCAATTGACTTCTGCAACACTTTCTCATTTTGCTGGCCAAAGGACCAAGTGGCCTCTCTGCCCCAGAACTTGGGTTTCTACACTGAAGCCCCCACATGGCACTAGCCATCTGATTACCAAACTTTTGGTTCCTTGAATAGAAGGACACAGGCTATCAGCATCACCAGTCAGCCAGATAAATTTTAATTCATGCAAACCAAAATAGCATATAAAATCAATGCATTTTTAAACAATTCTAACAGGTTGGATAACATTCACTGCTTCATAACAGCTAATATTTTTTTCTATTTAAAGATATTTTTATTATTAAAAAATAGACCTGCTTAAAGTTACATTTGATTTTATAACACCCTATATTAAGGCCAGTATTTAATACCTGAAAACTGTTTAAGTACACTTCAGAAATATTCTGAATCAATGAACCCTCCTCAAATTCTAATGAGATAAAAGGTGCTATTCTTTAGTTATATGTAGTTCAGGAAACTTTTGAGGTCAGCTCACCTTATAAATATGTTGCAAAGTCATGCACTACATTAAATATTTACATTATTTTCAGTCTTCCCAATTGAGCAAGTTCTGATATTTACATTTCTCCCAACTAGAAGTACTTTCAGATTCTGTTGTTAAAAAAAAAAAAAAAAAGTTTGTCTGAATTTTCCCAGTGCATTTAAGTTAGCTCAGAGGAGCAGAGATAATTTTTTCATTATTTTACACTGCTAAGAAAGTAGGTGAGACAGTTGAAAAAAGCAAGAAAGTGAATTCCCTGTTCAAATCATTGAACAGAGTAAATTCAGCATCAGGATCAGATCTTGGAGAAAAGGCACCCACTTTTCAAAGGCATCAGAAGATGCAACGATTTCCTATAGCACCTGGTTTCTATTGCCTTCATCTCTCATTGATTAAAATGGAAGTGGTGATCTAAGCTGGCTGGGCACTTTTAGAAATCCTGCCGAAGACAGAGATTGCCTTGAGAAACATGATGACTCTGGGACACCATGTTTGCGGTGCACAGACCTTGTATGTCATATCATTAACTATAGTTACTGCTTCTTTCATCTAATTATTAGCTTTTTATTAGTTTTACATGCAAAACAATGATTTGATAAGTATTTTCTTATTTACTCAACACTGTCTGACAAGTAAATTACTAAAATTAATAATGTTAGCTTTTGACCATTAACAGTCAAGTTACAGTTTCCAAATAAATGCAGCTTGATCAAATCCCCAGTAAAAATTACAATTCACTAAATAAGAAATGCTTCATCTCCCATTTCTTAAGAAAGAAAAATGTAAACATTGAGAATCTGGATAAACATTAAACTATTTAATTGCTTAAATAAATATTTCTAGATATTGTGTATCATTTTTGGACACACTTTTTGTCCTTTAAAAAAAAAACAAATACCAAATTGAGCATGAAGTGTTCATTTGTTTTAACTACTTTTGTAACCAATGAAAATGAACCTTTTATAGGAAAAGCTCTAAGAAGAAAAAAAGCTGAAGAAGTTTAAACATCACTATTTTAAAAATAGAAGCTTACTGCTTATATCATTGTAAAAACTGGTGATTCAAATTACCAAGTATGGGATCCCTCTGATCAGCTCTGATAGGAATCTACAGCTGAGCTAAAGAGTCTTTAATATTCACTGGGAAGGAACAAGCACTTGTAGGGCACAATTCATCTCATGTGTAGGTAGACATCTTAAATCAGATGAGATATATATCATTAGATATCTGATATTAAAGATAAATATGTAGTCTACAGTCTAAAACAGTGCAATAGCAAGAAAGAATTACAAATCATACAATAGCACAGCAGTGAGAAACATCAGGTCACTTAGCTCCTCTCTCTGCCCTGGGGCAGGATAACTTTACTGAAGCAAATACCTCCTAATGGCGGGGGATCACAGTAAAAGGGGAAAAGAGGCTCGCACAGGGAATTTGTAAAGTGATGAGCTACCACAGCACTGCAAAGCTGTTGCAGGCCAGAGGTGCCGCAGGTGAAGGCCATACATAAATGTCTGTGATATCGCAGCAGATCAGATATTCCCAAGTATCTCAGAGCTGAGAGCTATTCCCCCATCGTGTTAGCCAGGCTGCACTACGGCAGTAGCAGCAGCAGCCTCCAGTTTCCCAAGCGGGACCAATTCCCTCTCCGGCTTTCTAAACCCCATCTCCCCTCCTTCCCAAAGCATCATCCCCAAATGCCCCCTCCTCCTTCTCCAGAGAAGGGGGTGAGAAACAACCATCCCAAAGGCTGACCATGAGGAGAGTCTTAAAACTTTAAACTAGATTTCTCTCCGCCATGACCCAGAGAAGAGGGTCTCTATTGTGGTCTATGCCTAAAAACATTGTACGAGACAAGACAGAGTTCTCACATCTTACTGAGAAAAGAATAAAAGAATCCAACTCTTTCAAACATTTGGGAACATAGTTTGCTCTCATTCCCAGCAGTGCATCTTTGCCCATGTGTATAGACTGCATGGTTAACATAATGCTTAAAGAAGGAAAGAGCTTTAAGCTGTGACAGAAAAATCTAAGGTCTGCATCTAACTGAGGACTGGATCTGTGAAACACATGTTCATGGAGGAAAAAAAACGAAAAATCAAGTATGAAATTATATAAGATGATTAAAGGCCGGGTTTAATCATACTTTCTTGGGCCAAAACATTCAGTGTCCTTTGATTTAGCCGCAATAAAGAAATTAAAATAATGTTTTGTTTTTAAACACACGCATTCCACAGCTTTTTTTATTCTTTCCCTGCACTGAACTGCTATCTAGTGAAGCCCCCTCTGCCGCCAACATCTTAAAGCTGTTCTAGCAGACATGTGGCTTTTAGGCTGGAATCCCTCATTTGCGGTACTTATTGAGTGACCTTCAGCAGCCCACCTGAACCCAGGCACGCGCCCCTGGTTAATCAGCAGCACGCTGGGAGGGAGCTCTCCCAAAGCCAATTCTGTTAAAGAGCTGCACAGAAACACAGCAGATCACACAGACTCGATCACCAAACAGATGCACATGTAATCAAAGAAAAAGAATGAGGTCAGGAAAACACAACGATAAAGGAATTGCGGGAAGATAACAAAATGCTTTTGGCACTACAGAAAGTAGCTTATATCTACATTATCAGGCAAATGAGTTACAGCCCTAGCTGGAACATGGATTCTACCATTCAGTCCCAAACAGGCAAGATATTATGACCTTACGCAACATGAAACCCACTGGTTATAAGACTATCATACACTGCAGTGAGGGTATAATAAGTACATCTAAAAATGTTGTAATACTTCACAGACAAACCCATAAAACCTTCCTACTCACATACACGCATTTACCACCCAGTACCATACCGCTCCTATGTGTGGCTGTGCCTTTCTGCAGTGGTGGCCCATGTGCTGGCCCTGCATGCCCTTCGCTCTTTGGAATAATTGCGTGTTTTTCTAATTACTTTTTTTGTGTTAGTGCAATTTATTTACTTGCAAAATGTAAGCCTTCTTGATAGGGTGATGCAACTCTTGACTGGTTAGGCACTTTCCCTCTTGCCTGAAGTCTTTGGTGAGCCGTGCAGCAATGCACAGACCTCGTGGGCCATAGTGGTGAGTCGGTCTCTCCAAAAGCTTTTTCGAGTGTCACACTTGGGACTTGCTCAGCCCACAGCTGCTAAGTGGAAAAAAAATGGCTGGTCCGACGCAAATAAACCTCAGTTCATGAAGAGCTGCACAGAGGAACTTCAACGAAAAGAAAAATTAAAAAAAAGAGTCTTATGCACAGCTTGCCCATAGTATCTGTGTGTTTATACTATCACATGGTCTTTTAGTTCGCTGCACAGGAAGCTTCGTCCCAAGTGATTAGGCAGCAGTGACACCTAATGCGCAAGCTGGAAATTCCTTCAGATACCAAAATATTAAAGCCTCTCTGCTTGCCCATTGCTAGAATTAGAGTGTACTCTCACGGACTGTTTGCAAGTTTTAGTGAGGTTTCTGAGTGGCTGGTGAATGCAGGGCCATCAGCAGTATTTCTGAGCATTTGCTTATTATCAAAGTCAACAGAAGTTTTTTAAAAAACTAGCAAACATGCTTCTATCATATAAATCTGTTTTTTATTTGGTGCTCTCTTTTTAAAAATTTATTTACTTAATTTGAAATAATGGCAAGCTACTTATCTTTTTTAAATTTAGATTTTTTTAATTATTTTTAAAAAAATCATATTAAAGCAATATGTATTTGCTGCTGGAGCTTTTTTAAAGTACAGAGCTGGAGGAGTCTTCTTCTTGCCCCAAGGAAACAGAATATGTTAAAGAATAAACTCATGACAGATACAGGCTCTTTTACAGCTCCAGAGAGAACATCCTCCTTATTTCTATTTATTCGGCTTTGCTAAGTTAATAATGAGTTCATTCAAACTGAGAAACTGATTTGGATTTGAATAGTACAAAAATTTCCTTTTCCTTTTCCAAGCTAGAACAAAAAGTCCGAGAGGCTAAGATCTGCTAGTTCTAAAATTCTGAAGGACTTAATGATCAGAAATAATAATTTGACTGTTTATTGGGAAAATTTCTTCTAAAAAAATCAATTTTTAAATGAGAACTACATCATATTTTTTTCTATACATTCAGCACATTCCACATATTTTTTGGCAGATTAGATTGTTCTCAGAAAGCTGTTTTTCTCTATTGTTACTTGAATCTCCCTTTCTATCCAAAGGCAGTTTAGCCCAAACACAAATAAAAACAAGTATCCCAACAAATAAGAGATATCATTTACTATTTTGTAACATTTAGGACTTTTAGCATTTAAGAATTTTGCTTAAGTTTTAAAAGACAAGTTCTGTTTTCATTTAAATATGTATATAATGCATTGTGGTGGTTAGCAAAAAGAAACATTAGATGAAGCATAAAAGGAATATTTAATTGCAAATCACTATAATAATTACCTATCAGAAAGCTAACTTTCTTAGGAAAAGAACTAAATTATACAAAGACAAAACAAAATGAAAGTTGCCTATAAAAATCATGGTCTTCTGAAGGTTAAAATCATTTATTTAAAACAACGAACTCTGATTACTACAGCTGAGCTATTTGGGAATAAAGATATTTCTCTGGGCACTATTATATCCATTTTTGTGGTTCTTAATATTTTAGTTTAGAATTTTGAAGTGTCACGGTGATTTTAAAGGGTGATCACGACACAAGGATTTCCTCCATTATGAACTATTATGTAAACCTAGCTTGAATCAGCTACATAATTTTGCCAAATGATTCCTGAACCTTAGCCAATAATCTGATTAAAGAGAGCAAGAACTCACTTTTTATATTTAAAAAGTGTGTTTGGAGAAACTCCACTGGTCATTCAGATTTCATTAACCTCCAAGTTAATTATTCACATTCTGTCCATTATATTACATTCTGTCTTCAGGCCAAGTTCACCCCTAGTATGTTCAAACTTGGGAAAAAGTCACTCAGAATGACTGTATTTGCTTAGAACTGAGTAAAACTAGAACAAAGAGAAAGAAAACATATTACACTGCAGATCCTATACTTAAAAAGCTACAAACCTGCTCTGCTGCTGAGAGTCTTCTCTAGAAGGTAACAGCAGCAACTCTCAGATGAGAAGAGTAGTGAAAGAGTGAATTTAAAAACTCAAATGCGTAAGAGAGACAGCAGCACAGAGCAGAAACTGTAGAAAATAGCTTCCTTATCTAATGTGTACTCAAAGCATTACCGACGCCAGTGAACTGAATTCTACATACTGTTAGAGAGCAGTGATGATTCACAACGAGATAATACACTGCACTAGCTCTGACAGAGTCCGTGGCAGATCTTAACAGATGGGACAGATCTCCCAGTGTGCTCTCCTGCCAGGATCCATTACCTCTATTGTAAATAGGCAGCCAAAACATTACTCAGTGTGTGACCTGTCCATTCACAGAAGTCATATGCTACTTTGAGAAGACCCAGGGAGTAGAAGCAGAAGGGAAGGCAGATTTTACGTAAGTCACTTTTTAAAATGCTGTCTACAGTTTCCTCTGCCCTGAATCCCAAAATGCATTACTTCCTCCTTCAGTGTTTTCACAGTGCAAGAGGTATTTGGGCCTAGAGTAAAGACATGCGGAGCCTTTTGCAAGACAGCTTCATTTATGCTCAGCTTTCCATAAGACTGTGATAAAAGTCTGAAGAGCTCAAAGATTATTTTGGACCAAAATCTGATCATTTATATGTATCTCCAGAGTCTCAGAATGGCGTATCTTGCCTTATCCCCAAGGTTTCCTTGCTCTCACCCATCCCCATCATCGGTGCCTGGTGCAGAAAGTTCTTGAATGAGGGAACAGATCCAGTTTATCCATTCTAAGGCAGTTTTGTCAATAGTGGGTCAATTCCATGGCTACTTTTCCCCATCTGCTTTTGAGCTTCATGGGCAAACACCCTATAGTAGAAAACAAAACAATACTCTTGCTTCTAATGCAGGATGACCGAGATCTAGGAGATAGGTAGAACCTACACACTTCTTTGAATGTCTCTTAGAAATATTATAGTCCCTACCAGCTAAAAATAGCAGTTCCTTGCTTATTTCTGCTGATTAGATCACAAAAAATCCAAGACACTATTTCCATGGAGAAAAGGAATCAGATCGTCTTTGGCCACTGTTCCTGAAAGCAAATTAGACTTGAAAGGAATATCGTGTAGTTTCAGGCTTGTGACTTTCTTCACTTGACCACTCCCTGCCCAACACTGAAAGTCAAATGCATCAATATTATCTACTTATAAATGTTTCCAGACTTCCAGACAATGCAAAATGATATTCATGCCCCGCTCTGACAGCCTTTTTCACAGGCATTGCAGAACTTTGTCCAAAATGTGCTGATTTGTAGATACTTTTCATACTTAAATCTAAGCAATTTCACATCAACTATTTCTTGCAAGTCTAATTTTAGAAAAATTCTTGAAGACTATAATAGTGTAAAAAAAATCTAAAATGAATTAATATGACCCAGCAAAGTGGAGTATGAAAAGCTTGTATTGATATTTGAAACCTGGATATTCAGTTTCTTAGAGTTTTTGCTTCCTTTCAACATTTTCAAAGCACCTTAAAATGGAGAGCAAGACCAACAGTCAAAAATTAGGTTTTGCTTTAATAACCTAATGTGTGAAAAAATTAATACAGATGCCTGATAAACCTGACTGAAGTATTCATACACATGGCTGCCTTATGATTCTGTAAAAGTGCTATTCACATGGGAGTCTGTTTTATGGCCTCATGGTATGTGGCTATTAGCAAAGCTTGGTATCAGGGCAAATCTGATTTACATTTTTATTGCCAAAGGAATCTTAACGACCTCAAGAAACCATGTATGAAAACAAAATAGTATGTTTGATACAATATATCTACCAACCATAAGAAATATGTGCTCTGCTGCCTTTTTTTCCCCTGAAGGATGCAACATAGTGTAACAGTCACAAGAACAAATCATCAAGAATATTGTTTCTCTGCAAATTTCTAATAGATCTAACAACATGAATATAAATAAAAACAGGATGGTGAATTGGCAATATCATAAGACCATTGACAGAAACCAGGAAGTCAGTCATGAACAGTTTTCAGAGATATTCCCCATCCTTTCATTTAAAATTCCTGAATATGAGGCAGATATTAAAAACAAAGTTTTTAAAAGCCCGAGATCACCTCTACATTGCTGCCAAGCTAAACAGATGCTGTTTAATTAGAAATTGTTTTAATATGGCAAGGGACATACATTTCACAATAACTGAGCTTTAGAAAGAACTGAATACTGATTCTTTTTCCATGAAACTGAAGAAATAACTGAGACCTTTCACTATGAGAAGTCAGGCAAATATTCTTGAAGGGGGAAAAGGACTTCACAAAATACGGACATCTCATGAGAAATTGACTTTTCAAGCAGAATGAAGCAGGTGAAGATGCTTCATGCTGCTTCAGACTCTCGTAGTCAACGCAGAATGTCTTGTCTCAGAACATATAGGGATGTAAAGCGCAAATCAAAGATAAAAAGGAAAAGCAAACAAAAACATTAGAGCAGCACAGCAGCCCTGCTGAGTCAACTCTCACTGGCTGGAAACAGGACCCAATGCTCTAGGCAAGAGTTGACAGATTACCTGACAGCCCAGATTTTAGAGCCATGGTGGATTTGGAGATCAATTAGCAATCAAGGAGTCAGTGCACATCATCAAAGCTGCTGGTGCCCATGTGGCTGGGATTGTCAACTCTGAGTGGATTAGTGTGAACAGAGTGCTGATGTGCAATTCACGCTGCTGTTGAGCATGGGCTGGAAATTATGGCATGAAAGGTCATTGGGCTCTGTAGCCAGACTCTCATCTGCATCCACAACACATGCAGGTCTTCTTGGTTTCCTGTTTTTATTCTTTGAATGCAAGGACTCTTCAGCTACTTTTCATCATCTGGACTGTCAGCCTTTTGAAAGGGATTGAAGAATTTGTCTTGGCATATGTTGATACAATTGATATTTATAGCCAGCCTCAGGAAAAGCATGAGCCTGATGTTGAAGAAGTGTTCAAGCACAGGGCTGACCTAATGGATGAAGGAGTATAAAACAACAGTGATAGGAAGGAAATGGAAATAGAAAAAAGATCCACGCTAAGTTGCAAAATTCCAAAACCAAAAAGTACCCTTTCATTCAGCGATATAAGCAGGTATTACCAAAAACTATGCATTAATACAGGCATATCTTGGAGTTATTGCGGGTTCGGTTCCAGACCACCACAATAAAGCGAATATTGCAATAAAGCGAGTCGCACGAATTTTTTGGTTTCCCAGTGCATATAACAGCTATGTTTACACTGTACTGTAGTCTATTAAGTGTGCAGTAGCATTATGTCTAAAAAAAACAATGYACATACCTTAATTAAAAAAAATTTTATTGCTGAAAAATGCTAACCATCATCTGAGCCTTCAGCRAGTCRTAATCTTTTTGCTGAYGGAGGGTCTTGCCTCGATGTTRATGGCTGCTGACTGATCAGGGTGGTGGTTGCTGAAGGCTGGGGTGGCTGTGGCAAGTTCTTAAAATAAGACAGCAGTGAAGTTTGCTGCATTAATTGATTCTTCCTTTCRCGAAGGATTTCTCTGTAGCATGTGATGCTGCTTGATAGCATTTTACCCACAATAGAACTTCTTTCCAAACTGGAGTCAGTCCTCTCAAACCTTGCTGCTGCTTTATCAACTAAGTTCATGTAATATTCTAAATGCTTTGTTGTCATTTCAACAATGTTCACAGCATCTTCACCAGGAGTAGATTCCATCTCAAGAAACCACTTTCTTTGCTCATCCCTAAGAAGCAACTCCTCATCCGTTAAAGTTTGATCATGAGATTGCAGCGATTCAGTCACATCTTCAGGCTCCACTTCTAATTCTAGTTCTCTTGCTTTCAGTTCTAGTTCTCTTGCTGTCAGCCTGTCCTTTGAAGCTTTGAAGCCAGGCATTGACTTCTCCTCTCTAGCTATGAAAGTCCTAGGTGGCGTCTTCTTCCAATAGAAGGCTGTTTCGTCTACATTGAAAATCTGGTGTTTAGTGTAGCCACCTTCACTGAGTATCTTAGCTAGATCTTCTGGATAACTTGCTGCAGCTTCTACATCAGCACTTGCTGCTTCACCTTGCACTTTGATGTTATGGAGGTGGCTTCTTTCCTTAAACCTCATGAACCAACCTCTGCTGGCTTCAAACTTTTCTTCTGCAGCTTCCTCATCTCTCTCAGCCTTCACAGAATTGAAGAGAGTTAGAGCCTTGCTCTGGATTAGGCTTTGGCTTAAGGGAATGTTGTGACTGGTTTGATCTTCTGTCCAGACCACTAAAGCTTTCTCCATATCAGCAAGAAGGCTGTTTCGCTCTCTTACCATTTGTGTGTTCACTGGAGTAGCACTTTGAATTTCCCTCAAGAACTTTTCCCTTGCATTCACAACTTGGCTACCTGCTCGGTGCAAGAGGCCGAGCTTTCAGCCTGTCTCAGCTTTTGATGTGCCTTCCTCACTAAGCTTCATCATTTCTAGCTTTTGCTTTAAAGTGGGAGACATGCGACTCTTCCTTTCACTTGAACACTTCGAGGCCATTGTAGGGTTATTAATTGGCCTAATTTCAATATTGTTGTGTCTCAGGGAATAGAGATGCCCGAGGAGAGGGAGAGAGACGGGGGAACGGCCGGTCGGTGAAGCAGTCAGAACACACACAACATTGATCAATGAAGTTCGCTGTCTTATATGGGCGCAGTTCATGGTGCCCCAAAACAATTCCAATAGTAACATCAAAGATCACTGATCACAGATCACCCTAACAGATATAATAATAATGAAAAAGTTTGAAATATTGCAAGAATTACCAAAATGTGACACAGAGACACAAAGTGAGCACATGCTGTTGGAGATATGGTGCCGATAGACTTGCTCGACACAGGGTTGCCACAAACCTTCAATCTGTAAAAAACGCAATACCTGCGAAGCGCAGTAAAGCGAAGCGCAATAAAATGAGGTATGCCTGTATGATACCTCTTTGACTGCGTGCGCTCAACAACAAATCATGCAAGAATAAATTAGAGTAAGTAAGGGGACCCAACCAAGCAGCAAAGCTTTCACGAGACTTGACAGAAGCGCTGAGAAGTTCTGTTAAACCTGAGACAATACCCTAAGAAATAAAAAAAAAGTTAAAAAAAATCCCTAAAGGCTAAAAGAAAACAGAATGATGTGGGGAAAAAGCTAACAACCACTGAGACAATGTTTGCCAGACAGAGGTGACCATATGTGAGCTAAGTAGAATTCACCAGCCTTTACAATGAAGAATAAGATTTAGTAAGAATCTTTTTTGTCAGACATCTATAGATGGATAAACAATAGTTTGTTGTGAACAGGCAACACATTGACAGATTGGATCATAGGCTTCTAAGCTAAGAGGACTTGTGGTGTCAAACCCTGTCAGGATGACCATGATCCCACTTGGGAAATGGGAAGATGATTGCTGTTCAGCGCTCCAGTCCCAATACAGAGCAGGGGAAGGATCATAGGATCACAGGCGAGACGGGAGCCAAGCCTGTGACCTGAAAGCTGAACTCCTGATGGAATAAAAGCTTAGTCTATGATTATGACATGAATCATGGATCAAGCAAATGTCCCAGATATGACCTGTGCACTTTGAAAGCTTTGGCACAGCTAACACATCACAGTCATTCCATAACATCTTCTATAGACTGGATTTCCAGCACAATTCTGTTTTCTTAACTTTCTGAAACCTTTGCATTTTGGGCCAATGCCCATTCTAGAGAGTAGTACTGTTAAAAAAGAAAAGCAGAATGGTTGTGAAAACTTCATTTTCCCCGCAGCAAAAAGAAAAAAATGTTTCATCATACAACTGTGTAAAATGGGCATATTTTTAAATGTGATATTTGGAGTGATAATGAGAACTGGTTGTGATATGGTTGTGTTTGAAGAACATATTAGATTTTTTTTTTCCTAATGTGACTATTGAAAAATTACATACCAGGCATGCACAATAAAAAGACTAAAATAGAAGGTCTATAGGCTTACCTAGAAAAAGAGACACTGGGTAGATACAGCAGCCAGCAGATCATGCAGTGGTCTAGATTGGTATAGGGAACTTTAAAATACCACAGGGCAAATTGGCTGTCTTTATCTCAATTAAGTGTGAATGCTGGATAAATAGATTTATGGGCAGACAGACAGAATGATTCCACCCACCCTTGCCCCTCTTAATCATGTCTGACATAACCCAAACAGCTGCAATGAACATGTATTCAGGGCTGGAGGAGGCAGTAAGTTTAACATGCACACTGATACCTCTATTGCATGTAACCACTACAAATTTCAGGAGTCTCTTGGAATTTACCAAGTCTCATGCAGTACACACAATCAACAGAGAGACTAAATGTACATGTATACATATGGGGGCACACACACACACATATATATATACATACATATACATACATAGCAGTCACAGTCTACCTGTCTCATACACGTTTTCCATATAAATGTTTCTTGTGCATGACCCACAGATCCCTGAAGTATGCAAAAAGATTCTGAAGGAAATCAGTAGTGAAGGAAATCAGTCTTGCTGTACAGGGATCTCCATGTTAATTGGCAATATTTGCAGGTCTACAAATCAAAAAAAGTTTTAAAAAAACAGCCCGGTTTAGTCAAAGAGCTCCAAATCCAAACCATTACTGACAATATGTTAGGTTCAAAATAAAACATTGCTAAGAGCTTCTTTGATAGGATTTGGTACAATGGAAACTGATACCAAGCTACGGGACACACTGAAGTCTGTACTGCACAGAAATGCAGAGGATGTTTGCTGAATATTTATGCTCACAAAAATGATAACATCCCCCTTCCAGTATCAAGAAATTGATTAATGATGACAAGATAAATTGATCAAAGGTCTGCAGATCTGAGTCACTGGGAGCAGCTGGTGTTTAGCAGCCTATGTGTCCGATACCAAGGAAACCTTAAAAAACAGGAAATATCAGATGCAACTCAAGAGAGTAGAACTGTTGTGAATTTGTACTTTTCTGATTCATGCAATGATTTGCAGATGTCTTCCAAAACCTATGGCCAAGTTATAAGAAGCTTGACAAGCTTAGTCCTTAAATGAAGCTGACCTATCAGTCACTAATAGCAGATCCAAGCTAAAATGTTATGATTTTTTTTTCTGCCAGATAAGACGAATGAGTTTTCTAACATGTTTCAAATTATTTTACTCTTAAAGAAACCAGCATCCCAAACTCTTTTGGTTAAAGAAGTGGTAAAGCATCTGCTATTATTTTTGTAGTCTCGGCAACTCATTATACTAAAGCGTGTCAGCCAAATTCAGACCTGCAGCCAAAAACTGCTCTGCTGCATTGATGTAAATCTGAAATAGCTGACCTGCTTTCAGGGAAAATTTAAACTGCTTTAACCGAGATCAGAAGTTGGCCTCTAGGATCAGCAAGTGCAACTCTTCATTAACCCAATTCAATACCATACTGTTGGAAAGGTTATGCAATTTACTCTTATCATGTTTTCAGGAAATGCCCAATAATGTCAAACAGTTAGAAGGGCATTGCCGTACTCCACTGACATCAACACAAGTCTCACCACTGGCACGGAGAAGGACTGTTCATGCTTAAAGGAGTTCAGTAAGCAAATGCATACATGACAAAGGAGCTTGTTCTTTTTCCCAAAAAAAGGTTAATGACAAAATTCCTGCTTTAGGAGAGGGAATTGGTGTGTTACGCATTCCTAAGGTTAAGCATTGGGAATAGAAATTCCCTCCAGGAATGCAATTTAGTTACTGTACTTTCAGTTGAACAGAAGTTGTTTCCCCCATATTCTGGACAAAATGAAAAAAGACTTTCTCTGGTCTATTTTAATTATAGACACAGGCACACACATAAAGACCTGCAAATCCTGGTGTCTTTTTTCCCTCCCCCTCTCTTGCCAGCAAACTTTAAAAAAAAATCAGAATTTTGAAATTAATGCCTATACAGGAGAACAATAAACTAAATGTTTTAATTTGAAAATGAATTAATGCTGACCTAAAAAAGGGGTATTTTAACATCTCAGAAAACAATTTACTAAATTAGAGCTGACTACAGCACTACCACCCGCATACATACTGCTGTTAGAAAACTTTCAGTCTACGGAGAACAGAAAATGTTTCCTCTCTCTGGCGTAAGTTCTTCCTACCAGCTCAAGTGGTATATTGACTGGTTGTGAGAAATATTTAAAATGATTCTGAAGTCTCTTAAGTGGTCAGTAAAAGAGAGATCAAGGAATTCTGGAAGAGAACCCACCATCTGTGGGTACACAGGCATAAAAATAATTCCCTAAACACTACTGGGTTCTAAATTAACAGTTTTATTTAAAGAGAGGGACCCAGACATTGCCCTGGACAGCCGAGTCACTCCAATGCCCAGACAAGGTCAAAAAAAGAAAATGAAAGGTAAGAGGGCAAAAAAAGGGGGGATGAGAAATGTTGCCAAATAACTGATGCCATTATTTATAACAGTAGTTCATGCCCCTGTGCAAATACAGTCAGTACCATGAACACTATCTCAGTCAAGGTATTGCAAAACCAAAGGGAATTAAGAGATGGAAGTGTAAAGGGACATGAATAAAGATGTCATATAAAGAGAGTTTAAAAATTTTGGAGTTGTCTACTTCAAAGAGAAAACCAATTAGAAGGCATCCTTAGAAAATGCTAGCGGTCTAGAAAAAAAGAATATAAACTTCAGTTTACATAATACAAGAAAAAGTAGGCAATCAGCAAAAATAAAAGATATTAACTGTAAAACTGTTATGAGTGGACTTTCTCTATCTTAATTATGTATAATTAGTCTGTGGAACTCCCTGAAGCCAAAAATTCAGAAAAATTCAGACAGGAAATGGAAAGACAAATGGAAGATAAAAATTTTATAGAAATACTTTAAAGCACAAATGCTTCATTGATACTACAAAGAACATAGTACAAGTCCTGATTCAAAACTTTCTGAAGTCAATGGAATGTTTTTCCATGCATCTTGAACTCAGATGAGCCTATTGTTATGAATTCCCATAATTTGTGAGAGAGGATATAAATCTTAACTTTAAAAGAATACAAATGTAGTTTCTGGGTTATTATTATTTCAAAAGTACTTGTCTTGGTTTCTCCCTTGGGATAGATAATGGAAATGGTATAAAAAGAAACATAATGAAAATGAAATTTGGAAATAAAATTTACCAGAAAGAAGAGTTATATCAAATAACAGCACTCCCAAAATTGAATACAGTTATGGAAAGTTGCCATCTGAAGAGCTGACTTGTTCACATCCATTACTCAGAAATCAATTCTAAGATGGCAGATGCCTAAATGTGTGATACTTAGTACTTCATAGAAATATACAGTAGATGCAGACACATGTAAGAAGTATTTCAGCTGTTTAAACAATCTGTTTTGCACAGAAAAGCTTTTGATCTTCTGGCTGGTAGTTTTGATGAAATACGGGGAAAGAACTTAAATGTAATAACATTACTGGAAACAGTACTTAGAGGTACCTGAAACAAAAACAGATTGGTAAAATTAACGCCCACACAGAAAAACTGAAATAGAAAATAAAATAAATGTAATTGTATAGCTCAATTCATACAGTGATAGAGACCAGACCAAAGCCTTCATTATTTCAAATACTAGTAGCATTGTCTCGCAGTGAGTTGTAGGTGGGAAAACTGCCTTCATGAGAATTGGAATCTATTTGTACCTTAGCAACTAATAGCAAAATCAATGTTTCTTTGTATTTGTAAGCAAGCATCATGCAGATCTCTAATACTGATCAGCTGGGAAAGCAAAGGTGGGGAAAGTCAGCAGGTGCAACAGCACAGCTAACAGCACAAGCAGTAGCAAACGGAAGAAAGTGGAAAGAAGTGAAGGACACAACAACATAGGCAAAAGACATAAAAAAGAGAAATTAAGATAGTATCTATTTGTGAAGTGACATTTCATCTTAAACTCTATTTCTAAAGCCACTGAGGGATTTCCATGGCCCACTGATCTTGTGCTCATATTTCCCAAAGGGCTGAGTTTCATTCACCACGCTTTGCAGCTAAAGGGGCACTAAAGTTTGCTTAACAAAACTTTGCACCAACAGTAATTACTTTGTCACTTTTCACCAGGCTTTGAAACCATTTATGCAACAGGGATTGTCTGCCCCGCCATTTTCTTTTATAAGTTACTATTGAGAGAAAAAATATAACTAGAGGAAACTGCCCCGAGCCCCAGGCACCAGGCACCTCTGTGGGGCTGGGGCTGGGCCGAGGTGCACAGTGCGCGCTGCCCAGCAGCTCATCCTTGCACGTGGCACAGCCTCTGCTACAGTTTTGGCTGGTTTTGGTGTCCTGACAATGTATGGATGATGGCTGTCGCTGTAGAAAGGACCCCCCTCCTGAAAGGAGAATTTCCCCCCTCTTGCAGGCCCCCAGCAGCGGCTTGGAAAACGAGCTGTGCTGCCCCTGACTCTTCTCCCCGGCCTCACTGCCTCTGCAGGGAGGGCTTGCGGCAGGTGACTGCCTTGGAGGTGGAGAGGACACAGAGCCTGCCATCCTTGCAGAGGATGGGCTACAGAGGACGAGGCTCCACACTCATGAAACACAGCGGCAAGGGGGATCTCAGAGGTGGAAGAGGAAAGAGAAAGCCTCAGCTTCTCAGGCATCCCTTAGACCTCCAAATCCCTCTTGGGCTCCTCCACCAGAACATTACTGACTCCAGCCAGCCTGTTCCCCCAGCAAAACCACAATGCAAAATTTTGTAGCCCCCCACCAAACAGTACTACAAAACCCCTACCAGCTGTTCCCAACCCTATTTCCTTCCCCCACTTTCCTTTACCTGCTACAAAATTTCTCAGCCACCCCTACAAGACTGAGTCATTACCCTGCTGAGAAACTTTGAGCCAGCTCTGGGACTAGGTCCAGCCGCAGAGCAGCTGCTCTCACACGATACTGAACCTGAACCATCACTGGCCTTGGCCAGACACGAGCCACAAGGGTATCTCCACACACAGATCCCCTGTGCTCCTGATTGTCAGAGAGTTTATTAGCCCAGGCAAAGTGCCAGACCTTGGCAGACCCACGGGTCTGTGGGGTGCTAAGCTTCCAGGTATGCAAGCCTCATGCCTGTATTTTCCAGGTTTTCCAGGTTAAATTGAATTTGCCAGAGGGGTGACTAATCTTAAGCTGGTTTTCCCTTCTGGTTATTTTCTCTATAAACAAGTTGATTTAACTTAGTACCTAATAGAATTCTCTCTATGAATAGGTTAGAATATAGAATTCAGGGGTTATCACTGAACGGTTTTGTGTCAGTCATTCAGCCTGCTACTCTAGTGCCTGGTTCGGCCACGATTTTGATCAAACTGCTTAGCTTAGCTGGCATCTCCACTTCAAGCTGCTGCATGTACGTGAGCAGTTCAGTTGTTCTCCAGTCACAGAGCGATAGTCATGAGACCTCCAAAGCACTCTGGGCAAGAGTGCACAGATTTCTTATGTCAACCTGGGGATCATATGCCAGGCCTCCACTTTCTCTTTGGAAACTAAAAGTCCCAAAAAAGAGGAGTCTGGTGTAGGTTAATGACTTGGGCAGATATTATATAGTAAACTCCTGGGTAACTGGGCCGTTCTGATCCTCAATGCTTTTATTCAATTTCTGTATCAGCCCAGTCACACATTATGTGGAGAAATTTGGTTGTAACATCTCCAGATCCAAGGAAAAACAGTACAGCTGTAACAGAATAAGAGTTACCAACATGTTCTCAGAGGTGTTAGTAGAAAAGATGTCTTTAAACTCAGAGGACAAACACAAAAGACTTTTTGCGTCTTCCAACAGCTAGACAAGTGGAGGACAAACTCAAAATAAAGTATGAATTTCCAACTTCTATGTTATATCAGAGGAAGAATAAATAAGAAGCAGGGAGCCATTAACCCCAGGAAAGACTAAAGAAACTATTTTGTTGATTTTACTAAATAGGCCTAATTAGACAGAATATGGCTTTCCTAGGATTTCACTGTGGAATCAGAGATTTGGCTTTACTTTGAGTATGAGGGACTGAAATGATACATCTTTGGAAAAGGAGACAGTGAGGCAGCATGTATACCTGGTGAGAGAATGAAAATCTGTTGGATAAARTTGTTCATGTTTTTTAATTGTTTCTACAGTCTCGAATCTTACTGTTATCATTTCTAAAGGTTCTCTATCATGTTCCAGTCGAAAGCACACAGCTGAAAGTAATTAGCAATATTGTCACAGAAAGAGAATTCCCTATTCTCAATGTAGAAAGTGTTTTAGTAAGATTAAGTAATCAAAATGGTAAAGATTGTAATGAGATTCGCAGTGCATCAACTTACTCTAGAAAAGTGACTTTACTGCCTTGTGTATAGAAATCTATTACAATTTATTGGTACCTTAAAAAAAAATCTAACTTTTAGAAACTCTTAGCACTCTTTCTCTCACTGAAGTTTATCACTATGGTATCCAAAAACAAAGACTTTAAAAATCTCTGTAAGGGCTTTTGGTGTTCGACAGAGAACAAAATGGAAGCCTTTTGAGATCAGAAAGTCTGAGAACCAAGATGCTGGCGGCAGGGCCAGCACCAGAGAAAGGTGGACCTCTCTGTGTGCCAGTTTTTCCACCTGCCTAACAGAACTCATAAAGCACAATCACCCTTCTAGAGGGCTTTGAGCTCTACAGAGAAGAATTATTATGGAAACAGAAAAAATATTTCAGCTCCCCTATCAATAACAATTGAGACGAAGAAGGGGAAAAGGCATAAGAGCCCTTCTTTGTTGAGCTTGAGCTGAATTTGAAGTTTTCATAGTGAATCTCCAGACATCTTTTTGAAGATACACCAGCCTTTTCAACTGACTCTCACTTTCTCTCTCATTTCTACTGTTTACATTGAAATAAGTGCTACCGACTATGCTTTCCATCAGACAAAACTACAAATCCGACCAACTCTTCTAACTCAGGTTTTACTAAGCATTACTCTTTGAATGACAGGTACAGAACAGAGTCACAATTTTTTCAATGACAACCTTATATTCCCTGACATACCCCCTAAAAATGTCCTGGTGTCTTCCCCAAAATCAGTATGACACTACTAGATAATCCAGAAGGTAGACTTTCCCAAACATTTCAGGGAAAAAATATTAAAAAGCTTTTAAACACCATCTTGTGTCCAGGAATGTGATTTTCTAAGACAAAAACCATGTATTCCTCTGTTGCAATTTTATTACATAGACTACTACAATAACAGAACAGCTCTCATTCCCAGAAAAAAATAGAAAAAAGATGTACTAAACAAAAATAGGAGGAAATGCTACTAGTAGAAAATGTACTCAAACCTGTCTCTCAAGCAATAGTTGTGGCATCCTTGTATTTGGTGTTAGAAACCAGATATCCACTTTTCAATGGCACTAAGCCATCTTCTGTAGAGTTGTAAGAGGGAGCATGTTTTAAGCTACATAAACAGTGGGTGCTTGGAACATAGAAGGACATCATTAAACAGAATTATCATTCAGTAAAATGGTCATACTCTTTCAGGTAAGAGCTTCGAGAAGCAAGGAACATAGCAGACTTGACAAAAATGAATTTCTTTCTGGAAAGGAGGAATGAAGATAAAAATAAACAGGTAAGTGGATGAGTGCACTTTGTTTACTCTCTCTAGGAGTACTTCTATTTACCTTTGTTGAGGCAGTTGGAGAATTCTGGCATTTTCTTATTTTCTTATTTAGCAGTCATGAAGAAAGATCTGTTTTCTTTTCAACTCAGGTTTTCTAAGAGAAATTCCTTCTCTGATTGCCTACTAGCTGCCATGTGCAGTCACAGAGCAGGAGCGTACAAGCTTTTTTGACAACACTATCTCAAAACTGTTCCATAGCAGTGACTTCCGAATGAATAGAGAGCATAATTCTAGTCTATCTTTACTGAGACTTGTAAAAAAGCAATTATGGATAGAACATCTGTGGACTGAGAACTGGAATTACAAAAGCATGTAATATGTTATCCATACAGACAGCAATCATTTTATTCCAGGGATTAATTCAAATTAAGACATGTTTCCAAGGGCAGATAAGAACTGGTGATCTAAAGATGAAAATCTCTGGAGCTTATAACAATGATGCACCTTTTTGCTGAACAAGTAATAAACTGTATGTTGGAGATGTCTCTAAATTCTGGAGGAAGGACCAAAAGCGTAACAGCCTGTTCTGAACATATACAAAATGCAGATAATAGCAATACACAGTTCATCCTCCTGTTGTAGTTCTGAGCTTAAAAGCTTTTCAGAGTAATTCCCTGTCTATTCAGTAGAATCAAAGGAAGCATAATTCTTCCTGTGAAAGCAGGGATCTCATTATATTAGTGTTTTTTTGCTAAATACATGCTACTGTCATCTTATATTTTGTTGTTAGCAGATCCCAAGGTTATCCTGAAAAATTAAATGCAAATACTTGCAGCAAAATCATTTTTTAAACTAACAAAGAATGATTTGTTATCATTTGCTAATGAACACAGTCATAAAAAAGGCTATATTTGTGTTTTTCCTTACTGATTCTGCTTTATAGCTGAAATGGTGTAACAAATATTATTATCCCTTTATACTACAATCCTTCCTTTTCACACAGCTTGCAGTCCAGTCTCTGAGACTCTAGCAGTCTTCCCCCAGGCAACATCTGCAAAGACTATATGTTACTATAATTCTGTATAAAATCATAGTCAATGATAAAATGGAAAGCGGGGAGGGAGGAGGAAGGAACGAGAGCAGATCAAGCCTGCTAAACTCTTGATTTATTAGCATATAAGGCCGAGAAATTTCTTTTAAAAAAATGTTTCACAAGGTCTGGTTTTGATAATTTTGCCTAGAAAGGAGAATTGACATATAGGGATATATTTTCAAAGCATTGCACAAAGTTTTAACAACATGATTCCCATTGACATTAATGAGTCACATGGCTGAAATTCTGCACAGTGCTTTGAAAATATACCCTACAGCCTTTTAAGCCTGCTTTTGGGAAACCGGAGCACTTGCCTCCTAAGTAACCTTTTGGTTGCAAGTCAGGATTACAAATATGGGCTCAGGGCTTCACCAGCAGGAGAAGGCTTCCTCCCATGCTGTGGGGAGATCACCACAGCATCAGGATTTTTTGGGTATATGGAGCTGCTGCAGCGACAACCCCACTCTTCTGTGATTTGGGGGGGGGGTGCGGGCAGGGAGACGAACATGGTCCAATGGCAGCTGCCATAATTGGAAACAGCTTCCAAACTGGTTTTCATTATGATGAGATTTGGCCTGGCATCTACTCTACCCAGAATCAAGATTGCCCAGCCCTCTGTCTTGAGCTAGGCTCTCACTGTTGGAACACAAGACTTTCAGATATGCCAACAGGCTCAAGAATTGCAACTTTTTTTCTTATATGGAAAGGCTTCTCTGTCCTAAATGGTGCTACAAAAGGAAGCAAACCTCACATCTTCAAGAAAGTTTGCAGGGAAGTGTGGTAACTGTATTATACCGGTTGCTAATCTACCACTTCACACAGTCTTGCCTCTCTCATATCCTTAGTCCATCATAGCAACAACACGGGTTTCACTTCCTCACCACTTTCTTAACAACAAAATAATCATTTGAACTAAAACAATTCCTCTTTAGTGAGAAATGGGAAGAAGTTTCTCCCCTCCTACTAGCACAAATGGATACATTTATTTTGGAAAGCTTAATGCCTTGAAATTAAGAACATGGAGAAAGCCAATAGCAGAGCAAATCTATCTGAAGCTGACGTTAATTAACCTGAATGCTATTTGTATCTTCTCAAACATAAGGAGATCCTGCAAACCTTTGAAATGTTAGACCTAGACAATCCATAGACACTACAGAGAAGCGTGGGTTTTGTTAAGCTTGAAAAATTTTGGTCATGCAAAAACTGTAAATACTTCAGACATATGTCAACAGATGGGGTATTTAATGGCTAAAAAAGGATGCAGATTTTGGCTAAGCTCCATGGCCAAACTACAGAGCAAAGGAGAACAACATTTTGGTGAGCTGCCTTAGCAGACCGTAGTAGATGCAAAAAAACAGTATTGTCTCTGCATGGGACATGGGCACCTTTCAGCCGCTATAACAGGATTACTTTCTGTGAAAAGAATAGGATGGTTTTAGGCAAGAAATACAAAATGGAGGTTTGGATTTTTGCTGTGTCCTCTTTCCAGCAGAGGGCTGACCAGTGTTGTTCACTAGAAGCCTATTTTCTTTAGAAAAGAAAATTATCATTAAGTTTGCACAATTAATAATAGGAAATAAAGGTTGCAGAATGAGTGGGCAACACTGATGCCACCTTTCCTTATGTGAACTATAAAATTTATCTTTTGATGATAGCTTAATGTTAATATAGTTATCTTATATAGTTATAGATATATATAGTTGAAAAATGCTGCATTTGTCTTCCTCAATACACAAGAAGCAAAACAGAAGTAATTAATCAGTAGTCAAACATACAACTGCGTTAGGAGGATTTAGCAAGTTACTGCACATAGCAGAACTTTGCTGATCACCTATATGCACGCTCCTAGCCCACAGCCAATGCAGCACAGTGCAACTGAGCTCAGCCCTCGCTGGAGGAGGCTTGAGCTGAGGCATGTCGCCTTGCGTGCACCGTGGGCTTGTGGCATGCACAAGGACAACCACCAGCACTCAGCTGGGGCTTGATAGCAGGTCACCTTGGTCATGCGTTTGATCCAGAGAAGAAATAGTAAGGTATGTGCACAATAGGGGTAGCGTTTTCAATCAATCAGAACTTTTTCATCTCTTGGGATAACCTGCACAGGTAATGTAAAGACAGATGATTTTTACAGGGCAATGGGATTACCACTTCTACCTCATATTGCAAGTGTTAACTCTTCCTGTGTGAACCCATCTCAGGAAGTTGCAATAAACACCCAGTAGTAATGTACAGTTTAAGGCACTACTTTCTTCTATAACAGAGTATTTTTCTTTTTTTTTTTTCAATTTTGGGGTGAGTCTGTTTTGTTTGTTCAAAATGCTCATTGGTGCAGGTCATGATTTATATACTAAGACACAACAAAGGGTCACATCGTTACCAGGATTCTTTTTTATAAAACAAAAAAGCCTTTTTTTAAAAAAAAAGTTTTTGTAATGTAAAAGTCAGACTCTTCCTTAGTTTAATTGCAAGCAACATCATTTTTCCCAGCAAATTGCAGTCAGCAAAATAAAAGGCAGACAAGGAGACAGGTGCGCACCTGTGACAACTTGGAACAATGTATGAAATTAATATTTTTACCTGTTAATTATTGCCTTTCAGCTGCAGGTTACTGCCTCCTGTGCCAAGCTACAGGACCTGACAGGATGAATGCTCAGTCTTCTCAACAGAGAGTAAAACAAGTTAACTTGGGTCATCATCAGTGGAGAAGACCATCAACTTCCTGTAAGTTCTGTTTCTGCTTTGCAGATAAGTTTCGTCTAAAATAACACTGTCAAGATTTAACTGTTTAGTTATAATAGAAGCTTTATAGCTGTACTATGTTTAAGACTGATACAACAAAGATATTTAATAAATGCCTATTTTGAAGAAAAGAACTCTTTGGGGATAAAATTTGTCTGAAATTTTACATGCTTTGACAAAATGTGGAGGGGAAATATTTCCTTCTACTTTCAGATTTTTTTATTCAGTGCTCTCATTTAAGTTTCAGGAATAAAAAAGAGATAGAAGGAAAGAAGGAAAAAAATGTATTGCTGGCTTCAGACTTGTAAATGCAAGCACAAAAAACAAAAGAATTTGCTACTTTGCTTTATAGAGAGAAAAACAACACAAAACAGACCTTGCAGTTCATTTGTTTCAGTATTTTGAAATTTTGACTCTAGGACTTAGCCCTAAGTCATTATTTTATAACCATTCTATAGATTTGTGTAAAATAATGGTTGATCTAAAGGTTTAAAGTATGAGGAAAAAATATTCAAAATTATGGACATTCCTAAGATGCATTCATTCTACCTATTTTGAAATAGCATAACAAACTTAATAAGCTGTTAAGAGTAATAAGGACATCATATTAGGTAGGTGGGAAAGTAGAGACAATATGCTTAGAATTTATCATCTGAAGAAAACTGCAACACATATTCCTGGTGTGTGATCTTCGGTGCTTCTTTCCAGCAGCATCAATGTATTGCAGTGCAATTTTCTTATTTCCGGACTACTTAAAAAAAGAAAAAAAAATAGTAGATGCAGTTAAAACAACTGACCGTTGAGTAAGGCCTCTCATTCTAGAATTTCATTTAAAAATACGATGTCCAAGGATTTAATATAATATGGCATTACTGAATCTGCCAGTGCAAATCAATTTATAGAACTAATAATAGTTCAAAGTAATAGTATAAAGCACAGCTTTTTTCATGAAGCTGAAACGTGTTACACCTGGCAAATTTGCCGTTGTTTTGGATAATAGCTTCATCAGAAACATTCTATTAAACCTATGTACTTGCCAATCCTTCTAACCCATGGTGCAGCCATGGGTGGACACCAGCTCACTCAATATGACCCAGGCCTGCCCAAATCTGAGTCTGTTCTAAATCATTTGCAATACAAACAACCTGCTATAAAGTCAGATCTTTTGTCATTGCCCAGCTACCATAACCTGTGGGCCACCCAGACTTCTGTACTTAGCTAGGCCACTGTTTCCAGTGGCAAAGTTACAACATTATAATGTATTGAATAAGGCTTTTCACTTGTCTCACATGATTTATGACACTAATACTTCTGAATCCTTGTTCTCATCAAAAGTGGAAATGGTAGCTTTTTACTTTATTTTTCTTCTTAATTAATGTTAACTGCACTAGTACGTATAAAGGTAATCTGACTGGGTAAATAATTAGGAACAGCACGCATTTTTGGTTTGAACTGTAAACCTTTCCCTTTCAATTAAAATAGAAAGCAGACAATTAACTGTGTAGATCACTTTTCCACTGCAAGGTGCAGCCAACGCTCTAGTTTCCTTTTCTTTGGCTAGGAAACCCAAAATTAATTACCAAGGAGGAAAGAGAGGAAGGCAGAGAGCTTGGGGAGCTCTCCTCAGAAAGGACGAAGGTTTTGTGTGGTTTGGAGGGTGGAGGAAGGAAAGAAAACTTTGGACTTTCAAGGTACGAAGATAGAAACCAGGGGCTTGGAAGAGAATGAGCTGAGAAGTAAATATGCTGATTTTGTGTGATGGGAAGAAAAAATGTAAAGTATAGTGATGATGATGAATATTTAAAGGAGGAGGGTGGCTAAGGTGAGTTTCTATGGCACAGAGGGGGAATTAGAAGATGGGTGAACTTAGATGAGGCATTAAGGGAAAGGATGCTTGGAGGACAGTTGAGTAGAAGTAAACAGTACTCCTGTGAAAAAATGTATCTATCCATTTCTCCCCATATATGTATACATTTTTTAAGAGTATGCCATAAATTTTCCCTTCTCTCAGAAGCACCCTCCAAAAGCCCTGAAATACAAAAMGTCAACAGAACTGGTCATGTCCCAAGTTCTCAGTGTTCTCATTGGTCATACATTCATCTTGTGCTATTTTTCCTTAAAATCTGCATTCAATTTGAACTAAAAAGAGAAAACAACATTTTTTTCATATTCACAAGCCTGCAAGATGTACATGCTTCCAAATAACCAAGAATCACATGTTGCATTGCTACTGACAAGAAGACATTACCCTGACAAAAGGTATATCCTCTGCATGACTTTATAGTCACAGTAACTATATTACGTGAAAGTATTCCTTTGTGCTAAGACGCAGATACCACTTAATGATTAAGATAAATATAAGGGCTATGTTGCAAAAAAGGTTGGGAAGAGAAGCCAGTTGTCATTATCAGCTGCCTGAGGGGAGTGTGGTTGTCATGCTTTTCCAAGGAGATGCAAACTATTAATTTTTCCTGGAACACCAAATATAAACAGAGCAACATTCTTTCCCATACTAAATGGATGTCTGTGTGCCTTTCCTTACAGTCCAAAGCATGGTTTCAGAGCTATACAAAAAAGAGAACAGAACAGGCAAGAGCACACAAGTAACCTGAGGAACATCCTGGAGGTTTCCCTTTGGTCAGAGCCCTCCCAAGCAGGAGGGAGTTCCAGCACCATGTCCCATTGAGAGCTTCATGCAACACACACATAGAACAACTTACTCTTGTATGTAGGCAAGAGGTGACTCCATAACTTCAGTAAGCGCTCCAAATTACGATGAAAATCCAAGCCTTATTTGCAGTATAAACATAAAATAATAGACATTTCCTGCCCCAGAAAGGTCATCATTTAAGCAGACAAGACAGACAAAAACTTGGGCAAGAATAATATTTATGTTTCCCTAACACAGTTGGGAGCTGCAGTACTAAATAACAGAATCCATTGTAGTAGTAAAATACTACTTAAATTACAACTGCAACCTAAACTAGATCAAAACTTCAAGCTAGGTTGCTTGGGTTGTGGAGCACAATACTTAAACCACAAGTTTTACCTACCGAACATCTATCTACAGACCAAAAGGGATTTTGTCAGTACACTGAAGTTCATGCTGCCATTCCCAACAGTTACAATTACATGAGCTAATTTAAAGTTAGCCCATATAAGTAAATCTAAGCTGCAATTACACCTCCAGATAAGAATATACCTATTCTCAGTGACTTGCCCAATGTAGCAAATACAAAGACTACAATAAAACTAAGATCTGAACAAGGATATTTGAGTCCCGATCCAGTGCCTCACAAGACTATTCTTATTATCTAGGGTCTTTTGAGGCACTAAAGTTCATTCCTATATTTGTAAAATTCAGATTGCACTAATAGCTCTGACCTTGGTCTGTGGGATATAGAAAGGACATCAACTCAATGGCAGGAGAAACTCTTCTCCGTCCCTCAGTATTCAAAAGAGAAACAGTTTCACTCCAAAGAAAGCCATATAATACAATTTCAGAGGGTGCCAGAGTTCTGAATGCCTTATACTCTCCATACTGCGTCTCATATTAGACCTTACCCCGGATTTATATGGCATTGATAAAGGAGGGGAAGGACAACAGAAACAAACTTAGGTTGTCAGTGATTGTTCAGGGCATTGGCACTTGTACTCATAATAGTTCAGTGTTACTTCCAGGTATATATTTTTTTAATTTAAGATACCCCATAAAAAGGCATGCCTTTTAAAAATGTTTCCTTTAAAAGAAATTAAATCTAACAGCTGCTTGTTTATTAAACTTTAATCTTCCTAGAACACCTGACAAAACAATACTAGCAAATTCTTGGAAACAATATGGGAAACTTTTTCTAGAATAGCTGCTGAAATGCATCTGATAAAAAATTCTCTCTCTCCACTGAGGATAACCAAGGCATTTTCCTGCACACCGCTAAGTATGCCACCCCGTGGCAATCCTCTTTTGGTATGCCTCCGAGGCCCCTAGGACCCTTTCTGCTCAGGACCCAAACAGGAAGCATGCATTGTCTGAAATGTTGTTCTAGGGTAGCTTGTGAACGGCCAGCAAGAATCGTCTTGCAGAAGCAGACTGCTTTAACTGTTTATAACACAGCAATTTAGTTGCAACATTATCCCCAACAGGGGACTCTGGGTCAGTATCCCTAATCAGTATTTTGACTGTTAGCTAGAGAGAGGTGAATATAACAGGGCTGTTTTTTGAATATTACAATTCTGAAGACTTACATGAAGGAAGGGTATTTTACATATTACAGTCAAAAGACTGCATGGCACTTCACACTGCTGGCCAAAGGATTAAAAGTAAGACTAAATTTTGATAAAGAATGAAAACTATCTTTTTGTAATCCTTCCCATCTTTGGATTTTAGCAAATTCAAATTCATTCTTTGTTTTTTTGTTTCTCTCTTTCTTTACTTTTCCTAAAGAAAAATATTCATTTTGAAATCATACTTCCCAGATTAGATTTTCTTAAAATAAGTAAGATGAATTCTTCAAAGATATCCATAGATCCAGCAGCCTTGCCTATACCTCACCCTGGCTCTCTGACTCACCAGGAACAGCAAGATTCGCGGAGGCCAGACACTTATTAGTCCTTTCTGCAACACTGTGGTGTATCTAATTTAGGATGTACCCATGTCAGCCAGGAGAAACACTGTCTGTGGATCTGGCTGGACCTGCACATGGAAGGCAGGGAGGACAGCATGTGGGGCTGGAGGCACAGGGCTGTGTTAAGTTTCTTCTTTCCTTCTTTCTACAGGCGCATGAATAGTAACAATGGCTTGTATTGTAGAGTATCCTGCTAACTGTAGCAGAAATCTTCTTTTAGACATTTTTGCAGGGCAGAAGGGAGAGCCAAGCCTAGATGGGCTGAGAAGATTTCTTTCAGAGAAGATGGGGGGAGAAGGTAATGGCTGCAAGACCATGCTCCTTCTCCCATGTTGCCCTTTCTTCTTACTTAGCATTGAATTTGGTTTTGAGATGGCATTCTGCTGCCTAAATTTACTCTTGGGCAAAGATTCACCAAGGGGAGACCTACAAGAGCAAGAACTCATACAGATCTTCTTGGGAAGTGTAGTAAGTAATTTGGAGCCAGCCTAAGAGTAAAAGAATTGTATCAGTCTTCACCAATGGAGGTAATGGCACAAGATCAAATATACAAAGATACAGGATTTATGTTTGTAAGAATAAGGACATCTTTGATGTAGCTAGTCCAGTTGTTATTACTCTGCTTGCCCTTATTTATTCAAAAATTGTGGCATTTACAGTGGTAAACATTAAAAATACAACACTCAATAGTGACCGATGTTTGTGCCCAGTAGTATTCAGAGAGGACAGAAGCTCCTTCAGAGGGTCTGATGACTGGCAGCAATCAAGTTTTCATTTATACTGTTTCTTTGTGTGAATGTAGCAGCTGAAGAAAGTCCTGGGCTGGTGCTCTAGAGACTGAAGACTCCAAAAGAGAAAAGCACAGTCACAGGCTTGTTTCACTGCACTGCCAATATGACCAAGTTTTACCACAAGAATTAAAATCAGTAACGGGAAGAAAAATGCCTTTCTCTTTCCTTAGTGTGAGGCAGCTGTGAGGTCCTCCTCCTCTCTCTGAAGGCAAGGCAGGGCTTTCTAGTAGTTCCTCTTGGGATTACACAATAAAAACTCTCCCTTCCTTTGCAATCTGCTTTAGCTGCTACCTGACCTGGAGGGACCACACACTGAGATGAAAGAATAGTGTTTTTACAAGGCCCATTCACCGTGTGATTTTCTACTGAAACTGCTAGCAGCCATGCTCCCTGTCAGGATGGCTTTTCCAAGGACACTTGCACGCTCTGTAATTAATAAGATTAGCATTTGGTGCTATCCTTTAGTTTGCTTGCTCTTGTTTGTTCAGTGGCTTTAGACTTTTCTCAGACTCTTAGCAATTCAAGCAAGTTAACCTGATATAACCTGAAAAGTAAGTGACTCAAAGATAGGACTCTTACAAGGATGGAAAGAAAAATGAACATGGCAGAGGTCACGTGGCCTATCCAGGTGAGACATGGACCTTTTAACAGCACCAGTGATGTATTTGGGGAAGCCTGTAGAGACAGGATCTGCTTTGCTGTTTCAGGTCACTAGGGACACCAGTATTATTGTTTGGGGGGCCGCACTCAGCCTTACCTGTGAGTTTAGGGTGTAAGCGACGCTTTTCATATTTTAACCTGGGGCAAAAATCTCTTAATATTCTGACCAATTCCATGGAACAAAACAGCAACAAATAACAGCTGTGCCTTAGCACTCAGGGTGTTATTTCTCACCTGGAGAAGAAGGTTTAATATTACCATTTTGATAGTTTTACCTGCATTTTTAACATGCCCACAAGAAGCCCTACTGCCAAACTTTTAAATCGCTCAGTGAAAAGGGAAAACAAAACACTACATGTGCTATGAAAAGAGCTGCTAGAGAAATGCTGTTCCACCAGCTTTGCTTTAATTTTGTATACACTTAAGGATTCTGGTTTGAATATCTGTGGATATTCAAACAGTGAGATTTAAAGTGGTTTCAACATACCACTTGTTCTAAAACTTTTTGAAAACAGAGAAAGTATGATTTAACCATTTCATTGCCAGTCTTTTAGAGTTGGCCCAGGATCATCTGAATAGATATCACAGAGCTAAGCTGACAATATTAAAGATCCTAATAACTTGATCAACCTACCTTTTATGTGTGTAGAAGGTCCTGCATTATTCCTCAGCTTAGGACTGAGGAAGGACTGAGGAAGGACTGAGTCATCTAGGAGGACTGAAAGGTCACTAGGAGGTGAGCTTCTGAGAAAAACTGGGAGTTAGAAATAGTATCAAAGAAATGGAAAAGAAAAGAGGGATATGGGTATCTTTTTGTTTTTATTCAGGGCCATCACATGTAGTAACATTTGCCTCTGCCTAGATGCAAGCTGAACTCAAACCACAAGCAGAAGGCTCAACTGGCTATTACCTTAGCTCTACAACTTAGTCCCCTTTAGCTACCAGACTTACTTTTTATATTATTAGAACTGACCTAAAAACTGTGAAAAAGAAAATATACTTTGTTTTTAAGCCACTTGTCTTCGACCATTTTTTTGGGATATTTTTGAATCCCAGTAAGCAAAAATAATTCACAAAAAACACAGCAGTCTCTTATTAAAACACTCTCTTATTAGGATCACAGCTATATTTTTTAATTTCCATCTATTATTGCAAAAATATATCAAACTACACTGAACATGAGGAGTGATGTCATCCATTTCCTATTAAAAACTCCAATAGGAGTTTTCAACATTTGCTTAGTGTACAGTTCTACATGAACATGTTTAACAAACACTACTTAACTTAGATTAGACGCTGGCTGAGTTTAAAGGTCAGATTTTCTGGTGTAAAGTTTTGCAGACCTGCCAAAGACAGCTATACCAATTTAGGCTAGCAGATGATAAAGTCTTTAATATTCTTAATAGTCCAAGCTGATGAAAACTGACTGACAGTTACTCGTTTATTTTAATTTCACTGTGGTAGAATCACTCTAATATCACTTTAATATGTGTAATATGGACGAGAGAGGGCCTGACAGTATCACATTGTTGCTTCTTGGGGTACTAATGCACCATCGGAGTTGCTCTCAGTTAGACTGTTCGTGGTTTTCTTACCTGGAGATCAGTTAAACTCCAGGGACACTGGTCTAGTCTGACTTCACCAATAGGACTTCTTGTTTCCATATGTAAGTCCTAGGAGGGCAAGACTTCTGCAGTTAGTAGATCGGATGAATTCTGTAACAATCTGACGATTCTGCTCTATCAATCAGTCTTGTAAAAACCCAGTGCTGGGTACTGACATCAGTGTGCATTAACTGAATATGACCATTTTGGTATACACGACATCAACAATTTGCGTCAGCCGTCACAGAGGCATATAACTCTAATAAAACTCTAATTATGACATTGTGATGTCATAATGTTTATGTCAGCACTTATGAGCGTCATAACACAGACAATGAAAGAATTGCTTTCATTTTCTTAATAAATATTACTTCTGCTTAAGCTCAGAAATATTGCATTTGAAAACCTAAGCTGCAAGTATAACCAGTTCAAAAGCCTTTAATTTTCCATACACAGGCCCTAGTGCAACACAGAACAATAAATTACCCTGCAATATCATACTTCATTTTTTTCTCAGGCATTTCTTAACAAAACACAGCCTATACATGGAATTCCAGTTACCCCTCTGCAATGACTTAGGATAACTAACCTTTCAGTAAGATAATTTAGTGTATTATACAATCTATCTAACCATATGCCTAGCCAAAAGACTGCCACAGAACAAATTAAACATTACTACAATTCACTTCTGATGGAAAAAAAAGTGATACATTTCAAAGGAGCCCCTTGAAGATTTTTGTAAAAAAAAAAAAAGAAAAAGAAGAAAACAATATCAGGATATATTGATTTTCAAGGTACTACATACGGGTAAGTTTTCACAGAATAATATAATACAATGCAATATAATATAATATAACATAACATAATATAATATAAACAGCTTCTGTGGGCTTCTAATATTATGGTTAAGGGCAAAATTGCACTATTAGAAAAAGTTTAGAAAACTCAACAAATGCCATATTTTGGAGGCAAGAAGTAGGGCATAAAACTGAAGTTTCATCCTAAAATGAACAGAAAAAACTTTTACTTCTTGCAAAAGTTAAGTTATACTGGCTTTCAAAACAGACTGGGATGATGAAATGCTTTTCTTTTGCTTCCCTCTGCTCCCTAAGTTGTGAGAGAAACAATTAAGCTTTAACATGAAAGAGCAAAACAACTTCTTAAAGTCTGCAGAAGAGGTTTTTGTTTTGTTTTTGTTTGCTTGTTCCACAGAGGGTACAGTTCTTTCCCTACACCTACACGTTTGGAGCATCTGTCTGTACATAGAATCAGCTGCACTTTATAGCTCAAGCCAGATGAGCTTCATTTAGAAGGGTGTATCTCTCTGATGCTATAATTTCATTTTTGCTTTGTGGAAGACGGGTAAGAGTAATAATTATGTGCTCTCTTTCTGGAGCTAGATATATAAGTCCTCATCCTGAACAATAAACAATCACAGATAGCAGCCACCTATGATTTACTAAAGTTAAACTAAATGTGAGGTGCAGTAGTGTATGTTTGTTTGTGCTCATGCCTGCCTTTGGAAGGCTGGGCATCAGCTTTTGGGGAAATTTTCTTGGTTGGGTTAACAAAAAATTCACTTTATTGTGAGAGCAAGGGATAAACGCAAATACAGTAACATTGTTTCTCTGTTATCAGAAGTTCTGTGTTAAATCACAATTCAACACTCAATTGAGTGTCTCAGATGAGAAACTCTATAATAAATAAACTTCCTACTCCAAGGAAGAATAGCTCTTACTTACACCCTTTGACGTATGTTTAGTGAAGCCAGAATGACTTTCCATATGTAAGTGATTAATAGCAGAGCTCCTGCAATTTTGTTTTCTGTCACAGCCTAAAGTAAGTCTGCATTACATTTTTACTACACATTTACTACAAATCGTGAGGGGGGAAGAAAGGCTTTGGATCTGTGATATAGTAACCAATGGTGAGTATTTACAGTTTTCAGTGACTGTGAGAGCAACGAATCAGCCTGAGGAACGTCTGAAAGGAAACAAGTCTCTCTGGACCCCCGAGTCCGCTGTCGCAGAGGCAGACAGCCTCTGTGCTAGCCAAAGCACAGCACTGTGCTAAAGTGGCTGTACCTGGCCCTCCTCCGCAGCTGGCTTGCATCCAGTAGACTCCGAGTGTGGGATGAGCACCCTCCATCTGCCTGCAACTCCCTAAATAGATATGCCCCAAGGCTTCCTGGAAGCCAGCTTTCTCCATTTTGAGAGCTCATACCAGCATAGAAGTGCCTATGGGCTACTTTTATCTACGATATTTAATTATCATTTCCAAGCTGAGGAATATCAAAAAGCAGCAGTGGTCCATTCTTTTTTCTCTCACTTTCTACACTGTGGCCTGGGAACTTCCGATAACCACCTTGGTTTTTCAGCACTGAAGTCCCTCCCAAACACAAATTTAAGAAGTCTCAGCAAGTGAGATACAGGGTCACTTTGCCTCCCCTGAGTCTCAAAGGGACTCATTGCCCTTAAAGAATAGGAGGGACTCGCAGCATTCAGCATGTTTTTTGTGGCACACAGAGCTCAGAAGTAGATCATAACAAAAAACTCTTGGAAACTAAAATATGAAGAATATAAAGATGAAATTAGTCTTCCTTTGTCATTCAGCAAATTCCAGCACACACCTCAAACAGCCCTAGYGTTTTTAAAAAAGCCTGTACAATACAGTATTTGGAAAAGAACCACTGAGACCTCATTCCTTCTGAACAGCTGGAAAATACCTGATTTCCTTCTGTCACCCAATTCCTATACATACCCCAGCTGCAACCCCTGGGGGGTTAGATCTGAAAAGCATTTGAAAAAGGTCAAAGTCACAAACAAACAGCAGGCAGACCCTTGTGTTCTCTGCATGATCCATATTTGGGACCAGAGAGCAGCGCACCAGGAAGCGCTTCTCCTCTCAAATACACCCTTTTGTGCTGATGGCTGTACTTGAGATTTAGTAACTACTCAGTCTGAAGAAAAAAGGACAATGAGGAAGACCTCACTGCTTCTCTCTTATCACCAAGGCATACGACGAGCATCCCTCCACCGCGTGGGACAGACACACACTCCACAGCCCTCCTACTGCACTACAGAGTTTCATTTGCCAAGGTGAACGCAAAGCCACCCTTAAAAAGCATATCTTCTAACAAACAGCCATATTGACATCAATAATGTCCCTAGGATATAGTGCTCATCGGAGTAAGAGTAATGCAGGACAAAAGATTATTGAATCTGTTTCTTAGTTAAAGGCTCTATTTCCAATAGAAAATGCTATGACTGCCATGCAGTTTTCTCTAATTCCATTGCTTCACCTTTCTCAGAACTGCATCCCTCAAAACTCATTTATCATCCCTAAAGAGAAACCAGTCAGCTGAGAAACACCTTAAAAATCCACTTAGAATGGGCAATTTCCAGAATTAGGAGAAAGGATTTTCCCCTATCAGACTATTAGAACAACTGGAAAACAGAACTCTAAGAACTGACTGTGTTGTTCATCACATTGGATGCCTTTCCAGGGCTGCAACAAATTCCCAGTCTCATCTAACACTAAAAATGGATTTCAGAATTACTCAGACTAGGAAAATACACAGTGAGGTGAAACTTGATTCGTGAGCTCATCCCACATTTAGAGAACAGGAAATATAAAATAGTCAAGAAGTCTCTGAAAAATGCAAAGTAGAAGTGGAAAGATCAAAAAGGAAACCACAAGAGGGCAGATAGAATACATAATGGATGATGAAATGATTAAATACAGAAGGAAAAAAAAGGGAAGGTGTCCTATCTCTTAAGAGAAACCTCATTTGGGGAAACAAGTATTTTAGGCAGAAGATTAAGTTCGGAACATGAGGAGAATTATACTTTTTCCACTTACAGACTGGAATTTTTAATAGTTGAATAGTGTTATATCAATGGTTATGGAGTTTTGGAGGTCTTCCAGTTATCCATGGGAACAACTGACATACACACCTTTGCTCCCCACACACTTTAGCCTCCCTGCAGGGACTGGCAAGCAAAGTGACAATTAAATCCTTGGATGTGGTCTTGTGATAGACTCTTAAATACTCACCCACATTGAAATCAGAGCTCAAGTAATAGGTCAAGTCTTTATTCACACAAAAATTCAACACAGGAACCAGGAACTTAACAACTTGGAAGTAAACTAGTTATGAACAGGATTGCTTGCAGGAATGAGATATAAATGGCCTGGACCAGATGCTTGCAGAGACTTTCTTCACTTATGGACAAATTCCTGGTCCTCTTGAAGTCCATGTTAAAACTCTTTCTTACTTCAGTGGGGTTAGGATTTACCTGTAACTTATTTTACTCCTAGATGTCTAGTCAGCCAGGGTACAGGAGTTTTTTAACACCTTTTTGCTTTCTTTAACGTGCTTGCACTCCAGACTAGGCTCTTTCATATTATGAATTCTGTAAGGGACGCTTACTGTTGGGGCACTCTGCAGCAGGGATCACGCCAGCTCCCACCACCACTTTGCTAAATAAAATAGTCTTGACCTGTGGCTTTCCTAGGAAGGAAATCTGGCAGTTACGAAGCTTTCTTAAGAAGAAAGCAAGCAGTGTTGTCACGCTGGGTGGTACTATGATGTGGGGTATAAAGAGGGGGCTGAGTTGATAACCTTAAAGTTACAAGTAGGTGCGTGCTTAGCTATTTCCAGCATCCTAGATTACAAAAGCCTAACACCACCAGCTGCTATTTCTACCAAATGCAGAGTGTCCATGTTCATCTTTGATTAAATATGGCTACATTCTGCTCATTGAACCATTATAAAAACCTTCCAATCCCATTTCTCATCTGCTGCTATGTAGTTTATTATAAATATATTTGACTAAGTGACTGAACTGCAAAATTTCTGATTTCAAAGGTTCCCATGTTTTTTAATGTCCTCTTTATTGTCCTTTGTATTCTCTTATACTTATTCCCCTTTTTATCTTAAACATATATAATAAAAAAGAAACACATGCCCATGCTAAAGATGCAGTCCAAGTTCTGCTTTAATTCACACAAGTTTTCCTCTGGTTTCAGAGGCAAGGGATCTGATTCCAAAAGAAAAAAACAGTGTTTAAGAAAAAAGCTTTTAGTCAGATTAAAGATCACATTTCTTGACACCGGTTCACACTGGTACACAGATGATAATGTGAAGCTAATGTGCTCTCAACTATACAAATATTCCCACTAGGGCACAGTTAGTGGCAGCAACTTTACTAATATCAAAATTTGCAGACAAATTATTTGGAAGGAGCTTGTGCATGAAATATAAAAATGGGAAGCATGCTCATCAGTAAAGTGTGATAGCTCTTTTTTACATATATATATATGTACACAAAACTAAAAACAAGATTGCGATCACCATAAAAATAGAAGGCTGTATTCTTACCTGTTTTACAATGGTTTAAATCAACAGCCTTCATTTCATTAAATATATAATGGCTTAATTAGCAGTTGAATTTGACACCCACTATTTCAAAACATAAAGCAGCTTAGCCCATTATAAAATGGTGGTTATACGATAGAGTCACCATGTCACATACAAAAATACAACAGATGGTGAAATGAAGGCTTCACATTATTGGTGATGGGACCTGAGACACTTTGGCTCTCAGCTACTTGTTTCAGTCAAACCTAGGTAAGTATGATCAAACCAGTTACCAGCCAACAACTATGTTGTGATCTCTGTAAAATGAGCTCATCATTAGCTTGGCTGCTAGTGGATATCTGAAAAAAAACACCACCATACCTAGGTTTTTACTGTTAATTTTCAGGTTAGCAGTTCTGAATGGATAACCTTAGAGAGAGCCTCCTTAGGTGAGATTCGAGATACATTCATAGGGCAACATATGAAATCCTGGGTTGCTGATTTCCACATTCATACGATCCGTGCCAGAGGGTCTGGAATTTCCGGGGTTATCACTGTGGCCTTTCTGATGGAATTGATGAAAAAAAGTAGGTTAAACAATTTTATATATTCTAGGGTAGTGGAGGAGCTAATGAGTCTATCTGAGATACAGTTTGAGCTTGCCTAAATGTTAGCAGAACAAAAGCAAGAGCTCCTTGTATGTTGTTCCTCATATCCTTCTGCCTGCGAATCTTTGCACAAGGTAACAGAGCCTGTGGGAATTGCAGCTCCTGTGCTCTGCCTCCACAAAACACTTCCAATGGGAAGGATCTGCAGAGACCTCCCTCTCGCTCTCAAGCAATACAGAAAAACCATCATAACTTCTGATCCTCCATCCAAAGCTAAGGGAAAAGGAAAGCCAGGAAAAAGATTGGCATGTGGTCACTTCATTGGTGATCATACACCATTTAGTCCAGGAAACAAACTAAGATTTGGATCCATTCCAAGTTACAGCATATCTATTGAGTAGCAAATGTAATTTACCAGCTGAACAGTTACATAGGATCCCTTTTTCTTTGTTTGTTTTATGGCAGTGACAAACAAATTTATACGTAACATTAATACTCTCTGTTTCAAATTTTTGCTTTCAGTTGTTCATAATTTTGCTGCAGTCAAAACAAGGTTAATTAAGTTAAGTTTCCTGTACTCAAAATGTCAGCATTAACTCTGACCCTCTGAGTATGGCAGAAAACAGGCTATCACATAATATTTTTTCTGTAATTCATTTATTACATAGAGCAAACAGTGAGCCACTCTTTTTAAGGCATTGGACTGATTCCAGGAGATCTGTTTCTTTCCCTAATTCTGCCACAGAGATATTATATAAAATATTGTCATGAAGGTGCTTTTCTGTTTTTAGTCAAAGGACAACCTAAGCTTATTGAAATAATCCTAGGACCATCTTTTGCAGCATTTCCATAATTGTTTTAATTTACATCTAATTTAACACCTAAACATTCAAAGTTTGTTTTACCCCACTTTGCTTGCTTTGTTGTACTTACAGGAATGCAGGTGACTATTTTTGCAAACCTTACAGTCCATCAGTAGTTCACATACCACAGGCTAAAAATCATGGTACTTCAGGATCAACTTCAGTTTGTTGTAGCCTCAATTTTGCCACTTACTAAAGAGCATTTGATTTTGAAACCTTAACATTTTTATGTTGCTTTTTGTATGTTGGCAGGGGTTTTGCCTACAAGGTTTGTAGATGGCTGGGTTTTACCCCAAAAGGCTGTCTCATTAGGTGCTTCACCTGTGAAGCAACCATGGCAGTCATTTCCCCCAAATTCCTTTGTAAAGATAGAATTAGTTCAGCTTTGGGCAGTATAGCAGCTATTTGTAGACAGATATCTTAAAAAATATATTGCTTCTTTCCTATTGTTTCCTATCATTTACTTTTTTTTTTTATCTGCTATAACTGGTGACTAGA
Organism: Apteryx rowi; assembly: GCF_003343035.1. Classification (NCBI taxonomy): domain Eukaryota; kingdom Metazoa; phylum Chordata; class Aves; order Apterygiformes; family Apterygidae; genus Apteryx; species Apteryx rowi. The sequence goes on from NW_020447262.1 coordinate 126,841, forward strand.
GAGTATTTTTTCCCAAGGAGCAGCACGATACAAATGGCAGAATCACTGCAATGCTGCGTTGTCTCAGAGTTCAAGGCTCCTCGAAGTCCCTCAATCGTGACATAAAGAAATCTTGCTCTAGGGGGTAGATCGTATCCCTGATCATGGAAAATCCTTCCACCTCAGGGAATTTTCTTAACACAGAAGAAGAAACCATGCTAGATCACACTGAGAATGTCATTAAGTTAGGGAAAACGGTTATGCATTTTCTAGTGCAACCACTTATCCACACGCACCTCCTGAGCACCAAACAACTTTTTCACAGAAGCCCTTAGGTAAGGGTCATGGCACACACTATGTCCTTCTTTATCATCTGTGAATTTTGATTCTCATCCTCCTGTGAATTAAGGCAAGTATCTTGCCTGTCGGTGTGATCCAATCTTATATTTAATATACACCGGTATGGCAAATAATACATTCATCTGTGTGACTATCAGAAGACAAATCCTTCTCACTTTGAGAGTATAACCTAAAATTACTTTACCCAGCCTGTCAAAAATTGTCCTTTCTGTACTATCACGTATCTTATGAAAGAACATTTTCAGATATTAAACAAGCCTCCCACAAAACATATAATGCTTCTTTAAAGATCATTACTACTTACTTATTTAGACTTGTGAAACAAAGTGAAAATTGGAATTTAAGTGCATGAATTCTCATGTGATAATGTGATAATCTGAAAGATTATATTCCTGACGGGTGAAGAAAAGGAAAAATAAGAAGATACAGTGGTTTCCCATGGTTCTAAAGGAGATTCATAGCAGAGCTAGAGTCAGAACTGAAATAATTTTAATTCTGTCTTTACATTGCCTGAGTGTACACATTAGCCTTTTTGTCACAAAAGCTTTCTGGTTAGGTTTTGCTTTTTCATGTAACCTTCCCTTTTAAAGTTACAGTGTGAATATGCTAAATAATTAATATACTATATAATGAGTAATGAATATATTCTCTAGTTGATCTTATCATTTCATTGTTTTTAAAGGTAATATCATACCTTTAAGAATAGCATGGGACATCTGCTTGTACAAACCATTTGCAGAAGATAAAATTGTTTGTGGGAGGTTTTCGTTGCGTATCCATGAAGTAGATTTTGTAAATATAAATAAAAGGCCAAAACATGATTTAATAAACCTGTGGAGAGAAAAAAGTTAGCATTTACTTGTGGATCTTATGTGTTAGAGTACTGCAAATGAGATATAATCTAATTTAAGTCAAGCCAGAACAACAGGCCTATTTGATGCTTCCTGTTCTGTCTAGGAGATGTGATGATTGAACTAGAGAAGCCAAAACAGAGACTTAATGCCCCAAGTTTTGAACTCAGTGACATATTCAGGAGAGAGGCCAAAATTCTGTAGAGGTTAAACTGTTCCCACAAAAGGTTCAGCCATGCTGTTGAGGCAGTGAACATAGGCAGCTTAGTGAAACAGCTGTCCTGGAGATAAATTGAGGACATTACTTTCCAGGGATTTGATATCTTCACCAACACTTGTCAAGATGTTCTCAAGCCCACAGGAAAGCAGTCCTCCACGGCAGTGAAATTTTTTTGCTCTGGGCCACATATATTTATTTATCCAGACATGACTGAATTTGTCACCCTCCCTCCACACACTTTCTTTGAGAAATTCACAGAGTAATGGGTGCTCCTCTGTCCTCTGCTGTTTCCCCTCCCACACTGAAGTTGCTGAAGTTGTCTTACAGGCTTATATGACACCAGTCGATTTTCCTGATCTATTCTTTTCACCTATCTTGTAGCAAAAATAGACTATTTTCTCCAGCAGTAAAGCTGCAGTTATTTTAAAAGTGAAGATGAAGTTTGCTACATGCAGATTATTTGTAAAATATTTTTACATAAATATATTTTATAAATATATAATAATTATAATTATAAAATAAATGTATAATAAAAATATGTTATTACATAAAACAGTAATGAAGTGGTTTACATAAAATGCATGGATCAGCACAGTTATCTGAAAAACCTCAGGCACAAAATTGGAGCCACATTCAAACCACACAAAAAAAACAAAATAAAGACAAAAAACTCAAGACCTTAAGAATGAAAATGTGTCCTAGCACAGTGGCTCAGAGCTCCCATGGGCCTCAAATGCTCTGAACAACAGTTATATACCCTATTTACAGCAAATTGCAAGCTCTACATTAGCCATATAGTCATTCCTAGATGACAAACTGAGGGAGGTAAAAAGTACTGGCCTACGAAATTCAGCATAGCTGTTTGGCAAATACTGAAGATCAATAGGGCCTGATTCAGTACATTTGTAGTTCAGTTTCCATATTACAGAAGCTCATTGCAAGGTGCATATGCCACAAAAAATAGTCTTACTTCTTTAGAAAACCTGCTAGGATTTTCTTTTTAACAGATACATGCAGTGAAAATATAGAAGGCAAGACTCTGTGAACTGTTCAAATCAATATTCTTAGGCCATACAGCAAACAAAACTCCCATGGTTCCCAGAGGCTAGAAGCATGAACAGCACTTAAAGAATATGAACTATACCGAATATACTATTTCAGCAGACATTTCAAGTAAAATTCTGTAGGCCAGCTTTTCTTTGGGAAAGAAAAAAGAATTTTTAAGGAAAAATAGTACTTTGCGAAAGAAACCTTCCCCAAATAGCCATCCCTTGTCTCATTAGTAGATTGATAGATATCAGTTCAGCAGTTGCAACTCCTAACCAGACTTTAAAAAATAATAATCACATGCTGTATTTTTTAAACAATTGTACTAATTTTGGGGGGCTCAGTTTTACTATAGAGAGGATCATAAGCTTCTTTTCAGTTTTCTAAGTTTTTAATAACTTCTCAGGAAAAGATGTGGTGGCTAGAAATGCCTAATTATTCAGACTTAGACTTTGATTAGAGCAAAATGTCATCCACCATTAAACTCCAAAATCATAGAATAATTTAGGTTGGAGGAATTCTCTGGCTAGTCCAAAACCCTGTTGGAAGCAGGTCCAATTAAAGTTGGTTGCTTGGGGCCTTGTCCAGTCAAATTTTGAATATCTCCAAAGATGGAGATTCCTCAACCTCTTTGGGAACCTGTTCCAATGTTGGATCACCCTCATGGTGAAAAAGATTGTGCTAATATCTAATTGGAATTTCCAACTTATGCCCTTTGCCTCTTGTCCTATCACCATATATTTTTGAGAAGAGTCTGGCTGTGTCTTCTCTATACCCTCTCATTAGGTGCTTGTAGAGATGCCCTCTTAGCTTTCTCTTCTTTAAGCTGAATAAATCCAGTTGTCTCAGTCTCTCCGCATACATCACATGCTCCAGCCCCGATCATCTTGGTGGCCCTCCACTGGACCCACTGCAGTATGTCAATGCCTTTCTTATACTGGAGAGCCTAAAACTGGACACAGTACTCCAGATGTGCCTCACAAGTAACAAATACAGGCTATTATTATGCATATACTGTATGTATATATATATAGAGAGGGAGTGTGTGTGTGTGTATATATATACACACATGCACATTATATTCTACAGTAGTATTGTCTTTTGATTAGACCTTCATTTTTAGGCCTACATTACTGCACATTCAATTATTTTCACTGGAAGTTTAAGCCTCCTTGTCATTTAAATAATTGATTGTATCCGAGAAAACATGTAGATATCTGTGGGTCTTAAAACTGCAGATGCAAATAATTCTTGGTCAAAAATCATACATGCTGTAATTGCTTTTCCCAACTGAAGGTAGAAAGGTAGAAGCCAGACTTTGAAAATGCCCAAATTATTTAAACAACCATTAAGTGTTTGGGAAATTAGCCTTAACCACACCATTATTCCAGAACACACACAGTGAATGTTCATGCAGTCACCACACATAACAAACCAAACCAGAAAACCACTGATGCTCAGTAATGTGGGCTGGCAGTGACAAGCTAGAGCATTCCCCTGTGAAGAGAAGGGTCTTTCTGAAGCTTACTTCCTTCTAAGATAGGGCGGCTTTTTGCTTTTGCGGACTGTAGATGAGGTCTGTCCAAAGAGTTTGTTCTCAGTTTTGTGGTTAATAAGCTTCCAAGAATTATTATCCCAACTGTCAGGGGCAACTCTTTTCTTAAGTGATATAAATTACCTTGTATAAAAATTGGTGAGGACAGTCTTACTCTGGTTCAGGCTCAGCTTGCTTCTGTTTATGTTAAATCAGCTGGTTTAACCAAATGAGAACAAGCCACTTTTAAACCAAAACTGAAGTGTCTTTAAATTGCTTTGCAACTGTACAACCTGAGCAGAGCGGTCTGAGGTGGATAAAATACAGTAGGCTAAATCTCATATAACTTTCCACAGCTGAATAAAAAAAGAAAAGGGAGGATGTTTGCATTATGGGGGAATCACCAATTTGCTCCCATTTTCTTTTTTTGCTATTGCTGTTAGGACTAATCTGAATAATAATGAATCAGAATACCCTAACACTACTTTTTTGAAAAATTTGAGAAATTTACCGAGATTTTATTTCAAGAGACACCTTTATTCTCTTTTCTTTTTGTTTATCATCCTTGCATCATTCCTAGTTTTTTGAACAGGGCCAAAATAATATTGCAGGTATTTGCAGAGGTGCTTGAGATGGTACAACAAACATTTTCTAGAGGCAGAATTCTTGCTTCTGCAAATTTTCATCTTTTTTATTTCTCCAATTCCTTTTTCTCTTTCTAGTCAGACCAGTAATCTAGTTTCCATTACTTTTAGAGGGAAAAGACTTCTAAAGGATATTGCACCTTGTCTGGGTACTTATTAATGCCCGTTCTTGTTCAGTGATTATACAAAGATTGTTTGTACAAAGAAGTTGCATTGGCTTGAGTTAAATGGGTTTAAAAAAAAACCAATGTATTTAGGTCAGTACAAATTCCTGGTTGGAAACTTTTAGATAATCTTAAACCTTTAGCTATTTAAACTTTAAATACTTTACTGAGAACAACAATGTCAACACAAAAATTTGTGCTAAAATAACAAAAGTTAGTTTTTAAAAAATCTAGTTGCATTTCTGAGTAAACCAAGACTGGCAAATTCCCTCCACCTAGTTTTATTTTCAGAGAAGAAGGCCTCATATTTGGAAGGAAGCACCTCTTCCCACTACTAAAGCTGTACAGCTGTAACCAATTGCTTCATGAGCATGCAACCTGATTGCTTCCCGTTTGTTTGAGATGGAGTTGAAAGAAAGAGATTCAGCTGTAGGTGAACTAAATTCCTCTTTAAAGAGATTTAGTGATTTTTGCTTCTTTTTTAAAAGGCTTTGGGATCTTGCTGAAGGAATCTTTTAATTACTAAAAGAAAATATAGTTTCTCAGACTACAGTGACTAAAGTGTGTTTTGTCTATGTTAGGTAACATATAAAGCTAACTCACCAAACTCTATTTGTAGTATCTTATATGGATTTATTCACATTTATGTATTTTCTAATTTTTACCCCTACTTCTTCCCTGCATAGAACTACTGCTTTTTTCTTCTTTTTCTTTTTTTTTTAGTTTTCCTAGCCTCTGGCATGTAGGCCTTGTGGTAGGATTATTTCTTGACTCTCAATTTAGTGCTGCGAGAAGGAGCAAGGCACTGTACTGCAGTCCAGAGTTAAAAACTGTGACTGTCTCTCCCTGTTAGGTTAAAAGGCAATTTCATCTTTGGAATTTCTTGCTGTCAGAAAACCCAGGCACCCCACTAAACAAAGAAGAAGACCTATCAAAACCCTATCATAAATAAAGTAAACTTATTTTTGTATATATAGGCATGTGTATTTTACATATATGTGTGTGTGTATGCATATATAAACAGAAAAAAATGACCTTGTGAACAATTCCCAGAACCCCAAACCTCAAATCCCTGCTCAAGCAACACTCTGCTCCTATAGACAAGGAAGAAAAGGTAGTCCTTGTAGCACATCTTGAAATATAAGCTTGGTCTATTACAAACCAAGGAAAGAAGCAAGTTGCAGTGGCCCAGGGCCCTACAGAAGAATGGCTTGTCACAGCTCCTTCCTTAAACCAGTTACTCACAACCTACTTTAAATTCAGAGACCCCAGGGAATCCTCATGCTACTTCTAATGAGTCCAAAGAAAATAAGTAAGAAAAAGCAAGGCCTTTGTCCATACCTCTATTAAAAAGTTTTAAGGGAGCTGCAAACAGAAAAAATTGAAAACCACTGCTGTAAGCCAATGGGTTTCAGCTAGGGCACTTCTGCTGGCCACAGTTGTATTAGTGTATCACGGAGTCAGAGTAAATGTCTTAGCCAAGTAGAAACCTGGTCATTTAGAGTCTTACAGATCACAGCCAACATCTTAAAGTGAGTCCAGAAACCAGAAGGCAGACAGTGCAGACCATGAGGAAGATGTTTAATATGGCTGGGAAAGAGACATTGATTAATAAGCAAACCTCTGAATTTTTTTGTAGGGGCTTCAACCTCTATTTGAGATGAGGTTTCGTGATGGAATCCAGACAGTGGTCTAACAGGGGAATGATCAGCATGGATGGCAGATTACAGAACTGCATTACCTTATTGATTTGCAACACCCTCACAACCTTCCTCGTACTGGGTCCTCTGTTCTGTGGACTCCTGTCTTAAGATGGAATGAGATTGATTACCCAAAAGAAGTAGGTACAGTCTTGCCATCCTTAAATACATAGCTTCTACCTCTATTAACAAGAGAGGAAAGAATGAGGGGTTTAATAGGGTAAAAATACAGTAGTCCAAGCACTCCTGAAATCACCAGGACAGAAATCATGATTGTTTCTTCTTTTTGCTACTTGTACCTGAAATCACCTTGCTCTTCTCTAGATTGAGTCACAACTGCTTGTTCTTATCCAGCCCAAACACCTTTGGCTACTAACAGAGTCAGCTGGGTCACTGAGCATGGAAATGGAGGACAAAAGATACTGAATGTGTATTCTCAATGGCCGTATATATGCATTAAACAAGGAGAAGCAAGTAGGTACTGTATGGAACTCAGTGAGAAGATAATTTTTGGCCTCTGGGAATGCTCAGAAAGGCAAGAATATCACCATTCAAAGGATACTTCATCCGTTTTTGGTAGCAAAGAAGACAAAATCATTTTGTGATCCAAGGCAGCGAGAGGTTTACAGTGTCAGCACAGATATTAATCCATTTCCAGGAGGAGATTATCTTCCAGAGTATCCCTAGTCTATTCACAGCTCAACAGACAAAGTGATGTGGGTCAAGCAGCACTGAGGCCACAAGACCTTATGGTAATTTTCCCCAGACTCAAAAACTGGAATGGAAAAATATCAGATAACATCTCATAATAATAAGAGTATCAGATAATAATTATCAAGATTATCACTAACCAGTAAGGAAGTCATGTGCTTCTTTAACTGAAGTAGGGAGTTTATGGCCCTTCAGGAAGCACTGGCAACTGCTATCACTAAGGGACAACACTTCCCGCACATTTCCAGAAGAAGAAAGCAGAAAAGTCTTAAGCATAAGGGGGTATTTACTAGACATTCTCTCAGAACTTCCATTATTCCAGCAAAAGATTCTGATAAAGAAAATGTGGCCTTTTTAGCACTTCTATTCCTCCCCTGAAAATGAAGAATTCTGATAGAATTGAGCAATACCGTTCACAAAATAAGAGTCAGTTTTCCTGCAGTGAAACATATTCAAACAATTTGGATAAGCAATGCTGGTCTAGATTTACTTAACCTGCCCAGCTAAATCAAATCTGCTGATTATAATTATGCAGGTGCCATGGTGGGAGCAACAACCTGCCCATTTCTTAAGCATGAGAAGTCCAGCCTGATGATTCCAGAGAGATATTTAGCCTAGAGCTTTCTATGAAACAGACCTCTCACCTGAAAATTGCCTGCTCAAACAAAAGTCTACTTTGTAAAATGAAGAGGGGCACTGGAAACATGCTTATATCAGCAATAAGGGTAGTTTTCAGAGATACGTGAGGCTCGTTAAGGTCCTCAGACAGGTCTTTAATACTCACTACAATGTCAAATGCTCCTAACTGGATCCTACATAGTGGTGAGTATAATAAAGGGTGTTTTCTTCCATTTGACTAAACTGTATATACCTCTTGCAGACCAATCAACTGCCCTTAATCTTGGTTTTGACTTGTCCTGACCTATTAAGCTGGCACACTTAGAGCAGCAAGAGAAATACTTTAACCTACACTAGCCTTCTGTGGCCCTCAGAGGCCCTTCCAGGAGACAGGAGAGGGATGCAAGGTATAAACCCTACTAATAGCTTACTGTCCCTAGCTGCTTCACCAAGGAAATGATAGTCACAAGAGGCAAGCTGAGCCATCATCCTAGCTGTTCTGTAATATCAAAGCAGCACAAGACAGCGACTGTAGAAGTGAGGATATTGCATGAGTAATAATAGTCCTTTTCATATGTTTATCAAACAAACCAAAATCCCAGAGGAAAAAATATTTAGCTCCTGTTTTCCCAGACAGCAGAAACAAAAAAATCAGAACAAGACCAAAACAAAGTGAGTCATAAATTCCCCATTGCCAATCTTGTGAGTTTGACACTGCAGATCAGAAAGGAGAACCGCACTCAGAAAACATCAGTGTTGCAAAGCAGCTGTGAATTGCATGTAAACCCATGCAGGTGTGGGATCCCCCCAGCTTCAGCTGGGGGTAGTTAAAGGAAGGGGGAAAGGTGCCCATCTGCTGTCTATGATCAGGGTGGAAACCTTCAGCATGGAGGTTAGGTACAGCCACAGTTTCACATTAGCAGTCTGAGGTCACCTTTTTTTTTTAATCTGAAATCCTAACTTGAAAGATTATTCAACTTTACGGGTTCTATGATAGTTCACTTCAGCTCAAAGAGTCTTTCTAATCTACATATATTCTAAGTTTACAGATTTAATTATTCTTTTTTCAATATTTAAAAATATGGTGGCTCAAAGGACTAAGCAATTACCAAAAAAAGCCCAAACAAAGCAACTTCTGACTACTAATCTAGTGTGGAAACAGGCAACGTTGTTACATATTAAGAGTTTTTAATCATATTGTCATTCTTCCATATTTGTAGCATTAAAGAATCATTTCAGGTTTAAAATTTATAGGGCAATATTTTTGTGTACTTCCAAGCCAAAACAATGTGAACATGCAGTTTCTCATTCTACAGCTATGCTGGCAATGTGCCACACAAAGCAGTTGAAAACAAAGTGTGAAACCTGCCAATGCTTTTGAATACATTATTTTTACTATCATCACAATGAGTCTTTGCACAACTGTTAAACGTGTAAGAAGCCTCTAATTGTACTCTTAGACAGATTCATACATCTGTATACTCAAAAAGAAAGAAAAATAGAAAGGGAAGTGTTAAAAATAGAGGTAGAACAAAAGATCATCATATGTATGCATTCATGTACCTCTTTCAGAGAAAAGCTGAGAAAGCTTTTGTTTATTAAACTACCCAAGTCTTTTTTCCAGTACAACTTTGGGTGTTCAAATTATATGCAGGAGGATAGATTGGTAAAGAGAATGAATTAAGCACAAGTAATCTGAGCACAAAACAAGAGCCAATAAAAATGAGCAGGCTCTTGCAAAAAGTATCTGTTGTGCTCGACCTCTGTGCAGGAGAAAAAGAGGGATAAGGATTCTTGTTTCACTTCTTGCTTTGATTATTTTGTGGAGCTGGCCATGATCTAGTTACAATATAAACACACAGAAGCCAGAAAGGTAACTGAAGACATTGGGACTGTTATCTATAGATATACACAGACACCTACAAAGATATATTTCCATAAAGATATTTGTAAGAAAGAAACTGAAAATAACTAGGGCTTAGAATACAATATGCCAATTTTTTCCTTCTCTAACAACGAGTATCTCTCTGCCCATTGTCTTTCTTTAGCATACTGTAATTTGAAAAATACCAAGTTGTCATTGGACAGTCAGTAATTTTTTTAGTTTGAAAAATGCTGAATTTGCAGGATGCACATATAAATACTGAAACTAAGAGGTAAGACATTTTAGTATTCTGCCAGTGTTTTATAATATCTTATTAAAATATCACCACAAATCTATCTTCTTTTATTTCAAGACTTCCCTCATTAAGAGCTCCTGGCATCTAATGTAGAAGCACTTTAGCTTCTAAAGTTCCATGTAAGATAACTAAATCAGGAGACGTTCTGAGGAGTGAATAATGTCCATGTTTGTTTCCAAATACTGCATTACACATAGACATTTTTGTTTGTTAATACAACAGACCCATGACTTTCTGAGACTATGAGTATTTTTTGTTTACGTAAAGCAGGAGCTTCCATAGCTGTTTACACATCAAATCCTGCCAAGTGCTGAACACCTAAAATCACACTGAAGTCAGTGGATGTGCACAAGTCAGAATACACACAAAGTGAGTGGGATTCTGGAGGAATTAAGTATCTCACAGCTTCCAAACCCTATATATTACTATGCAGATGAGGAAAAGGAAAAATCTTATGGAAACATGCCAACTCTAACTTTCTGTAAGACTGATGATATAATACATGCTGAAAGGTAACAGAGGAACTGAGAAGCCTTTCACAACAATGCCTTCTGCTGAAGCAAACCAGAGGGTCTTTGGGTCTTCTCAGCACTTACATTTATGTTCAAGGGGATTCATATTTTCTGTGATACACAGTTGCATCCCTTGCCAAGGATAGCAGACAGAAAATGTCTTTGTGTAAGTGTTAGATCATCTGTCCTTTCCCATGGTTCCTCTCATCTCTGTTCAGTTCTCCCCCATTCTTTTTTATATTTTCTTAGTATTTTTTTATTGACCTGAGAGTTTCTTCATCCAGGATTTTTTGCACACCACCATTTTAGTATACCAGAGATTTTGCTTCATTTAGCCCTGTCCAAAATCTGTTTATAGCAACGCAATGCATTTGTGGATTTCGACAGGTGATTCTAAGTAAACCATGTGTAGCGCAACAAAAATAAATTATTTTTTAAGAAAGTAGCCTTTAGTTTCTTATATCATCAGCCTGCTCAATGGAGGGGAGAATATGTTCATCCTAGGTTGCTACTGCAGAATTACATAAATTTTTAATAGTTGATGCCCTTCTGTTCTTTTGTTCAGTACTGTGGTTGTGATATTCAGTCATCAGGATCCACGTGATGATAACGGGCATGTTATTTGTATCCCTAATTTAAGCTGTCACAAGAAATGCATGTTTATTTGACAAACCACTGTTGGTGGTGATTGCAAGTGATTTGCAATGTTCTGCAGCTGAGCTTTTGACAGCGTCTTTGCTGCAGAAGATCATTTGAGAGGTTTAGTAAACTGTGGCTTTTCTTTCATTTGAGAATGGATTTTATTTTGAACACTGGCCTGTGGACTTCCCTTCCAGCCATGCCAGGCTCTGTAGTCAATGACTGCCAAAGCATCCTGGTAAGAAAAATGCCTGTGACTTCCTTTTCTTAGGGACTGCAAATCATCCCCAGTGCTTTATGTTGACTTTTTGTCAAAACCTTCTTCACCCTAACCTAATTTAAGAATGTCAAGAAAAGGGGGAATTCCCACTGTGACTGTCTGCATTCCCACCTAAGCATTGGGGGTTCTCTGACTCTGTGTACTATTTAGTAAGTGGATTTTTGCTGGAATCTATGGCTCAGTGCAGAATTTTCTGTATAGCTGATATTCTTGGCTCAATGAAGAATTTTTTAAATGGGAAATTCTCAGGCTAAACAGAAGAGAGTCTGTACTGAATTTGCAGGCTCTAAAATAGACAGTTCTCTGTGACTGGGAGACCTAGAAATAAAGGGCCTGGATTTTTTTAGTTCAGTTTTGATTTTGGGCAGAGAAACATTGGAATAGGAAGGAAAACGTGAGATGGCATTAAGCCACTTCTATGTCCTGTGTCTTTGCACTCCAGATCATTGATGTAAGTTAGAGCAGCCTTAGGATTTCCTTAAATCATCCTGTAACTATAGCATCATAAATAGTCTTCAGTGCCAGAGGATAAGAGTTTGACATTGTCAGTTGTGCTGACACTTCTACTCTAAACAAAAAAACTAGTAAGAGCTTGTTCTAAGTTAGGATTATTTTTGTGAAAAGGATATTTTATTATCTCAATATATTTTGGGGTGAATTTTTCTTTTTTGATTGATTTTATGCATTACTATGTCAGTATGAAATCCATGAAATCCAGTTATGAGCTGGGTCCTCAGTTTATTGGAGGTGAGAGTAGAAAAGGCAGAAATTTCAGAATGATGGACTTCTGCATTTCTGAGATGCTGTAAAAGCTATTAAAATGGAAGTTTCACTCTATACTACTAACCTTAATTATAAAGATCAAGTTTACCTCTCATTGAGATAAACTTACAAAAAATGTTATTTTTTAGCCAGTGATTTAAAAAATTTTATTCTAACAGATTATCTGGGATAATAAATATATAAAAACCCCAAAGCAATGTTTTACTTAAGTATTCAGCTATAACCTATAGCAAGAATAGAGTAGGTTACTCAGTACCTATATGATTGCAGGTTTTTGTAAGAGACTATGGAAACAGCTTGCATTTTATAATTCCAAGGTGGGCTAACACTGTAACAGTGGTTTATATTATAGTGTGAAGGAGCCAAAATGAGACAGGAAAATACCTTTTTTCTATGTTACAGGTTACTAGAAATACACAGGCAGCTTTGATCTTCTGTTTATCTGAAGCTTTGTCCTTCTCAAAATGTGCAAGTCTCTCAAAAAGTTCAACTAAGCAGGATTTCTTCTATTGTTTTGGGGCATCTGGAACTAGTGGGGAATACAGTACTTCCCCAGCTTAACGTTTTGTTTTTTCATTGCACCCTGAAGCCACATAGTGCACTGCCAAGAAAAAAACTAATTCAGCAGTATAAATTAAAAATAGGATTCTCGTGACACAAATTGCATAAATATGTTTTACTTGTATAATGATTCTGCAGCAGTGGTACATTTCTGTTATGAATTCTTCCTGACATGTGACAGGCATCTAATATGGCCAGTATGCAATGGCAAAGAGAAATAAGGTGATAAAAGTTGTTATTGAAAAATTAATTAGTAAATTTTTTAGGGGGAGGTGTTGCCAACAATTCCTTTGGAATTTCTAATTATGTTTATTTTTTCCTTTTAAAAAAAGCATAAGTAAATATGTTCAGGTGTAACTTCAGTAGCATAACAATCAGAATTGTAGTAAGCCTGTAACTTTTTTTTAAAGTTTCACAGTTTCACGTCATCCTTGTGCAAGAGTTATACCAGTCCTCTCAGCAGTGCTCCACTGTTGTAAATGCAGCTGAAATCAAGTACTTAAGCTGTACTTTAAATAAAACTCTGAACCAAATATTAAGTTTTCCCTGCTATTTGACAGGGTAACATGTCATCAACCAAAGATTTGTCACCCTCAATGAACCAAGGGCAGTAACTTCTAAGTGTCTCCAGTTCAGACCTCTAGCCTTCCAGAGAGCAACAGCATAATCAGCCTTCAGGAATCCAGAACAGTAGGAGTAGATGGTAACAATCTGTTCTCTGACAAGGCCCAGCATTTATGTTACAGCAGTTAATCACCACAGTATAACTAAGTTATTAGTAAGACATTAAAAAAGGTCCAAGATCTAGACCATCTAAGGACATAAGTGATCTTACCAAACCAAGACTATAAACCACCAGTTTAAGAAAGAAATTAATCTAAGTTACTCTAAATACGTTTCCTACTTTACCAAAATGGACTTAAAATGAGGCACAAAGATGTGAAGCTAGTGAAGAAAAGATACAGACTTAATATATGTATTTATCAACAGATAATCAGATGATCTAAAAATCTACTCAGTTAAGCAGTACTCAATCTTGTATTAAGTTTTGAACAGCACATCCTTCTTCCCACAGAGCCCTGCTCTTAGCTGGGTATAAGAATTCACGTAACCAGAAGTGATTGTAGAACTAAGGCTCTTAAGGGCCTGCAAAATAATTTTTTCAAAAACAAATAAAACTGGGCCTACCAGCCATTTGAACTTTCTTCTTCCTCAGCTCCACCATTTTAAAGTAGCCTTTACGATAGCTCTTCTTAGCCTGAAATGGATCTACTTAGCCATTAATGCTGCCTTGACAAATCACTTGGGTGCAATTTGTATTTATTTCTCCCACAGAACAAAATAAAAGGGACAAATTCTGAGCACTTTCTCTTATTCTGCCAATCCTATGGATATCTTATTTCTCTACCCTAGTGAAGCTTGAGTAAGAAAATGATTATTCATAATAAAGTAGAGAACTTTAAAATGTACTGGTGGATTGGGTAAACTACAGATACAAGGTTTGGTGAAAGTGACTCAGAATTTCCCAGATACTTGAGGAAAGGACACGTGTATAAAAAGCAGGGAAGAAAACCGATTCTTTCTACAAAAGCTACTTATCATCAGAACTTAACGTATTTCTCCTCTGTAACACACAAAGGGTAACACGGTAACAGCAGCAAATCAGGGATGGGAAGAGTTAAGTGCAGGACATGACAGACAGGCATGAACAAACCCAATGAAGAATCCAGACCCTCGTGCTGACACTGAAACCAGGGGCAGAGGACCCTTAATTATGTTGAGAACAAAACCCACCTGCTTCTGCAGAGAGAAAAAAAAATTAGGGAGAAGGTTCCAAGGACTTAAATCACAGAAGAACATGAAGTGGCTTAACTGATAACCTATTTTTATTTCTAGTGAAACCATTAAAACTGGGTATCTCCAAAATTAGGCTCTACAAAGTAGAAGGAGTAATTACATAAAAAGATATTCACCTGAATCCTTATCCTACAGGATACTAAATAGCTCCTGAATTTCCAGCTCCTCTCAACTGCTGCTAGAGTTAAGTGCTCTCACTAGTTCAAAAGGTCTCAAAGATCCAGAGAATGTAGCCAATAATGAATGAAGACAGACCTGCAGCTAAGTGAACAAATTCACACATCAGAAAGCAATCTTGGTATTGGCTATTACTAGCAGGTGGGTAACTATGAGTGTTTATTACTTGATCAGCTACAAAACTACTTTGACTTCTTTGTAGGTGATAAACACTTTGCTAATGGCTATCAGAAGCTGTTGATACTAACCCAATGACGATTACAATTTTGTTTTATAATGAAGACTTACTTATGCACCTGTTGAATTGGATGGAATGTGAAATTCTTATACTTAATATACTGTTATATATTCTGTATAATCTTGATTTCCTGCCCTTGAACATTTTTATCTGAGTTGTGAAGGTGATCTACCCTGAGACAGTGCCTAACCATGTGCAAAGAAGAATGTAAAATCTACAGTCCTGATATTGCTAAGGGTGCTGGGGTTTTATGATTACTAAGAGCACTGCAGGTTGAAAAGGCCTATGTGGTTGACTAACCAAAAGAGTTTCCAGAACTGCAACTTCCTAGTAAGTTGCTTATCTTCCCATTTTGCTCCTCTTCCCTACCCTCTGTTTGTTGGTTTATGCCTTGATCATAAAGGCATACTTAATTTTGTAACATTATTCATGACAGCAACTGGTGTAGCACAGGCTTCCAGGGTTATGGTCTCAACGCAAATCAACTCCTCCTTTGCTGAGTCAAGTCCTAGTGAGCAAGTTTCTTCGATAACATCATAATGACAGCAGAGAAGTTAGAAGAATAGTTACCTGAGCAGTTGTGCTTGAAACAGGTGGATCAGATGACAGATGTCAGATATCAAACCCCTTCATATTATTCAAAAGAATTACACATTTTCATGGAATGCCTCACAGCAGAAGTTTCCCAGCCTTCTAGACCACAGGTCAACTGCTGGCAACCCTGAAAATGTACTGCAGCCTATCATGTGCCTATATTATTATTTTTTATCTGTAAATACTACAATATTGTTTTAGTTTTGTGGATCAACATGCTATGGCTATGCGAAAGACTGTTTAAAAATTCCAGTGTTATGTGTTCAAGTAAAAGAAGGCTTTTTCACATGCTATTTTTTTGGAAAATAGGTTTTATGCTTCCTCTGTTTTCTTTCACATGAACTAAATCGAGTGGATGTTAAGAAAAATACATGAGCAGAAGAGAGGCAAGACACTGAAAAAACAATAAAGTGAAATAACCTGCAAAATGAAACTTCTTTTGTCACCATGAAAGATAGGTTCTCTGATGTACAGTATGCTAGGAACTAGTGCCAGGACTTTTCATGCTCTAAGGAGACAGGCAAGTACCCGTCTTTCTATTCATTAATTATTTTACTGCATTTTTAAGCTTTGCTATTCTTTAACTCCTGCAGCAGTATTAGGAATATTCCCACTAGCAATAGTTAATAAATCAGAAATGGGTTCTGCTTATTCTTATGCACATGCTTAATTTTATAGACGTGAGTACACTTAAGGATTGCTATCCATCAGTGGAATCATTTATGTCCATACAATTAAGTAAGGCTTAAGCAACTGAAAGAAATACCTCAGAATAGGCATGTTTGCTCAAATTCATTGAAAATATTGTAGGACTATATAATTGGGGGGAGGAGGGGAGAGATGACTATAAAACAGGAGTGGAAAAAAAGAAAAACCCTCCTGACAAGCAAGCTCTCACTTTTTTTCCCCCTTTTAATTTTAAATAAAGCTGTCTGTGAATTTGAGCCTAGGGAGACCTTCATTAAAATCAATTAATCAGTCAGCCTCTCTACTGAATAGCTTTCCGGAGACAAAAAGTCAAAATAGGTTTTGAGAACGAGGTGTGTGCCTTTTGCTAATTGGCTTCTCCGCCGTTTCCATTTTACACCCGTGCCCCGAACCTGCCGCTCGGCAGCCGCGTTAATTACTACTGAATCGCTGCGTGAGGAAGAGGAGGGAAGGCGGATCAGGCCCCAGGGCCGGCGAGAGCTGCCCCGGGGACAGCCCGAGCCCCACGTCGCCCCGGCGGGACCTCCCGCCTCCCAGGCCTTGGCGTATTTGTCGCAGCGAGGGCAGCACCCGCCTGCCCTCCGCGCCGCCGCGGCCGGGGGCCCCGCC
>NW_020447262.1:144056-145169 GCF_003343035.1 Apteryx rowi
CCCCGCCGCCCCCTCGCTCCGCCGGCGATGCGGCTGTCGCCCGCCTGCCGCCGCCCCAGGGCGAGGGCGTGGAGCGTGGCCCGGGTGCCCTGCTCCTCCCGCTGCCGGCGGCCGCCGCCGGGGTAGCACAGCTGTTACAGAGCCGCGCTGGTCCCTCCTCCCAGCTGCGGCTGCCTCATCTCCCCCCACCCAGCCTGTCCCTCCCCTCCGCCGCTCCCGACGCTGCTGCCGCCACGGCCGCCACCTCCTCCTCCTCCTCCTCCCCACCCCCACCGCTTGCTCGCTCTCTCTCCCCATCTCTCGCTCTGTCCCGTTCCCCCCTTCCCCCGCCTGTCTCCGCCCTGCCGCCGCCGGCCCTGGCAGAGCAGGCACCGCAGGGGGATCTCAATGTAACACCATGACAGGCATCGCCGCCGCCTCCTTCTTCTCCAACGCCTGCAGGTTCGGGGGCTGCGGGCTCCACTTCCCGACCCTGGCAGAGCTCATCGAGCACATCGAGGACAACCACATCGGTGAGTGCCCCGCCGGTGCAGGGGCAGCGGCAGGGCAGCGGCAGAGCAGGGCGGGCGGGCGGGGGGCGTGGGGCCGCGTGTGCGGCGGCGGCGGCACAAGGTGCAGCGGGAGTCAGGCGCGGCGGCGGCCGCCGCCGGCGGAGGGCGGGCGAGGAGTGGCAGGAGGGGTCCTGCGGGCGACGTGGAGGGCTCCCGGGGGAGACGGCGCGAGGTGCCCGCGGCGGCTGCACAGGGGGGTGTGGGGGACGCGTGCAGCCGCCTGGCCATTGCGAGGGGGAGTTAGTTTGCATTGGCAGCAGGGAGTGCAGAAAACCGGAGGAGGAGGTGGAGGAGGGAGGGAGGAGGACGGGCACAGCACGCCGCCTGCTGCTTCCGCCCCGGCTCTGGCTGTCAGGGCTCCGGGGAGGGAGCCGCCGCCGCGGCAGCCATTCCGCTTCCTCCTCCTCCTCCTCCTCCTCCTCCCGCCGCCGCGTCCTGTCAGTGCCGTTGCTAGGTGTGGTGGGGAGGATGGGTCGCTCTCCGTCCGCACCGGCCGCCGCAGCCCGGCTGCGCGGGCGGCGCCTCTCGGCGGAGGCGCGCTGTAAGGGAGGCCGGGGCCGGC
>NW_020447262.1:145359-177853 GCF_003343035.1 Apteryx rowi
GGCTGGGCAGCGCCGAGTTGGATCATCACCTGTAGGCGCCCGCTCCCGCTCTCCCCCCGCTGCGCCGCGCAACGCCGCGAAACGCGCGCTTCCGACGCGTCCCGGCGGCGGATGCCGCCGTCCCGCGGTCTCCTCGGAAATCCGTCCTGCGAGGGGAGCGGGGGCGGAGACCGTGCCCCGCCGGGCCTGCGGGCGGCGGGCCGATGACTCGTCAGTGCCTTCCCGGGGAGGCCGCCTCGTGGGCGGGAGCGCGTGCAGGGGCCGCCCGCCGGCCCCTCGGCAGCGCGGGCGGCGCTGAGGGGGCGGTGCGGCGCGGCTCGCGGCCGGCCGTTAACGCCAACTTTCGCCGCCGCTCCGGGTTAGGCCTGAGGTGTGCCTGCGTGGACGGTCTCCCCGGCCACCACTCGGGTCTCGGCGCCGGATCCCAGTAAAGCATCTCGCTTCGCCCCGTCCCGAGCGGAGCGTTACGCGCTTACCGGGCTGCTACCTTGCTTTTTCTGCCTCAGCAGGTGTGTTGCGTTGACTTTTTTGAGGCCGCTTCCCCTCTGAAATGCCTCGACTTCTAGTTTTTGCTAATAAAGCACCGCGTTTAACCTGTCAGAAAAATAACCCTCTAAAGTTAATTCTTCAGGGCAGACCAAGATTTAAAATGGGGGGGAAAAATACAGAAGTTGTAAGTACCCATTGACTGTAGCCACCTAGGTTTCAGTAAAAGTGTAAGGAAATAATGTGCTGCTACAAAATCATGAAACTAATGCACTTCTCAGTTTAATTATATTTTAATAAGCAGGCCTGAACACCTGAAAAATTAACTGAAGTTTAAATTGCAACTGTAGCATTGCATTAATATAATATTATAGGTCAGCAAGATGAAAAGTATGGTTCTCATAATTATCCTGATGTCTAGTATGAAGTAACAAAACCACATACCACAAAACTATGTAATTTATGACTTGATGTGGTGCAAGGCTATGGCTGTGATAATAAGTTTTGTTTTTTGTTTTGTTTTTTGAATCTCACATTCTTAGCTTCTGCAATGTCATGCATCAGTTTACAACAGAAAAAACTTGGGAAAATAGTTTCCTTAAATGAAGGCTAGTAAGCTGTCTTATATATCCCGTAAATGGGTTATTGCTCTGCTAGGTGTCACAGCCCACAGGGTGTCAAGAGAGAGATAGTCCTGCCCATGTGGTCTGTGTATTACTCTTTCACTGATCAGCAGTTCTCAAATTTAGCCATAGAAAGACAGACACCTTTATGTAATACTGTAATTTCTTAATAATTGTATATTTAATACTGTTGACCATCTTTGTTACTTTTTTCCTCCCTCAAAGTTAAAAAGTGTTATAGATTCAGTACATGCACATACATTTAATTTAATATGTCATTTGCCAGCATTAGCCCTACACATGTGATGTTACACATGCAAATACTTTCATATAAACTTTGGAAAATGATGTCAGGTTGTTTGTGCTTCATCTTTAATGTGTGACTTCAGAGTGATGGTAGGGTTAAACTTGTTCCACTTGTGTATATATATGATGTCTGTATGTTATATTACTCACCTCTGTGAAACACTTGGAAAAATTAGTAGGGAGTTGGCACCTGTTACACCAAATGTGGATCACAGTTCTCACATCAAGGCCTCAGCTGTGCAGTTTGCTACATGTGACTGAGAACACTGAGGGCTCACGAAGGTTCAGAATCTATGAAAACTCGCTAAATATAAAATCTACCAGAAAGTGATTGATATGTCAAAAGCAGCTTTGAAATAAAGGAATAAACACCTGAAAATAGGAGCTTATGTTGAAATTTCTTTCTCAGTAAGTCTGATATGAACAGAGTCTGATGTTTTCTGTCATACAGATCTAGAAATGTGAATCAAAATTTGTCATGTTAAAAATTAACTGTAGTTTTTGGCATACAGAATAAAGAGTAACATGCTGTATAAAACGTTTAGGAGATTCCTTTTGTGCTGCAAGAATAAAGCAGCTTGATTTGGTTATTTTCAGTTATTAATTTAAACTGAAGTGGGTGACCGCTAAGCAGGCGTGATATTACGGTACAGGTAATGTGAATGTGATGCTGCAAGCAGCTCTGTGTGGGGAGATCTTTATGACATGGGCTCTTGTTGGTCAGTTCATGTTGCTGCAATGAGTTGGAGTGCCTAGTTCCACAGGATGGGTTAATAATCAATCATTCACAGCAGTGGTGTACTGATAGGAATTTGGTCATTTTTCAGAGCCGTATTGTCCCTTTCTGAAAAAAGAAAAAAAATAATTATCACGGGATCTTTTTCATCACCTTTACAAATAAAGCTCAACTTAGCATAAGGAAACACTGTCGTGGCATTCTGGGGACAGAATATATTTGGTTTCTGAGGGGTTCTGTTCAGTTGCTTTTCTTACTTGTAACTTAGCATTCATGAATAATGATATGGTAGTGAAATAATTTGGTGTATATTGTTTTTTCTCCTAGATCTTAGTGGCTACTTGAAAAGCTACCAGTTGCTTGAAGAAACTCTCAGTGCAGATAATCTGGGAGAGTTGTGTTTGAATGAATTATTCAACTCGGAGATGGTGCTATGTGCCCATCTCAGCGTATAAGCTGCTTTCTGATTTTTGCATTTATGTATTGAAGACTTCTGAAGAGTTGGGCAAAATCAGGAATAGAGTTATTAGGTCTTCCAGAAGGCCCTGCCTGTGTCCTCTGCAATGAGACCATGTTCTTCAGGAGAAACTCTAACTCTATAGCAGTACTATCAGATAGACTTTATTCACATTTTCTGTGCCTTATAGTTGACATTGATTTTTAGACTGTTGATTACAAGTTTTTGTAATGCTTCTTTCTGGGCTTTTGCTACCAGTATGCTACTAGGTCCAAGCAACCTAAAGTGCTGTCATCTTCTCTGCACGTGTGCCAAGAAGAAAGGCTTTTGATCTGCCTTGTTAGGCTGTCTTCCTGCCTCTTGATGTTTTGGCTGTTCTGTTCAATTGCAGTTCATGCGCAGTTCACTTCTTTGGCTTTTCCAGTGTGAGAGAGCAAAAGGCCTAACTTGCTTCTGTTTCCCTGATTCACATCATAGAATGGAATGGACTTAATCCAGTTAATTCCCCAAAGAGCACAGGGAGGAGAGGAGGGGGGAAAAAAATCTAACTGCTAAGTGTTCAGTTGTGGCTACATTTTAAGATCTGTTGCATTTCTGCAGTCCCGGTGGTGTCCATCAAAAGTAGGACTGTGTGGTAAGCATGTCATGTTCTGAACAGAACCTTTGGTTCCACAGAGCATTTCCAAAATTAAATTTAAGTCTAATTCAGTAGAACTCATTTTCTGGGGCATTTTCAGCTGGTTGCAGGAATCCAGGACCATATACTTTATTTCTTTTTCCATCATTTGATTCTTCATCCATCTATCCATAGCTGAACTCCTTCTGATAGGGTGGGTGTGAACAGCTCCTTAAAGCTAGTTGCTAGTGTAATGCTTACTCTGATAGTGAAGAGAGAATATTTGAACAGAATTTCTAAATCGGATTTTGACTACATCAATTAAAAAAATTTTTTTATTTGTATTTAGAGTTAAGAGAGTATTGTGTATCTTGTGTGCAGATGAGGCTGTTGCTTGTATGAGCCACTAAATGTTCACTTCATTCATGGTAAGTGCTAACATGCTATGCGTACCTGTGTACATGTGTTGCTTATCTGGACAGTTCTGCTTCTCCTGAGACTGAGTAAGCATTGAGGAAATGATGTCAATGAAATGAGGGTGTTGAACACATATGGTATGGTAGGCCTGAAGAGGTGGAAAGGTGGATAGGAAGAGATACAGAAGATCAAAACTGAAGACATTCTTACCTTAGTGGAGGTAGAGTTTGTTAATTGTATTATACTGGAACCATTAGAAGAGTTTGAAGAAAAGACCATCCGCTTATACAGTAATCAGAAACTAAAATGATCTACTGTAGCAGAACATTTCATCATAACTTTGCAAGAAGTCCTTTTGTTGGATACTTCCAATGAAACATTTGTATAGTAGTTTTTCCTGTCAGAACTTAGAGCTATGATACTTCTCATCAAAGTTGACTGACTCCCAGATATTAGGATGGATCTGGCAACAGAACAGTACTTGCTGTGGGAGCAGAGACAGCTGTCTTCCTAAGTGAGGATTTTCAGAGGGGAAAAAAAAAGTTCTAAAAAAAAAAAAAAACCCAGTCACAGAAGAAAGGCCAAAAACTTGTATATAAAAAATACCCATCTGGAAAGTTCAGTTCATATGGAGGGGAAAGAGGCTTCTGAATTCAATGTCTGGTGATAACTTCAGCATCTGCTACTTGCAACAACTTCAATTTTTATTTAATGTTAGGCAGTCAAGGGTATTTATTCTGCAGCAAGAGAGTTGGATTGGTTTAATAATCCGTCAGCTTAATGCATATAGCTTGCTTAAAGGTGGTCCTTTCAGTATTTTCTCAGAAATGCTGATAAAGGTTGGGCTGTGTCCTCACTTTTGTAGTAAAAGATGTCTAATTACAAGGCAGTTAAGAGCACGCACAAAAATGGCTTTTGGTATTGCTAAAATGTTTGCTTCACTCCCTTCTCCCCTGTTGCCCAAACATACACCAACACATTGGATCAAGTGCAATATGACATAAATGGCAGCTTCTATATTGGAGCTCACAGCGTGTTATGTAAAACAAACATAAAAGGCAGTATGTTATGTAAAACTAGCATTAAAAAATCCAACTCTTATGTTGCTTGTGATGATGACAAGAGGCTACAAACATGCATTTGTGGAAGGCCAAACAAACTTATGCATCTCTGAAAGATTTTGTTAACTTATAGTTCAGCTGCTCAGAAGAGTATGAATGTACTCTAAGTGGTTAGTGTCATGTATTCTCTAACATTTTGACTAATTTGGAGTTGAGTCTCGCTGTTTCAAAGAGGTGGTAGATCTTGCTCTGAGGTGTTTTTGTACTGAAAGCGATGTGGCAACTGAGTATGTTGAATGCTTTGTTCAGTATTTGGAAATTGGAGGACGGGCCTGTACTTAGTTGCTATGTCATGTGATGTCATGAACATATGACCTTGCAAAATAAACGAACAATTATGTGTATGTACCTCAGCAGTAGTGCTAATTATTGTTCATGGAAAGCAACTAGAGAAACCTAATTGTGGCTGTGTTTATCTTAAATTCACCCTCTGTCCAGTACTTCAACAGTTGTAGTTTTTGTTATTTATGGAAAATGCTTCTCACAGTGATGTGGAAGAGTTTATGTTCCAAGGATGTTGCTTATTCCCTTTGCAAGTTGGTGTGGTGAGAAAGGCCGTTCTATTTCAGGAAAGTTTTTCTATCTTAAGTAGAGTGTTTTTTTGACTAACAGTTTGTATCAGCAATTTTTTTTTCCTGTGTACAGTCTTGAGCAGAGCAGGTTTTTGGATTCTTTTCCAGTTCCAAGTCTGATTTCCTTTGCTCTTTGGATTTGAATGTAAATAGTGATAAAATGCAACATTTTTAACAAATTCTAAATTATATTAATCATGTGGAGGTAAATGCAATTGTCTTTAAACTATAAGTAAAACATGATGTCTGATACTTCTATGAAGTAAAATATGTTCTTGTTCTGAGGTTACCATTAACATTGTGGGGCTAAGACATAAAATGTTTTAATGGCTTGAAGTTTGTGTCATATATCATATAGGAAGAAAGGTCTGAAAGCAAACATCTGTAACATGTTGCTAACTCTGACTTTTACCTTTTAAGATTGAAGGCCTCAGAGTCAATTGGGATCTTTTCCTCTGTCAGCTTGAGCGGCTTTGGGTCAGGCCTGTTGCAGGGC
Organism: Apteryx rowi; assembly: GCF_003343035.1. Classification (NCBI taxonomy): domain Eukaryota; kingdom Metazoa; phylum Chordata; class Aves; order Apterygiformes; family Apterygidae; genus Apteryx; species Apteryx rowi. The sequence continues at coordinate 151,190 of NW_020447262.1, forward strand.
TAAGTACCTGGAGTTTGCAGTGATTGCTCGTCTTGCACAATAATGGATCTAAATAAAGCTGGGTCAGAGAATGAAATGAACTGAAAAAATATCAGGTAACTTTAGCTGTTGTGTTATGCTTCGCTTGTGTAAGACACACTTATCTTTGGGAGAAAATTTATAGCGATTATCATGCCTACTCTTTGGGGCATGAGAAAATGTTTTTGTAGCTAAGCTACAGTCCTTCTGAGAAATGTAAAATAATCAGGTGGCTACCAGTCAAATTATCTTTGTTTATTTCATCTTTTCATGTGGAATGTAAAAAGACCAGGATGTGTCTAATGAAAATAATTTGAGGAAGAGGTGATACTGTTACAGATGAAAAAGATACCTGTGTAATCTGGAGACAATCTTATCTATTGTTCCTTCCTCCTATATAATGTAAAACAAATACAAACAAATAATCAGAGCTGTTTTGTGTCAAGCTGCAGAGTACTTTTATGTGAAACAAATGTCACTGGAGACCTATTGCTTTCACTGAATTTTTATGTTGCTCCTGAATGTACTGTTTTTTGTAATTTTTTTCTTGAATAAGCTATGTACTGTTTTTTATAATTTTTTTCTTGAATAAGCTATGTTTCTATGAGAATTAATGTTGTTTAGCAAACACCCAGTAATTCAGAATTTGGGTGGGTAATTCAAAATCTAAGTAAATAACAACTATATACACTTTGGGAAAGAGAGATACTAAGATTTTAATGTCAATTTGAAGTGCTGGTAATTAAAGAATAGATTTGGTGAATCAGCTGTATTTGACAAAAAAAAGTCCTTGGTTCTAAGGGGCTGTTTCCATGAATAATTTAACAATTAAAATTAAACGACCGATTCATCTTGTTCTGCATCTAATTCTATTTTGCAAATGCTTTGGGGGGGTATATATATGTTATATTATGCTGTGCTTGGGGTTTTTTTTCTCAATTCTGAAAGGTTTGAGTAATATTCTAAACTGTAGAATAGAAGAAATATTCCAGTTATTACATGGTTTAATGTTTTTCTTTGATGTTAATTTTTTTTGCATTTTGCACCCAGACTTCTCAGGAGGCCTCTACTTAATTTTGTGCCGTGTTAAACAATGGAAATGGATTTCTCAACCAGAGATTCTGATGACACTGCGGTACTGTCTGTATCTCTGATAAGTGTCCAGAATCAAGTATGTTACTACTATGGGATTTAATTTAAGATAACATAATTCATTAAGGAAGTAATTGACCTAAATACAGGTGTTAGTTGTATGTTTTTAATGTTTCATCTTCCGTTATGAAGGATCAAATAGAAAGAGAATAATACATTTTTCAATTTAATGGAAAAAGTGCGAAAAAATGGAATAGGTTTTTAAAGCTGAGCTTGTTGGTTCTGTATGACCAAAAAGATCAGAATTTAATTTTGGATCAGTTTCGAAACATTTATTCTGACTTTAATGATAAAGGTTTCACTGAATATTATATAGGCCAACTTCTTGGGGTTTAAGAGTTTTTGTTTTTTTTTAATGAAAAGTTGATCACTTTCATTTTGAGATGCTGACATTTCTGAAACTGCTCCAACAAAATGTGTTTTATTTAGGAAATATTTGGACACTTTCGAGATCTCCCTCTCCCCCTTTTCTTTTTACCCCAAAACTACTTTGTCAAGCCTGACTAATCTGCAAAAATTTCCATTCTTTCTGGAAATATATTTTTTCCAACATATTTTGACAAATAGTAAATATTCATTGAATAAAAATAGAACCGCTGCATATCTGAGTATGCTCTGGAAAAAAATGGATGTATAGTACTGCTTATTTCTTCAGTAATGTGTAATGTAGTTGTCGTCTTACTTTCTGGTAATTACACAGATAGAAACAAGTAGAACTGTAACACAGAAGTTGGGAGGTAGTACCTTTCAGACGCAGGAGATCCAATTTCATTGCTATCTGAGATCAGCATGGGTACATGAATATGAACTCAGCCTCATACTGGGGTAGATAACTGTGGCATTCAGTGAATAAAATAGCTCTATTTTAGTCATTTTGATGTAATCATTCTTTGGATCTTCGTCAGACTCTGCAGTGTGTATGTGTGATGGGAGTGACCTTCTGAAAATTTGTTTAAAGGCTTCATGTAGAATTCAGCTGTTTGCCTACTTGCAGGTGAAAAGTGCATACTAAATTACTGAGGTCTACCCTTACTTCCTGTTTGCTTTGGTGTTCAAATCAAAGTACTGACATTGATCTAAGTAGATTTGGTGACAAACTTGTAGGGAGACCCTCAAAGTTTAGATGCTTTTCTAGCAGTCTATTGGAGAAGTGCTGCAGCTTTCTTAACTTGCTGTTTCATTTCTTCCTATCTGAACACTTTTTACACATAGAATAAAGGAGGGGAAACATAAGTAAATGCTGTAGAGTTATGAAGAAAACCCTAAATAACTGCTTTTCCTCATAGATTTATTTGGTCTTATTGCAAAAAGAACTTCCTGACTCATTAAATGAGTTTGCTAACATGAAGAAGATGGATTTGTGGAGCAGGGGAGGGGGAGGGTAAAAAAAACCCTCTAGAGCAGTGATAGTACAGAAAGAGGGAGAGGCTCAGGAGTATGCTACTTTTGCTCTCAAGCCTAGAGTTATTCATCCAAATAGAGAGTACCATGGATGTGGAAGGGTGGAGACAGTTGGTAGCTTCATTGACAGTAAGAAAATAGCTAAAAATTGCTTAGAGCTACTATCACACTTGGAGGGAGAAGAAAAGCTATAAGGTGTTTAAAATAAATCTCATGGTTGCACAGTCTTTCAGGGAGGGACTAGGATGGTCTAGGGCCCTGAAGTGTAGTCATAACTTTGTACCTCTGGGAAGATACAAGGCAAGGTAGTGGTGTGGTTTGAGGAGGGTGGGAAGATGTTATGTAACGTGGATTTTTTGTATGCCCTTCTGTTTCAGGGGGGCTGTGAGATATCCCTATGTGCTAGGGAGTCTTCCCAGACTCATTGTAAGTACTTGCTGTGCTTTGGAGATACTTTATAGCTGCACTATCAGACTCTTCCCATGCAATCCTAGCATTGGTAATTTTGCAGTTTCTTACATCTCAGAAAATCTTGCAAATTCACTAAATAGTTCTGAACTGTATGAATGCTACTGTGGATGGGAAGTGCAGACACTGTAGCTATATCAGTCCTCATGCTTTGTCTTCAGTAATGCTTAACAGCAGTTGCAAATTTTGTTCTCTGTCCTAGGGAGATATCCGAAGGGTTAGTTACCTGCATGTAATGTTTTGTTCTCATTTCGCCATTCTGTCCAGAATGACCCTCTTCTCACTAGCAAGTTTTTGTGAGATTGTGAAGAGCGTGTCTTCAGAACAGAACAAATAACTCTGTCTTTGCTGTCAGTTTTCTTGGTGAGATAAAGACTGTATTGGACACCATGATCTGAAATGTGGTTATAGGCCAAGAAGTCTTAGTGGCTCACTGAACCTGTTGCCAGAGCCAGGGCAAATATCAAGAGCCAAAAAGTATAGCTTATTAAAGTATGAGACAATAGGTGAATGCCCAAAATAGGGAAAAGGTATTTGTAGCTGTTACCTTCTGTCAATATTTTTGGTTGTATTCTTGTATTTTAATAACTGCTTGGATTTTAACCACTCTTAAAAAAAATTATCTCTGAGCTGCCATTACCTGATGTATTTTAGCTGTGGAGGAATTTTCACATCACCAAGTTTGAAATCTTTATGAAAGAGAAAAGAGGGGAAAAAAATTCTAAATCTGCTATTCCTTTGCCTGAACTGTACTTACAGCCTAAAATGCATTTAAAATATTGAAATGGGTATAATAAAAATGTTCATAAATTTATAAGCTTAATGAATGTTCTGGAGAGGTACTGGGTGATTTGATAGTGGTATTTTTTCTACAGTGACAACTTGGATTATTAAAAAAAAAAAATCCAACTCCTGCCTAATTCTACATTTTTCTACTGACCTCTGAAATGTACTGCGCATATAGCTAGTGGTTGCATCTGTTCTTGCAAACAGCACAATGCATCAGCAATAGAACTGCTTAATAGGACATTAAAATATCCTAGAAATGAGGAAGCATGTCTTTCACTGCTTAAGGGGAAACGATAGGGATTGTGTTTGAAAACCAAATCTCCCCCTGTCTGCCCAAAAAAGAAAATAGTGTTGGAAAGTGAAGTTTCGCCTGCAGTGGTGTAAGTGGCTGCTAAAGATATTTGGTATCTCATGATTTCAAGACTGAGTCCAAACACATCGTTTTGATAATGCATGTTCTGTAATAGCAGGTGTGCATGAATGTTGAAGCCATGTTAGTATTTGTTTATAACCTCTAGTGTTGTGTGTGTGGCTAATAGCATGCTGTGGAATTGAGTATAGTTTTCCAGAAAGTACTGTTAGACTTATGTGGTGTAATAATGTAAAATTTATTATGGAGTTATTGCATTGTGTTAGACTTGTTATATCAATAGTTAGGGACAATAATTCATGCTGATCTTTCTGCATGTGCAATTTAAAAATATTAATTCTAATTGAAGACCAACTAAATTTCTTTCAGAAGCCTGTATAGATGCAGGTAGTTAGGATAAAAAGTGAGAACTGAAGAGATCTGGTTAGAAAGAGCCCACATATTTAATTTGTTGCTGGCAAATTGAGACAGGATAGTAAACTACAGAGGTGAGAAGAAAAAGACTTTTGGTATCTGCATTTTGGGAAGACAGTTATGTAGGAGTAGTTATCCTTTCATAACTGAAAAAACAACATACATATTGAGGGGACAGTGGAATTAAAAGAGTTTTTCTCTTGTCTGTGTTGACATATAGAACACAGACCTTTACATTGTTCTTCCTTCTGTTCATCTCCTAGCCTTGTTTCCTAAACTAGGAATATTCAACTCCAGTCATTCCCTGCTTTTTTTTTTTTTATAATCTGGTAGGCCCTAACAGGGGTGGTGGAAGGAGGGGGATTATAAATTCCACACCTGACTGTCACTGGACATGCAGGAAAAGCTGCTCAGGCAGTGTTTAGCTCTTGATGGGCAGCTCTGTTCAGTAGAGAGTTCTGGTATACATACACACAGACCAAAAAAACTCCTCACATTGACTCATCTCTAAGGTTATTTTAGCTACCTTAATTTTCAAGCTGCCTAAATTTCTCTAAGTATTTTGAATCTCCTTCTCTGCAGGTGACTTGTCTTGGTGCTATTTTTTTAATTCACTTAAAGTTGCTTTTAAAGAGTTTGATCTAGATAGTGACCTGGACATAGATTACTTCCTTCCATATGTGCATTCTGAAGCAGAACTTTACGTATCTGACACTGGAATTTTTTTGCTTGGCCTTGCTGCTCAGCATACTGAAATCCTGAATGCTCAGTCTGAAGTGTGGGGTTCAAGCAACTGTTTTTCAATGTGAACAGAAAGCTACTGACTGTCTATGCTAAAGCAATCCTGCTGAAAGAATAAGCAATCTCGATGACACATCCTCTTCCTGTTCTTTCAAGAATACAGTAGACTTTCTCTTAAGGTCAGCTTTAAAGCTATCCTGTTTGGAGTCAGTTCCTCTGGCAATTCTGGAGTCCTGCGATCTGTTAAAAGTTGAGCTGTTGATTGCCCACCTCCCCTAAACAAACAATGATGTATTACTGTTATTAGCAGAACTGCTTTTTTTCCAGTGGTTCCCCACCAGAATAGATCTCTTTCTAAGATGATAATGGCCTTTCTTTGGACTACAGTTCAGTTACTTTCTACCTTGTCACGGGTAGGTGGCTTGGTAAAACAGACTTCTTTTTTGCTTTTCTGGCAGCCAGTCTGCAGTTAATTTTGAGACCATGCTTTTGCATCTCCTAACTTGAACACTGATTTCATCACAGTGAACTCATTGCAACTTCCCACCTTTGATCAGGAGTTAAGCAATCACAGCTCTTGGATGACACAAGTTTGTAGAATACAGTAGTAGAACTAATGACAAGCATTCAGGAAAGCAAGGGTTTCTTTTTTGTTTGGTTGGGGTTTTTTGACTTTTCAATAAAAGCAGAACATAAGCACAAAGACCAAAAGGTTTCACATTCATATCTAGGCAGATACAAATCTGATTAAAAACACCACTCTCCAAGACAGATTCCATCTCACAGGTGTTTGAGACAGCAAATTGGCTGTCCCCCAAGCAGTACAATGCAGTAAGTTGAACTGCTGTATGTTGTATTGTGTATTTTGAGCCTAAAGGTGTCTTACAGAATGGCAAAGGGGGTCTGCTTCCTCTGTTGGTATCCTTGCTGTGTAGTTGTCTTATCCTGAGAGACAACTATGTTGTTCCTGATCCTTATCAACCTGAAGATGAAGTCTCACAGTCCTTTTGTCTCCTTGTTCTCTGCTAGTTGATACTATGGCATCATGGCTATGCAGCAGGATATGAAAAAGGATTCCTACAAACAAAACAGCCAGTGAGTAATCTTGCCTTGGCTTAAGCATCTGGAATGGTGCTTTTAGTCACTCCAATTATGAAGTACAAGTCAGATTTTAAAAATGTTTTTCATAACCTAAGTAACGTGAGTTTACCTGCACAGAACAAAATCCTGCTGCTTTTAGTTAAGCATGTCCAAGCAAATGTCCAAATGACTTAGACAGTGTTTTCTCTATATCATATGTCACAGAATGTTATGTGATGGCCGACAGTGTAATATGTTCACTCTTTGTTGTCTCCAGTTGAGTAGACTGCTGGGCTGTGTGTTATTTTGTATTATTTTGACTGTCGTACATCCGTAGATACCCTTTGTGCGAGGCGGGGTTGGTTGGTTGTTTTTTTAACTTTGGGAAGGGCAAACAAGTGATTTTGGGGGGTTATCCTAATTCTTACATAGCCAGCATAAGATACTCTTCTAGAGGGGCCGATGATTAGGAAGCACTGAGCTATTCATCCCCTGAAAACTGACGGTCTTTTACAGTATCTTCTTCAGTACTGACTACCTTTTAAAATTGACATACAGCATTTAGTTAAACAAAGCTGACTGTTACATGGAAGACCTATAGTGCTTCTACTGGCAGGTAAACCAAGCTTGGGAGTTCTTCCAACTAAACCACTTGGGGAAAGAAAGGATGTGGTAATGAGATGTAGTTTTGTGTAGAGGCTGCTTCATCCTTCTTTCCTAGATGATGTTTGTGGCGATAGCTCAGGGGAGAGCACAGAGGTGTTTTCTGTGCTGTAGGACAGGTTGAAGATGATTACATCGCTTATATAAAAGTTTTCATGATCATTATGTTTACTAGTTATTTGATGAATATGTTAATGTGGTAGAAACTAATTTAGCCATAATTTAACTTCCATTGCTTGGGATGTGTTGTAATATGAAAGAAATCAGCACTGAGGACATGCTGTTCTGAGAATGACTTGAATAACATGGTTGCTGGCTTGGAGAGATTCAGGCTTTTTAGCTGATATCAGGATAGGAGCTGAACAGGGAAAAGCTTGTACATTTGTCTGCCACAAAAATGTAGTAATAATGAGATAGATGCTAAGTGCATATTTGTCAGTTGTAGTCAAGTGCTCAGATAACCACAGTGATGGGCACAGTTTAAGCAACTAGGTAATGGTATAGTGGCTTGTGGTATTTTTGTTTGTTTAGGGCTTGAAATTGAGGATTGATAGTGGGCATTTCCTGAGAGTGAGTAAGTTCCTGCGTGTTTTGTGCACTGTGGGTCTCGTGTTGAGTGAGTGCCTGTATGTGGTGGGCTAATTTTTATCAGTTTCAGTTTTGAGGGAGCAGTTTATACAGAGGTCTTCTGATGAGGAGTAATGATTTCAAATAAGTGCAATCTTTTCCTGCTCATACACACTTGTTGTGGTGTCAACTTAATGTTACTATCTTGAACTGGATATGGAAAAATGAAAGCAGTGCTCCTTGTTTCCTGAACTTGGATTACTAGCACTTGCACTTTGTAACTAGTTTTAAATACAAGGGGCCTGGGATTAAGTTTTTCTGTTCAGTGCATCTCCAATATTCGTGTAAAACTGAATATGCCAAGGATGATTTCCCTGTAGGTAGGGAGTTTCTGCATTCAACTTCTGTATCCAGCTTCCATAATTTCGTCTCTGCACCCAGCTTTAATGTTAGCTGATTTGGATAAAGGATTTAGAGTTCTGCCCTTGTTTCCGTGCCATTTCCCACTGCTCTAGCTGATTATAGGTGAACAGATAAAGTACTGCCTGTAAGGGATAGCCAACACTGCTGTGTATGTGTGGACTACAGAGGAGATGAATCTGTTGATCAAGATGCGTGTTTTTAACTTTGCATACCTGTGAACCAACATTGCTGTTGTAGAGTCTGTCCAGTGGCGTAAGGGAAATAGGAAAGCTCTTTGCAAAGCAGATTGGAATAAGAAGATCCAAGCTACTTTTTGGCTGCACAGCGTTAATAGGCCTGAGTTTTTAAAAGGTTTGCATTTGTTTTGCCATCTGATCTCCTCCTTCCTGGACAATAAAATGCCAAATGTGGATTGTTGTTGTTGTGTGTTGTGTTTTGGGTGTGAGGTTTGTTTGTTTGTTGTCTGAGCGCTGCCACCTTCCCCTCTTTTGCCAAATCTTTCAACTGATAACAAAACTGGTGAAAATCATCATCCTCGGCTTTCCTGCATCTGACCATGTCACTGCAGAAGTGAAAATGCTGTTTCACTACTTAGTCTGATTTATGAGATTTCACCTTGATGTAGGTGAGAGAAGGAAGGGAATGCTCAGTTGCGAATGAAAATATTTTTGTTTCTCAGTAGAAAAGTAAACATGCTTGCAGTTAAGCAAGAAAGCGTTGGTTGATACAATGGTAGAACTATAGTTAAATTGATTGACTGTAATAATAAACTTCAATGTTTGGCAGTGTCTCTTTTCCATTTAGAAGTTACTACAAGGATTATCTAGCTCAGCTAACTAGTGAGTGAGAGAATTAACTGATGGGAGATGGAACCAGTTATTGACTGGTATAAGGCTGGGCCTTCTCAGAGTTGCAGCACTTCTGAGATGCCAGACGGGTGTGGACAGGACAGATCTATGCAGCTAGGAAATAGAGGTATTTTGCACCTCTGAAAACAAAAATCTTTAGATGATCCCTGGCATTTTGGATTGTGCATGGATAATTTCTCTGCTGAAAAAATCCCAGTGAGTACATTAGGAGGTGTAGGCTCATAACTGAGCCTGTGCAAAAATATGTATATAAATACACATATAAATACATATATATATATATGCACATATGCATGCTTATGTTTTCTTTGCCTACATGTAAATATGTTACATGCTTTGTTTTGAGTAGGTAACATAAGTCTAATTTCCCTTTCAAGGAAGGGAGATCATAGAATTCAGAATGGGTTTTGCTCTAGAGAAGTAGATAATTACATTTTACTTATTTTTAATAGATGTTTACAGTAACTATACTCTTACAACTACCATTGTTTTTCTGTATCACAACAGTAGTGCTGTTGAAGCTTTGATAGCTATCTCTGCTCAAATGAAGTGCAAAAGTGTGAAGGGCAAAATCTTAAATGGTCAAAATATGTGGGCAGGTGAGGTGAGCCATAAATATTTATCCTAGCAGCCAAGTATTTTAATTTCTAGGCTTTGTGTTTTGTCTGTGACCTTTCATTTCAGAATAATGTCTGTGAGACCATTTCTGAGTCCAAGGTTTATTAAGTGTTCAAGGACTTGTTATTTTTATTTGCTACTATATTTATTTCTGGCTTTCTTTTGAATTTTCTATTTTTATATTTTTTKGGGGGGGGGGTGGTTGTTTTTCTGTCTTTCCAATTCTTAGGTTTATCTGCTTAGAGCTTTTGATGAGGCAAATGTTGAACAACTTCACTAAACATTGTCTGACTTTACAGCATTACTTAATGCCTCTTTTATACGTTCTTATTTGTAGCTTCAGAATATGACGATAGTGCAAGGACTTCTTACTATGTATCCTGATAATTAGAAGCTGCTGTAAGATGGGTATTAGTAGTGGCCAAATCTGGCTTACAAAAAAAATAAGATCTTACTGGGAGGAGAGAGAGTATGAGAGAGAAGTTATAGCACATTAGTGCTGTGAAGAGCAGCAGAATATAATATGTAATCAATAAAGTTCATAAGGCTTGGCAGGGAAGGCAGGGATACAAAGTTTCGAGGGGATGATAAGTTCTGGGCACAGGAATGATGGCGGGCTAGAGATCAGCAAACAGAAACTGCCTCCGCCTCTCCCTCTGCCCCGTTCTTTTCTTCCATGAAGTGATGGGACTGAGCTCCAATTGCATGTGCTTGAACCAGAAGAACATGACAAAAATAGCCCTAAAAAAAGTGAGGGAGAGGTGGAATCTCGATCAGTGACCGAGTGCTGTTCCTGACTCTAGTAATAGTTTTAGCTGCTGAAAGAGTACTTTATCTCTTTTTAATGAAGTGGGGTTGTATTTGACTTTGTATTGTCCAATACAAATGAGCCAGGCTGTCTTTGCAGAAAGAAACTGGTGAAAAAAAGAATTGATGCATTAAATGTAAGTAGTGATTAGGCTGAGACTGTAAAAGGAGTGTTCTTTCCTGCAGTTAGCAAACTTTCTTTCTGCTTTTATTTTGTTTTAATTTTATTTTTCACACCTCATGCATCTTCTCAGTTCTTTAAAAATGTTGGGAATTCAAGTAAATGAAGTCTTTGTGAAGCTGGGGTAAAGGATCGTATTTGCCACTTAATACATTTGCTAATAAGAACAGATTAGCTAGTTCTTTTAATACAGAATTGGAAGATTCCTGAATGATTGTTTTTCATCCAGGAGGTCATATAAAGTTGTGAAGCCACCAAGAATCAAAGTGTGTGCTGATGAGCAACTTGTCTCCTGATGAATGTCGCCTACCACATGCATATCCCCTTTTAGTGCGTTCATCCTGCTGTTGCCTTTCTCAGACAAGGGGCAGTCTGTGATGTGATTATTTTTCTCTGAAGTTGCTTAGGTATCTGTATGTAGTACTATTGTAATGCTAGTTATGGGGTGGCTGGAGAGAAGTGTGTGTGTGATATTAGGTTAATTATAAGATGCTTACAAAAGCTATTTATTCTTGAATCGGATGCAGTTTATGTAGAGAAACCAATGCCCATAAAAGAAGCTATGCAGAAATCGCAGGCTATGAACATACTATAGTTTCTTTTTCTATGAATCAAAACCATATTGTGGTTTGGCCTAAGGCCTCCTTGTGGAGTCCGACACTGCCATGCAGACTGCTCGTATTTATTTTCTGTTCTGTCTTTTCCCCTCATGCTCCTGCCTTGTGTTGAGAACATGAATGGTGACTCTCTGAGGTCTTATGCATCATGGTACAGGACAGTATTTCTGGATCATCAAGCTGTTCTCAAGCAGCGCATTTGTTCACAGGTGTTTTAAAATCTGGAGAGAAGCTTTGCCTGCAAGATAAATACTAAGGTACTTGCCAGGGTCATGTTAAAATTGCATGTGGTGGTTATAACTAAATTTATAAAAACTCCAGCTTTGCCTCTCCTCAACCCATGTGAGTTACTTTGCATGAATGTTAATATGCAAAGACCAGAAGATGGTTTTCTTCTGCTCTAGGACATGTTAAGGTAAATGGTGCCTCCAGTATTAGAAGGCTAAAGTGGGAGGTATGTTAATTTGATCATATTTACCTCACAAATGGGAACAGGTTTTTGTTTTGATTCTCATGACTGTAGCTGCTTACAAGTGAAACACTTTCTCATGTAATATGCTAGGGGAGTTAGGAACTCTCATTATTACTTGCACTGGTTTGGTTTGTTTTTTTCCTGCAGTCCATTTTTTTTTCTCCTCTCTGACTTTGCTGCTCTCCTCCCATTAGACTGTTTTGCATTATTCTGTTTTTAACCTTTTTTGCCTTTATCTCTTCCTTATTCGGCATAGGAGTGAATGAGATCTTCTGGATCATCGAAGAGCACAGGCAATTGTATCTCAAAATCCTGTTTATAAATGTTTCAGCTTCTATTTTAAAACAAATTATGGTATAGCCTCCTGTTAAGAATACTAAGTGCTAAAAACAAAATTCCTGTAATGTTTACAAATCTTCAAATTTCCTGTCTAAATTTGGCTAGTCTTCTTTCCCTTTATAGTTTTCCTCCTTTTTTTTCTTTCTATTTCAGTGTCTAGCTTACTGCTTTTTGCACTGTTCTCTTCCACACGTGAAAGTCAAGGAGGAACATTTAACTGGGTGTGCTCTGGTCTTGAAAAYGGGACAAGTACTAATAAAATCTGTTTCAAGTAAGCTTTGACATGTCATTGTTGTAAGTATATTGAATTGAATGCTGGCACTGAACATATGTGAGAAGCAGTTCTGTGTACAGTTATGGACTTCGGGTGTCTCTTATTCAGAATAAACCTTTTCCTTAAAAGCTGGCCACTAGCTAATTTAAGGGATGTTCATTTGCTCTAAACCAAATATGCTGGTGCATCATGCCATTTGAATAAATGCATCCTCAATTTTTAGGAGTCCTGGCAGCACCTTACCTAAGGCTAAATAATTCCTTTGAGAATATTTCTAAGAATAAGGTCTATGTGCAGAAGTAATGGTTGCTCACTGGTTCATTGCCTGCTTTTCCACTTTGTGAGCAAATAATTTCTGTTCATTTTAAGTTGTTTAAGTTTCAGTTGTTTAAAATCTTTGGAACTTTCTTAGTAGTGATATTCCATATGGTACAGGGTAAATTAAATGTCTTGCCTGTGTTTTGTTTACATAGTTTTATTCTGTTCTGTAGCAAAAATTTTCTCATGTTACTTCTAAATCCCTTTTCTCCAGGAACTTTGTATGCTGCATATGGGTAACTTATTTTAGTTTTCAGCTGCAGTTTTCCTGCTGGTTCAACAACTACTCCTTTATCCCTTTCAATGTAGTGGGTATGAACTGGTGTCCTGTTGCATTGTGATCTTGAGATGAGAGTACGATCACCTGATCATTACTGCCACATTAGCTGCTAGGTCACACACTAATTGTCTTTCAACACAGGGCTGTCATATCATGTGCATATGTACGTGACATATTTAATGGCAAATCAAATATTCAGTGATGTAGGTCTCTCAGATGAGAATCTCTCAGATGAGAATTTATTGTATTCAGTTTCATTGGTGATAATTGGAAAAATGGCTTGTAATATTTTATGGAGGTTTCCGGATAAGAAAGTTAGTTTGGAAAAATCTGGCTGTGAACCATCCAGTCAGAGAGAGTCACAAGATCAAGGACTATTTTGCTGCATGTTTAATTATAGTGCCATATGGTCAAATACAGTTACTTTCTTAGTGTAGCAAATTGTTGGACCCCACTGTGACCTTTGATTTCAGACTGTAGAAGTAAAGGTCACTTCTAAATATATATTTTTAAGGAGAGAAAAGTATTAGTTTTCCCTGTGTATATAATACAATAGAAGGGTCTCTGGAAATTCTCTAAACAAAAATAAAATAGACTACGTTGAGTTTTTTTCACATGAAAAATCTGCATCACTGTCTTTGCTTCTCCTACCAGAAGCTAGTTTTGGATGGAACAGCAAATGTACAGCATGAGGATAAGGGATCAGTGAAATAAAGTCCAGAGCTCCTGCTGCTTCCGGTTTTGCTTAGGGAGACCTACTCAAGTCTGAGCAGGGTGCTTCTCCCAACATGGGCTCTATCTTTGAAACTGGATTCTGGCTAATAGTTGTCTAGAAATGTGAGACATTCGTAAGCAGTGGGGGAGCAGGCAGGAGTTGGCAAGGGAGGATGGAGTATTGTTGCATGTGTCATCCCGGATTTCCCTCCCTTCCTAGCTTTTGGTCTGTCCCAAAGCTCACTTCTGGCTCTGTCCCAGACCATAGTTTTGAAGGGGGATTGGCTTTTTGAGAAAGGGATGATTTTTGTTTAATATGGACATAAACATTTTTGCAGACTTTTCCTTCTCAATGGTCTTTTGTTGTGTTGTGCTATTTCTTAGAAGCTCTCCTACCTCAGCGTCCAGGATCTGACATGGCTAAAGTTTGCAGCCTGGGTCTGTAGGAGGACGGGATTATGTCCTCTTTAAAGTATTGAAAGTAACAACTGTAATCTGGGATAGAGAAGATAATCCTTAACAGGCTTGTGATAACTAAATTTAAAAAATGTTTGGTGGAGGAAGAGAGTGCTTCTGCTTCCTTTAAGAACATAGCAACATAAAACAATAGAAGATGGCTGATGTACTCTAGGTTATCCATTTTGCACTGATGTAGCTGATGCCACACAAATCCTTATGGTGTAAATGTGTAAATGTGCTGGAGTAGTGTGTGTGTCACAGTGAGCCAGGGAGGTGCAATGCTTGCATCAGCATGAAAAATAAAATCTCACCCTATTGCCAAATAGAAGCCTAGGTAACTTCTGTAAATCTGAATCTTGTATTTGAGCCTGGTGTCCTTTTTGAGACAATTAACAAGGGAGAGTGGTGTTTTCTACTAGAAAATACTCTTAATTGAAGGTGTTAGTTCTGAGTACTTTGTGCTAAAGGTACAGCCCAAATATTCTCAGCTTCTTTTTGGACTTAAGTGCAGTAAATCTGCCTAATGGACTGTGAATACTGTAAAACAATGTATTTTAATACCCTTATAGCATAATGCTGCAACAAGAAGAAATATTTTAACATTCCTGTTGAAGCATTTCCTATTTGTATTATGCAAAAGTAATCTGGTGCAGAGTGAATGCATACCTGACGGATGTGTTTGAATCCCATAGTTTGTTAACGTTGCAAAGAACAAACTTCTGGCCTTCAGGAGGGAGTGATGTATGTTCATTTCCCCCCCTCTCGCCATTTGATTTTCTCCATGCTAAACGTTCAGCTAAAAGAGGCAGGAAAACTTGCAAGCTCTCAGTAGCTACATGGTACTTATAAGCTTTACGGTCTCCACTGTGCTGTATGTACTTCCTACAATCAGCAAGTTCTGTGGCTGAGAAATAAAACTAAATTTTTCACTTTAAGTATTATATTTGCCAACAAAACAAGATGATATATTCAGATATAGCCAGTGCTTTGCACTTTTAAACTGTTTTAGCTTGGGATCTTGCATGCAGTCCAAAGGGCTTTTTTGTCTGTTTTGGTCTTAAACAAAGCGGGAAGGGAGGAGATGGTAGAGAAGGTGATTCTCTATCCAATTTCCATTTCCTTCTGTCTCTAGAAGGTTTGTAATAATGTTGCTGTGTACATGCAAATGTTGTTAATCAGGAGATTTTCCTATCAGCTTTGTCAACGTTTACATTCACTTTACACACTGAATTTGCATTTGAAAAGGGCTGTTATAATCAACATTTAAGGGATAACATAGTCAAATTTACATTTGATTGAGTAGAAATGTTAAGTAATTTTAGCTGAGCTGTTGCTAGGAAACAAGCCAATGTTTTTGTATTTTTTTTTCCTTAATCCATAGTGTCTTTCTATGTAATTGGCAATTCCACTGGTAATACAAGAACACCAACACTAAAACATTATAACCAATGTCTCTGCTGTGTTTCTAAATGCATAGTTTTCCTACTTATCAGAGCTTGAGGTGAAGTTTTGCAGAAAAAGGTTTGGAAACTGTCTAATAGTAATCTGTGATGCTTTTTGCAGTGATCTGGGGTAAGATCAACTGCTTGGCTTGTAAGAATTCTGGATATTTTTATGATAAGCTATCTTTTTGAAAGTATACTAATGCATTTCCTTTTTTGGTGGTTGATATTTAGAATATTAGTCACCATTCAGAGAACATCAGGCAGCTGCCTAAGAATTCAGATGAATTTTATGTATGACTTCTCAGAGTTTGTGTAGTACACTGTTGTTGTTCTTATACGGAGTAATTACTTTGATAATTACATTATTTTCTTTCAAGTAGGCAAAACAAATGATATATCCAAAATGAAATTTTTCAATTTCAGAATATATTCTGGCAATCAGTTGTATATCTATTTGAACTTGTAATAGAATTCCACAGCTTGGCACTTTGCAGTGTTCATCTGGCAAAAATGCTAATTAAAGAGAAGAATAGTTCCTATTCATATCAGTCTCAAAGCATTTCAAGTGCATTATCTGTGTGGTGCATATAAATGTGGCTAGTCCCCTCAAACTTGTTACAATGTAATTGAAGGAATGTGGCTAGTTACATTACAAATAAGAGACTCTTTACTGCCCTACCCTGCTGAACAAGACAGAATAGAATTTTGTTTTAGATATACTGTCTTTATTGCTTCATGTACCCCAAAGCTTTTTACAAAGCCATCAGTCAGAGACTGGTAGTACAGTGACTCTGTAGGCAAACATAGCAGCCATTATTCACACATCATTTGCTCACAAACATCCTTGGACATTCAAACTTCTATAAACCCAGGAAGAGGCCTGGCCAAATTTCGATTGTTATCCCTTTCTAATCCCTTCAGAAAACAGTGTTAATTCTTATCTTTCCACCTTCTTGGTCAAGTTAAGTGGGCAAATGGGCTTCTATCTTGTATGCAGAACTAAGAGGATTCAAGTCTCAGTGTGACATGTAAACCTTGTAGCTTTCCAGCTAGGACTGAAAGTGCTACTGGATTTAATCACATTGACAGTAGTTTAGGGACTACTACTACCGTAACATTGCATAAACAATACAGGCATTCCAAATCCATGCTGCAGGAAAGACCTTGGATTCCATATATTTTTATGGTCTCTCAGTGGTATTGGCTGCATTCCTGAAATTCTAAGTAATCGGTGTATGTGCAAAATATGTATTATAAAATCTAATCAGGCAGGGCCTGCTATCTCAGTGGAGCAGATGTGGTTTTCCTTCAGCTCTTAGCACCTGTTGCATTCCTTACTGGAAAATACCAATTAAAATAGCTTTTTCTCACTACTCATTTTATTTGTCTTTAAAAAATATATATATTTTTTAATGGCCTACATGGTGCAATGTGGTTGGAAAGAAAGCTCAGGCAGCTAATTCTCATTTGCGTACTCCTAAGTTTCATGTTTTAGTAATTGTGAATACACAGTTCTTCAGCAGGCTTTCAGAGCCTTCAGACTCCTGGAAGAAAGGAGTGTAAGTTATGTAGCTTGAGCCCTGCTATGGAGCAAGAGAGCTGTATTTATGAAGGGAACATGGATTAACTCATTGGAAGAAGGTGGAGAGAGAACAAAGGGGGGATATATACATGTACTTCAGTGTAACAAAAACAGTTCTTGTTCATAGAACTGAAATATGAGGAACAAAGCCCCATGCTTATATTTAGAGAATCCTACTGACTTTGAATAGCCAAGAAAATTCAGGTGCTGTACCCTTCTTTTTAAACAGCTAGCCTCTTAATGTGCTCAGGCTAAATGTAGGAAAACTAACTGAACAAATCTGAGCAGAATATTTGAGGATGATGCTTTACTTTGGAGGATAGGGTATAGCCCATAAGCCTGTGTGTGCATGGTAGCTAGCGTGCATGTTCAAACACTTTCTCACTTGTGCTTGTTCCCTCTCTTCAAGACATTATTTCACTTAGCTTTCTCAATGTGATATCCAAGCAGAGAAAGAAGGCTCTTACAGATTGTAACTGCATCTACACAAAACTTCATGTAAACGCCTAGCAGGATGTTAGCTATCTCTGTGCAGAAGTTATATCTCTTTTTACACTGATGTTACAGCCTTAATGTATGGACAGTATATTAGAGGGAATGCATAACAAAAGACAGAAGCTGTCGCCTAACAAAGCTGTCTATTTTAAGTGTCTGCTATTTTCTAAGACACTCTAATGTCTGTAGAATCTTTCCCCTGCTCCCACATTTTATATGAAATGTTCAAATACCATATGCATTTGCCTTTTGGGACACTGGCCATTGCTACTGCATCTGTGTTACATAATGTAGGTTAGTTCATGCTAACTGGATGCTTGAAATTCCTTTAGAACTTTTTTTATCCACTTTTTTTTCTCTTGTAACAGTAACTGCGATATAAAACAGTTGTTTTTTTCTGGACAGTATTGCACTAGAGACTGAATATTGGCTGATTTTTACAAGCATGAAGACACATGAGAAATGTCCTTATCTGATTAATTCTCTATGTTTAACTTTTATTCTGGGTGCCTGGATTGACAATTTTGTTATGCTTGAATTTGTCCATTGCCCACCATTTTTCTGGGAAGGGGGAGGATAAGCTAAATAAAGACGGATGCACAAATGCAACTTTTGTTATACTTCTCCACTTTAGAAAGGTTTCTTGACCTAGTGAAATCTCTCTAATTCTGAATATGTGAACTTACTCATTCGCCTCTTCATTTTCATTACTAGTAATAAAATATCCCCATTCAACTTTTTGCATTGATTTCAATACTGTCTGTGAACCTCTGTATAGTTCTTCTCCTGGGTCTACAGCAATGCTTATTCATTCATATATTCACTGTATTTTTATCTTTGTCTCCAGCAGGGAACCCCCAAGACCTGGTACATGTTCTTAGTTGTGCTGGTCCTTCAGTGTATTACTGGATGTATGTTATTACATGCTATGAAGCCACTCTTTTATTTCTTCCTGCTTTGTTTTGGCTGCAAAAACTCTCCTTGACACTCCTCTGTCTTGCCAATTAGTTCCCATTGCTATAGTTGTTGCTGAGGTTGCTTACTGTCAAGTGATACTGCTAGATTTATTTTCTCCCTGTGCTTACTGTGCAGTTGTCCTGGTGCTGGTCTTTTTCACCATGTTAAATTTCCAGGTGTATGCAAACACCTTTACCAGTTTTTTGTGATGATATTCTTGCTAGCTACTGGCAGGTCAGAACTTAGGTGGTTGAAGTGATCCCTGTTTGTGGGTATCCTTCTGCTGAATGAACGAGAGCACAGAAGCTGTGGACACCCTTGGGGGGACTACTAGTAAGACTGGAAAAAATGAACTAGAAACTTGATTGCTTACTGCAGTAGTTGGACCAGTTTTAAGAATAATGATCTACTGGGTTTATTATAATAGTACTTAAAAAGTGGGGGAAGCAAATATATAAATTTTTTGATACATACAATATCTTTTTTGCTCATCAGTGCTTTCCTTTGTGTTAAGTCTTCCCACAGGAAGTAAACATGACTGCATAGCTGTAAAAGTGACTCTTCTTCCTACCTGGTGATAGAACAATTAATTGTTGATAGCAGCTTACATGTATCATGGATTTGCTCAGAACTTGAGATATCCACCATGTTTTGTTTGAATGGCTGCACCATAGAAAGCATACTCTGACATGAGAGAAAAAGGCTTTCTGACCTTCTTCTCCAATCCCATAAAATGTTGTAGCTTAATGGGAATAAAAGGCACAGTCTACTCTTCCTAAACCTGAGGCAGTGACCTCAATGTTTATCTGAAACAGAACTTTGTAAAATTTATTTCCATGTATACCTCAAGGTGTACAGAGAGACAGAAAAAGCTTTAACTACCTTTGAAGTCTGAACCTGGTTCTTGGTCAGAGTTGATATCTCTAAAGCTCTGGTGTATACTGTTAATACTGTGTAAGCAGGTTATGTTTGACCAATTTGTGGAAGAGGGGGAAAGGTGATTACTGAAGGCAAATACTTTGACTCCATTATAATTGTCAAGTTCCATGTGTAGATGAGATAGAAAGCAAAATTATGTTGGCTCTAGTGATTTTAGTTGATAGCTTTTAATAATCTGTTTGAGCTTCTCATATGACACTTCAGTTTCTTCCTCAGAAGAAGGCACAAGTTCTTGAAAATAGTTGATAATTTAAAAGTAAGTACTGAGAATAGACTTAAAAACATTGGAGAAGGAGAAGAGAAAGAAAAAAGACTTTCTTTGTTCTGTCATTCCTATCTTCAAGATGTCACGAAATACTTGCTTGTCATTGGGTCTTTACAGTATTCAAAAATTGGTTGGTACTGAATATTTGGTTTTGGCTCCCTTAAGTATTCTTCAAAAGTTTTATTTTTTTCCAGCTTTGTTAGACTATTTTGCCAACTTATGTTTTAGTGCACAGACATGTGTGTGTTATGAAGAGATACTATGTTAAGTCAGTATCATTATATTTGGGGTTTTTTAGGTGTTCTACTTATAATCTGAACCTCTTTTATTAGAGGAAAGAAGAGCTTGAGCCAGTTAAAAGTGATTTTGCTAGATTATTAGCCTTATGTCATTTTCTTGCTGCATTGCCAAGAGAATTATTTTGGCAGCCTGGTATGATAATGAAAATTATTATTTAACAATATTTTTATATCTGATTTCTGTGTGAGGATATTTTAAGGCATGCTGTAAAGTTCAGAACTATCACCTGTATGTAAGGGAAATAGTACTGTATTTTTGAAACTGTGTAACAAAAAAAGGCAACTTCTTCAATTTTCTGCTGTTTTGGGAATTGTCCCCTCTCTTACATGCTGAGGGCTGCCTTGAGCCATTCTGTGTCAGTGGAAAGCAACAATTCCCTGTTCTTGCTATGTTGCTGATGCACTTGGAGCTGCATAGTTGATTCTGGTACAAGTGAAAAGATGACAAAGTCACAGAAGTGTGAGACTGAATGGCAGGCCACAATTCATTTCTAATCTTATACAATGCATATCCTCATGTATTCAATGCAAACTCTCCAGGGTTTGAGTGAAGGGCTTGCACCACGTGACTCCATGGCTGAATACAGAATCCAGTTTAAGATGATTGAATAAAGAGGAGAAGGCATGATTTGTCTGCACCATGAGGTAGCCGTAATCCAGCAGCCTGTCTCTTGTATATCTTTCTCTTGATTGGTTGTTTCCTGTATTTTGATGCATACCACATTGCTACAAGATCATGATTAAAATTTTTAACTGGTCCTTGG
Source organism: Apteryx rowi (assembly GCF_003343035.1). NCBI lineage: Eukaryota > Metazoa > Chordata > Aves > Apterygiformes > Apterygidae > Apteryx > Apteryx rowi. The sequence continues at coordinate 171,970 of NW_020447262.1, forward strand.
CTGTGCAAACGAACTGGATCCTAGCACTGCGTGTGATACCACTGAATGACCTTACTGCCTCACTTTTCTAATGCTTGACCAGCCTGATGATGAATTGAAGGGTTTTGTTCTCTCCAATCTTATTTCCTATGCTTTCTGTGGTGTATGCAGATCACTCTCTATAGGCCTTTTTTTGTGTACAGTGCATTTCCTTTTTTTCAGATCATGCAATTAGCTATAGCTGTAACTTTTCTTACAGTCTCATGGTTGAACTTCATGCATGATGTGATGAGCTTCAGTTAGGTGAAGGAGTGGCATACCCACTTCAGTAGCATAACAGACAATACAAAAAAGGGTGTGAGATCACATTCTTCCATTTTAGTTCCTACCAGAAATCCTTCTGATGTTGTTCTTCTTTAACAACTGTGGTGTTATGTGGCTGTTCTGGATAGGTTGCCACAGTAGTCATAAGTTGCTGCTTTTGATACCACATCCCTGGCACGTGGTCCTGCCAGAAGGCCCAACCACAACTCGCCTGCCTTCTGTACTATTTTTTTCTGGGCCCAGCACAAAACAAAATCATGTTTATCGAACCCCTACTTGTTTTGTATGCCTCTTGCATGAACTAGGAAGGACAATAACTGCAATAACTTGCCTCAGACCTGATGCAACTCCGGTGGCAATTACATTTCTATCATTCAATTGGCCAGATCCCTTCTGTCTCTGGCCCTGGCAAAGAAATTGAAACAATCCTCCCTCTGGAGTGTAATTTTCATTTAGGTATGTAAGAGAGTCTGATCTCAGACATGTGGGAATCTTTTGAGTGAGCAGCAGCATCACTGTCTGGCCCTCAACTAGCCACATAAACTCTTTCCTCTTTGGGTTGGTTTTTGAATGTTTAAGAAAAATAACTGCTAAACTGCCAGCTGTTCCACACATAGGAATGCTCTGTGAAATAGAACTGTTCCTAGCTGGGGCCTGAAGCTTCTGAGAGAATAACATTCCTGTCAAAGTGTCCTCAGTGATGCGGTGCCTTCTGTACTTTAGGCCTTTGCCTCTGGGCTGACCCTCAAAATTCTGCTTCAGCCCTGAAAAAAATTACCAATCCATTCTAAAAGGCACCTCAAAGTGGTAATTAAGGTTGGTTGTCTGCCAACAGAGTTGTCCCAGGAACCTTGTGTTGGAGCTAGCTAGTCCATGCACTCTTGTGACCTGAATTCCTGCACCTTCTCTAGGCTGGACCTTTATAACCTAAAAGTCTTTGCACAGATGCAATTTCGAGCCCCTTCAAGGCTGATTATGCCAAGGTTTCAGAGCTGGGATGACATCTCCCCAGATTATTTATTGCCTTTGGGAACCAGCTTCTGAATCTTCTGAAAGTAAGAAAAAGCATCTGCTAATTGGTTATGGAATCCTGGCCCATGCAGTGCCTGGAAAAGGACAGTGAGACCCTAAGGCACTTATGAAATTAAGAACCTGTGAGGATTTGGCTGTATGCACTATTGCATCATTCAGGTTGGAAGGGACCTTGGGAACTCATGTAGCCCAGCCTTCTTCTCAAAAGAGGGTCAGCACCGGTAGTATCTAAACTTAGGTACTTAACTGTCTAAATTGGCTGTGATACATTTCTGGTGCATTGTACTTAAAACGTATTCTCCCTCAGCCCTCTCTACATCCACCTGGAGCTCCCTTTGGCTGCTGAATCATAAATGCCAAAGTAAAATCCCTGACCCAAGGAATTCCCATGCTTTGAAACCAGCCTGGTCAGCTCTTGCTGTCCTAAAGAACATGGTGTTCAAACTCTAGTGGCTGGTGATGGCCTGGCACAAGACATACTGCCTGTTTGCTCTAGGAGACAAAGTTAATGTAGTACAGCAACACCTGCAGTTTCCTAAGCATTACCTATTTGAACAGCTTTTACATTCAGACTGAGAGCTTTTTTTCTGACTTGATACTGGCAGTACTCTCCCTTGCCTTGTGCTTACATTTAGATTTTTGAAACAGATTTGAGGGTGGGCCTCAGTTCTGTCAATATCTGTCTTACCCGTGGCAGTCCAAAAAGCAGCCAGAAGCCCAGCGCAGTTGCCAGTCCCCGTTGCACCTGGAAGCAGGAGGTTATCAGAGTAACGTTGTCTGTGGCAACTTGACTTCCTGAATCACAGTCTGTTCATGTATTGAACTGAACTGCTCAGCTGCTGAGTGGCAAATGTTACCCAGGAGCACAGACTTGTCAATAAAATACTGCCCCATAATTGGGAATTCTAACCAATTAAATACTGCAGATAGTAACTGAAATACAGACTTTAATTTTTTTCATTTTTTAAATGTGAATAGCGCCAAAGGGCTTTGGTCCATGATCACGGCTCTAGTCCAGTCAAATGACTAGTAACACACAGCGCAGATCGGTGGATTGGCATTGCCACTCATGTAGAGTAGGAACGATGAGGAAGAGTTCCAAAATCAGGCAAGTGAACTGGAGTGAACTGAACCGCAGGCAGTGCATCAGGGCTCTGTCTTTGCAGCGCTGCTTTTATTCTCATCTGATACTTGTCCTCTGTCCACCTGTCCATATTGTAACTGAGAAAGGCCACTGCAAATTTTATCTGGAATATCAAAACACTGCTTTTCAATGGGGCTTCCAACAACATGTAAGGCTTGGGGGGGGGGGACAGGATGGGAGGTGGGATTTTGTTTGCTTGTTTTTGTTTGGGGTTTTTTTTTTGTTTTGGGTTTTTGCAGAATACTGCCAGTGGAAATCTGTTAAGTCAAAAGAAGGGGAACTGAAAACAAAAAACCCAAATCCCTACATTTAAATGTCAAGGGATCCCCCAGCTCGGTGTTTTGCTCCCTGTCTGCTTGGATTCTTGGTCATATTGCAAATACACAATAAAATAAGAGTGAAGTATCCCCTCTAAGGCTCTTATTGAGGCAAGGCTGACTTGGCCCTCAACAAGATTATTACTGACACTACTGAAAAGTTAGGAATCTCTTCAAATTGTTACCGGAATCTAAAGCCAGCTCAGGCTATTTTCTCCATTCTCTTCTCATGACTTTCCATTGTTGTCTTCTGATCCTCTCAGCACGCAGTGGGTAACTTGGAAAATCACAAGTTCAGCTGTGCTGAAAATAACTTTGGCGCAATTATGGCACCCTTTATTCCTAGATGTGAAAAAATGGAGGTTCCCTTGCACCTGGGGAAGGGAAGAGTCTACCATCCTGCTTCAGTACCTGCATGCTCTAGATGTTTCAGGCTGACTGTGCTGAATTGCCCCAAATATCTTGGGGGGGGGAGCTTGCTGTCACATGCATGCATGCGTAAAGGAAAAACAGGTATTTTGCTCCTTCTTAATACAGTATAACACCAACTCATTTCATCTTCTTTGCAGCTCATGTTATTTAGCCCACACTGTTGATAAAGTATTCTTTCTCTCCCTAGAGGCCTTGGTGCCTGCTAGAGCATCATTTCCACCAAGAGGCAGAAGCAAGACAAGATAAATTCTGCCTCTGTGGTCACGACTATGTTCCGGCATAGCTTCTGGACTGGGCAGCTGCTTGACACTTCACTGGCAGCACCCAAAGACCTTACCAAACAGCTGTTCAGTGTCCCCCCCACCACCACCACCACAGTCAGGATCCTGAACTTTTTTGGAAGTGAAGGGGATGGAGATGGCAGAGAGCCCTAAGGAAAATCTTTTGGTAGCAAAAGATGATTAAATAGATGGCTCTAGAGGGGAAGGAGCTTGCCTTGTAATGTATGTTCCCAACTTAAGTGGTCTGACAGCATAACTTGGTGTGGCACTGAACCAAAAAGTCGTGACACCAAACTGATGTTCTTGTAGACAAGAGCTTCCTTTTTGGTTTGCTTAGAGTTTGGTGTAATGGCGAGTCTCCCCTGTGGGCCCTGCTCTTTCCTGCATGCATCACCATGCCCTTAGACCATACCATGGCTCTTGTAGCACTGCATCCCACCGTCCCTGATTTTTTGGAAGTGAAGCGCCATAGTTTTCAAATTAAAAATATGTGATTTTGGCCTCTTTCATTTGATTTGCTGCATTATTACTTTTCAAGCTGAATTTAGTTTACTAAACCTTTTTCATGGCCTTGAAGCTTAAATCTTACTTGATGTTTAGAGGATAGAAGTCATGAGCTGGCAGGAAGACCCTCACTTTTTATTTTGAACCAAATAAGCATTCCTACACCATAAGACCATTTTAATAAGTAATAGTTCTAGTGCTGCTAATAATGAACAGTGTTAATAGCTGAGAATTTCGTGTGTGGCTCTTTAATAGTTTACTGTATCACAAGATGATATGCCTTTAAAATTATTTGCCATTATTATCTTGTTTTCCTCTCTTTCTTTTGCATATCTTCTCCCTACCTATTTCCTTTTAGAAATATTTTCTAGAAGGTTTTTTGTTGAGAATTAGATGTTTCTTTCGGTCACACCTGGTGTGGTACAATACATGAATGGCAGAAATGCTCATTTTACCATCCTTTATGATGGTTCTCCCTTCAGATGAGGATTTAGAGAGCCTCCGTGTGGTGGCACCGGGTAGGGTGGCTGTGTTAATCCTGGAGCAAGGGAAAGCTTTGGGGTTTTCAGCACACTGTGTCCTGCAAAACGTATTTCTGTGCACAGAATGGTGGGGGCTTATCTTTTCTCTGCTGCAGAGAGGGAATGTTGGTAAGCTGTCATTTAGCTTTTGCTCATAATAATTTTTTTTTTCAGTTTTTTTTTATTGGCTTCATGCTTCACAATAAGGCAGGTGAAGAAAAACATCATTAAACTCTTGTCAGATTTATTCTCTTTGCTTTCCAAACAAACTGGTTTTACAAAGTGGGGGCATGTAATTTCTTTACTTTAAAATGCTCAGTATATTTTGGCTTTGTCTGATTTATTACAGTGCCTGTTCTAAGTATAAATATTAAAACAATTTATCATAAATTGAATGTTATAAAGCCAACATGTGGTTTAAATAATGCTTTTTAAGGCTGAACTTTCACTTTATTCTGTATCGTTTATAAACTATGCACAGGTTTTATGTCCCTTTCTTTAAACTCCCAGGTTTTTCACTCTGTTGTGGAGTGGAATGACACGATATCTGTTAGAGTATTCTTCCACTCTGTCATAGGGTTAGTATCTATATTTTTGTAGCCAGAAAGGTTAAAATTTCCCAGCTAATGTGTGGGAGTGAGGACACACTTTATCATGAGATTGTCAGTTCCATTATTGCTTTTTATCTGCTACTACTGTGACACAATTTCTTGTAATGTGTTTCTCTCTTTCATACGGTGGGGGGAGGCCAAGTACCAACATTGCGGTAGGGCAATTTATATGGTTATGGTATTACCAAAAAAGAGGAGCCTCCCCCCACCCCAGATACTTCGGTTAGGCCAATAACATCCTAAGGAGAAAGACACCATGTAGCTTTTCCTTTACATATTGTGATTTGTTTAATAGCTTAAAAAAGAAGTAATGGCTCTGTTTTCTTATCTACTGTAAAAAGAAAAAAATAGGCAATTAGATTTATCTTTTGCAGTTCAGTTTATTATAATGTGTTCCTCCCCAGATTCGAACTTCTATAATAGAACAAGTGTTTCCAACATATGCTGTAATCATACTCTCTCATGAGATATTCTGAGAGCGCAGCTAACAGAGGCAGAGTGCAGCTAACAGAGGCAGCGAACAGACGCAGCAGTTTGCGCAGCAGTGGTTGGGCTCTGACTAGAACTTGAGGATCTTGCTGGAAGTTGTGGGCTTTCTGAGGACCCCCGAGGACCTAGAAGGTGATCGCTGTGAACAGGAAAGGGGAAGCTAGGCAAGGACAACTGCAGGAGGCCTTGACTTCTCCTGGGAAAAGCTCGTGGGAAAAGCTCCAGCTAGGAGTGGCTGCTGCTAACGAGC
>NW_020447263.1:0-5162 GCF_003343035.1 Apteryx rowi
TTCTCTGGAGATATTCAAAACCCACCTGGACACAATCCTGTACAACGTGCTCTAGGTGATCCTGCTTGAGCAGGGGGGTTGGACTAGATGATCTCCAGAGGTCCCTTCCAACCTCAGTGATTCTGTGATTCTGTGATTCTCTACAACCAAGAAGCAACTGTTCAGCTTATATTTCTGTTTCTTTTATCACCATGATATATGCCTTCACTGAATCTTGATACTCTTGCTTGTTTTAGTCATCTAGCTACAGGTTTTTCCTGTGTATGTGCACACACACATGTGTATGGCTGTTGTCCAGTTTGCATAGAGGTTTGGACATTTATTAGTTGGATATGCAATCATGTTTACAGCTGAGTATTTTATATATATATCTATTAATTAATTTAAAATTATGGTGGATGAGGTCTGCACATTGCTTCTTTTTTTCATCTCTGTATTTTAAAGTTTCCCTCCCCCACTTTGCACATGAAGTCCTGTTTTCTTATAAACATGTCAATGTCATTGTTGGCATTATTTGAGTCTTTCCTCTCTTTAAATGTACCAGTGTTTTGCACAATATAAAATTTTTTGCATTGCTCTCATGAAGTCCTTTTAAATTAAAAAACTGTGTTACATTAAGAATGTACAAACTGCAAAATAATGAATATATAGCTCAAATATAAGAAGTCTGGAAAAGTTCCTTAAAAGCATGTCTTTTTTGAAGCAGTGGTGTTTGAGAAACAGTGTTTTCACATTTTCAGAGCAATGCCTTGGATTGTGACACATTTCATCAAGATTCATTGATCAAGTCATGTTTCATCTCTGTAGTAACATCAGATGCCGCAGCTGAAGCAACCTTATGTGGAACATCAAAATGTACTGTACTGTATGCCGCCAAAGAAATCTGTGACAATGCTGTTAATGAAAACCATATGTTTCGTTCAAGAAAAAAACACTAAAAATTCAGGAAAGATAATAAAATGCTTTTTCACTTTACAAAGAGTTAGGTCAGGCTTAAAAAGTATATGTAGTATAGTATATAGCATAGTATAGTACATATTAGGCCTGCTTTTGGTCTAGTGAATGAATTGGTCATAAAATAGATATGTTATGAACACATTTGCTTTTAGGTGCTCCCTATGGGGACACATAAAGACATACTTTCATTGTAACTTTTCCTACTTAAAAATATACAAGACATGCTTCTTTCACTATATGTCTTAATTTGGCTCCAGGAATTTCTGTGGCGATTCAAAAGATCCTGATTTCCAGATAAGTTGTCCAACACTTAATCTTTTAATTGTGAAAAGAAGATGAAAGTTTCAGAATTCCCATTAGAAATAGTATCTGAAAAGAGAAATCTGCTGGAAATAATTCTAATTCCTCCTTTTCATCTCTACTAGATGAACTAACAACACTGACAGATGAACTCTCTTGAGTCTTGTTGAAGTAAAGAGAGTATCACCCTAGCTGCTTGCCTTGTTTCTCTGCTTGAGGTTTTCATTCCCACAGCAGAGTTGACAGAAGGGAGCACCTGCCTACTCTTCAGTAGATGCCCTGGCTTCATTTTGGTTTCTTGCCATAGAAAGACAATTAAACTGGGTTTGCATTAAGATGCCAGACCCTGCTCTAAAGCATGTGTACCACGGATACACATTATTTTTGGCTAAATTATCTGTGGAAGTGGTAGAATTTAGCAGATGATTTCTGTGGTAACATAAGATGCCACAAGAATTCATAAGGGCCCTAAATCCTACAATCTGAGCACTGGATAGCCAAAATTTCTGTCTCCTGTGTTAGCATGACTACTCAATTAAATCTCAGATAAATAATCTTACCCACTATGTTATCTGGTAAACAATTTTCAGTTCTTTTACTTTATTATTGTCCGTTATCCACACCTATCTTGTATGTTTACACAGAATTTAGGGTCCTATCTCAAGAAAAAATGAACTTTGTTGAAGAAGGCTTTCAGGGTTTTGTTCATAAACCTCTTTTAACATGTTTACTAGCATACTTGTCTCAAGGCCTTGTAAACAAAGCTTTTTTAAAATAACAACAAAACTGATTTAAAATTATTTAAATATATCCACACAAAACACAGATTTTTGTGAGAAATTTTAAATAAAAATGAAAATCTTCTTTTCCTCAAAAAATGAAAAATTTGAAAAAAAGTTCTGAAACTACTGAAAATGGTATTTGCCAATGGAACTTATTTTCAGGACTGATAACATTTTTTTCTGACAAAAGCCTTTTTTCTGTTCACAGTTTCCAATTTAGCTTTACCCAGTGCAGTGGTAGCTATACCAAATATAGTTTATGGAAATTAGCTAAGCAGATTATGGAGCATCATACCAAGATTAAGATTCTCAGTACCACCTATATTTCTTAACTTGTTACAATACTTTTGAGCATGAGGATTTTTTTTTTATGAGCTGTATCACAATTTGTCCTAGAATATTATTTACATTTCTCTCTTTGTGGAAATTCTAATGACGCTGTTTCCCCACAGTTGCTGATGATGCATTCTTGCATTCTTGCATCCTATAATTGCTAAAGGTTATACTTGTTTAAGTGTGCTTGTACTTCATGTAGTTTATTGGAAATTAATGAGAATTTTGTAGTAAACACCTAAATATCATCAAATCACTTATAACATAGCCCCCTTGGCCCCCCCGCCCCACCAAATTTAGGAAAGAAAAGCATGAACTAGTTTTTAAAGAGAAAACTAGATAGCCATTTTCATCATCTGTAACCCCAGGTCATCCTTCTTGGCAGTCTTCCCCACTTGTAACTGTGAAGTGAGGGTAAAGTCAAGCAATTACAAGCCACTATTGTTGGTTAACTCACACTACAAACAATTTCTATTAATCAGTAAAGAAAGATATGAGATTTATTGTATGCAATTATTTCTTATTTAACAATAATAGGGCAATGTCTCCTCTCAAACCATTATAAATGCAGAAGTGTTTTCTTGTCTTTAGCTTCAAAATGTTGCTGTTGGTATAAGAGCTGAAGCAAATGTATAGGTATCTGCATGGTGTAAACTCCTTGGATTTCAAGGTATCACAAAGGGCGTGCGTTCGATGCACTGAATGAAAACACTTTTTCAGTAGTATGATTGTGTTAATAAATGTCATAAATACCTTTTTTATCTTCTGTAATAAAGCCATTTTTAAACGTTTTCAGCTTCTCAGTTATGTGCTATTAAGCCATTCCCTCAGAATCTCCAAAACAGGAAAAAAAAAGTCAAATTAGCATATACCAGGACACAAACACATACACATATATAGAGAATCTATCTATCTGTCTGTTTATTTAACTTTTTAATTTTCAGGCTCAATTTTATAAGTCTGTTTCTACTAAATGAGAAGCTATTCAAATTTTCCCCCCACGTATTCCTGGACTTTCTCCATTTATTATCTTTTTACTTTGGAATACACTTATATCTCTTAAAAATGTATTCTGAGCCTTTGCTGCAATTGTAAGCAACAGAATACATTCAGCAGAAATGTCATCTGTCCACTTTGAATTGGATTCTAAAGGAATGAAGTGTTGTTCCTTCAAAATTGAATGGACTTTTGTCTCCCGAAATTTGCAATAACTTTATTTCCCTGACTGGAGAGAGACTATGGGAGAAACATGAAGCACTTTGAAAAGAAAAAGAAGAAGAGAGTTTTCCTGTAATATATAAAGCCAAGCTCTAAGAAAACTCTTATTTTCTCTCAGTTCTCTCCTTTCAAACATGCAACACCATGCTGAATTCATTTTTCAGTAAACAACAAAGCATTTATATGACAAACTGTCTCGAGTTCATAACCCACACTGGACAAATTCATTTAGAGAAATGTAAAAATTGCTGAATATGTAGCTTCCAAGCAGTCACACATATTTATGACTTTGGACAGTTAAAAAGGTAGATAAAATTTTCATAAAACTAGAAGCATTTCATTTCAACTACTGTTATAAGAAACATTTAGATTTTTCTTGTTTTAGTGACATTTCTTTTGAAATTCAATTTACTTTTTCAAAGAAAGTTTAGAAACACCTGGACAAAAATTTTCATTTGAGCAAAAATAATTATTTACTAAAATTATTGAAGTTTCTTTTTAACCATCAAAYTGAAAAATCAATTATTCACATTATTCTTAGTTGTTGTGACTGATATGGAATTTCTCATTTTTCCATGTTATACTTCGAGGTATTTGCTGATTTCTGTAAGGGTCAGGAAACACATTTCCTCCCACCTTTTAGCCCAGTCTACAGCATTTAATGCTTGGCTGAAGGCATTCACTGGGACTTTTGACTTTTTTCTGAAACATCAGCTATTAGTCACTGCCAAAGGCAAGATGCATCCTTATCTTGTATGGTAAATTATAGGCTCTTTTTTTTTTTTTCTCACAGGCAACCAGATAAATTTGAACAAAGATATATAGTCTTTGAAATGAGATGCCATTCATAACACATTTTTTCTATTATACAAAATTTCTGTCCTATAAATAATATGTGAACATTCAGAAATCCCTTTCTTTTTCTAAATGAATGTTTTTTCTATTTTACCCAGCATTTGATAATATAAAAGCAATAAATACTCTTGCTTCAGGTGGTAGAGGTGACAAAAACATCACAGTTTTTAGGCAATGTTCTGCAAGCTTATTTGTAGTGACAGGGAGTTAATTTTCGCAGTGGTTATTACTGTCTCTGTGAGAGGCAGGAGCCTCTAGAGCCCTTGGACCTCCTGAATGCAGAGCAGAGGGCGATGTTATATCTTTCCAGTTTGGGAAGCAACAACACCTTGCCTTGTTGAATAGCTATTGCTACAGAAATATAGCTACCCTTACAGGAGTTGCACAGGTCTTCCAACCCATTGAAATCTGCAATGCTCAGCATCTTTTCTCTCAGAGACAGAATCACAGAATCACAGAATCACTAAGGTTGGAAGGGACCTCTGGAGATCATCTAGTCCAACCCCCCTGCTCAAGCAGGGTCACCTAGAGCACATTGCACAGGATTGCATCCAGGCGCGTTTTGAATATCTCCAGAGAAGGAGACTCCACCACCTCTTGGGGCAACCTGTTCCAGTGCTCTGTCACCCTCACAGTGAAAAAGTTTTTCCTCATGTTAAAATGGAAGTGTCTGTGTTTCAGTTTGTGCCCATTGCCTCGCGTCCTGTTGCTCGGCAC
>NW_020447263.1:6382-13801 GCF_003343035.1 Apteryx rowi
CTCTTGCCTCCAGGGTCTGGGGTTCCTGAGGGCTGGCCTGAGCAGTAAAGACTGAAGCAAAGAAGGCATTCAGTAACTCTGCCTTCTCTGCATCCTTCGTCACCAGGGCACCCACCCCATTCAGCARMGGSCCCACATTTTCCCTAGTCTTCCTCTTACTGCTGATGTATTTGAAGAAGCCCTTCTTGCTCTCCTTGACATCTCTAGCCAGATTTAATTCTTGTAGCTCTTCCAGAGTTCAGCAAGACCCATGAATGGCAATTCTCTGCTTGTGGGAGATTTAACATAGTTCTGAGCAGTGAGCAGGCATTATCTAGCTGCTGAGAGAGACAGTCATTGCTGGATGAAAGAAGTCATTTCTGAATTTTTCTGGTCAGGTAAAAGTCTTGCAGCCTCTGCTGAGCTCAGAGTCTGTCACAGGAGTCACTACTGGACTGGGAGATAAAATCTTGCCTTTCAGATTACAGAGGTCTTTCAGCAGCCACTGAATTCAGAAATTAGAGATCATTACTACAATGCAGCAACCATATGGGAATCAAATGGAAAAGAATGCAGGGTCTTAGCGGTCCTCAGTAGTTGCTGTAATCCAGAAGCCTTTCTTCACACAAAGGGTATTTGTGGGATCTAACTTGGAGAAGAGGCTGCAATAGCATTCTGAAAGGATTTTGAGTATTGTCGCTTCCATCAAAACATGCTAGTAACCATTATGTTTAAGATAATAATAAAAATAAAATGGACTCAACTACACAAGATGAAACCCTGAGAGCAATGCTGGTAGAATGGACTGTATGTCTGCTGTTCATGGAATGGGGAAGGATGAGAAGTTTGCAAAGGAGGGCCTAAATGGGAAGGGAAGGATATGGAAATAACTACAGTGCAAGGAAAAGGAGGATGAAGTGAAGCAAGTGGTGCTTGTCTACAAAGAAAGCAGAGGGTTGCAGGAAACGGCTAATCTGAAGAAAACAAGGTACGTCTATTCAAAACTATGGGAAGATGACAGTCCACTCAGCTACGCTTTGGCTGTTTCTGTAGTCTTAAACTCCTTTAGGGATGGTTTATACTACAGGTCGAAACAATGAGAGACAAGTTTAAATCACTAAGTATCATCATAAAATTAAACTTCACCAAAAGCCTAGTTATTGGGGAATTTTTCTTGGGCCCTTTCCTACTACTAACTGGTTTAAATAGTTTTGAATGCATAAAACATCCTTGTCTGCAAATCCCCTATTTCAGACTGCACAAGACTTTCAGCTACAGCACTGTTCAATTTGATATGGGTAGATATGAAAGTTTGTGATGGAAACTGAGTGCTTTGAGCCAAAGGCTAAATTCTTATTTCTGCGGACTGGGTCTTAGGTGTGTATCTGCTTTGAATACTGTCAGGAAAGTTATCATGCACATGTAAATCCTAGTGCATCAGAATATAACTGCATCCTCAAAATTTGGAAGGAATGTTAACCTCAGCATTTCAAAGCACATGTAACTCATCATTTTAAAAATATAGGTAACATGAATTACAGTCTTTCTGAGTATCATTTTCCATGTTTCATATGCTCTCTTGGATTTACAAACTCATGAAAGTTTTGAAAATTAAATGTTGCTATTGATTAAACGTAAGCTTTGTTCCAAGCCATGAATCAGGTCTTATGTTTATCAATAATTTGTTATTTCTCATTTGCAACACTACTGATTTCTCCACATGCATGCAAGATTATCATTTCACTAAACAACTCAGTTTTGCGTACCTGACACTTTTCTTTTAGAACTGTATATTGGTTTCAGCTGTTTTGGGGCTGTATAATTCCACTACCAATAAGTGACTTGAATAATTTAGTTGCAAAATCAATAAATCATACTCTGTAACACAAAAATCCATTGTATAATTTTGACACGAAGCTTCAATCTGTAAGGTTTTAATGTACAAGAGCTACAATTCACAATGTTATGTCTTTACAAGTATTGATAAGAGGAATTGCAAATACTGTTAACACTGTTGTTGCAGAGTACTCCATGTTGGCTACTGTATATATGTTACTTCATGAGACTGGTGAAATTGTCTTACAGATTCTTTGAATTGAGTTTGTTCCATACTTCTCATGTCCTTAAAATATATTTGATATTGTAGCTCAGTGAAAAATAGAAGCATTTCCTTCATTTTGGAATAAAAACAAAAAGGTCTATTTGAAGAAATGTTGGAAAGATTCCCAGACTTAAAGGTCCTCATTCAAGCATTAAGTAGCTAAATGTTAAATGTTCTGCCTAGCATGAATTCATTTTGAATGAATTCATGAATGAATATGTGCTATATGGTTCACACACAAATGAATACGTTCATGTATTTTTTAGTTTTGCATTATGTATGTTAAATTTAGTTCAGGAAGATGAAGTATTTTATACATAAATGTGTCTGATTTTCTGTTGGTATTGCCCATGTCATTGTTTTCCTCTCTTACCGAGGAAAACAAAAGAGGGTATTTCCATATCTAATGTCGTCTGATGTTGATTCGGTGGTAGCTATGGTAAACAATATTGAAGTGAATATGTTATCTACTGTGCTTCTATCAATTAAATGTCTTTGAAAAGAATGTATACTTTACAAAATGATTCATATGCATGCAAACTCCAGTACTACTGATTCTGGAGTGACTACTCAGAGGTTATAAAATCTTACATTTTCCATGATGTTCTAGAAGACTAATGATTGACATTATTTTTTCAAGGCTAAATCAAGAAAGGACATGGATGTCTTAACATTAAGCACCATCCTACCTGCCTTTAGCACTTGACCCTGCAATTTAGAATATGATTAGTTGCCTAGGTTTTTCCAAGCAATGAGTGAGGAGATTGGCAACTGAGAGTTGCAGTTCTCAGCAGTCTTGAGTCAGCTAGGGAGTGGCTGAAAACCTACTAATAGCTCTCTGAGGAGAGAATAGGGGAATAGGTCCCTCTCCTCATGCAATCAACTGTCTTCTGAATAACAGCCTATAGTTTGTTCCAAGACTGCTCAAGAGTCCTGGGATAAAATAATTAGGAGGTCTCCCTAATCCTTGGTAAATACCCAAATCAATAGTCCACAGGCTTGTCATTTCCTGCTTGTTTTCCTGACATAATCTTGCACTGTTTTTTGCACATTGCCTTCAGCAGAGAGCTTCCCCCAGACAACAAGGCTCATACTGTGGTACACTCTCCAGAAAATCGGGAAAATTTGAAATTCCGCACAAGCCTGAGGCTACTACGGAAAAAGCGTCTGCTTTTAAGACTAAAATAGCCTCTGGTGCATTGTATAATAGGTTTGGTTGTCTGGATGTGTATTGGGCAAGTTCCAAGAGAGCTGACAGACTGAGCAGCTCACAGCGTTACTGATGAATATTTGGCTTCTGAATTCTGACCTGAGCGAAGGCACAAGAGCGAAGACCACTGCACTGCTCAGAACTAGAAAGGCATTGCAAAGGAAAAACAAAACAAAACAAAACATAGCTGACTTAGAAAAAGAGTTCTTAAGCATCCCTTTAATTTCAATGCTTTAGTCCTGTGAGTTAATGGAACTTCAAAGAGATTTAAACATTTGATGAAGTGCTTTGCTAAACCCTTCTAAGTAACAACAAAACTTCTTATAGAACTAGTTAATATCATGGGAAAAGTTTTGGGACTCAAAATAAAATCTGAATGGCATGTTCTATATTGTGAAACCCAGGATTTTTCATAGTAACATTTTGTGGCTAACCAAAGTTCATAATATACTTTGCTATTTGGGAAATAGAGCTGTTATATTCCAAGTGATTTTTCCAATTAGAAGAATTGTTTGTCTGAGATAATGTGAATTGTATTGCTCTTTATTTTACCTGTGATGGACACCTGCTACTTTTTTACTGAAGAAATATGAGAACTACTAAATGTTCCTTCGGACACTTAGATATCAGCAAGGCAATTTAAACTATATAAAATACCTCTTATCCCTATCAAGAAATCTTTTTGAAGAAAGGTATTTTTCCAGAAGAAGAAATGTTTGTTCAGTCTCCATCTACCTCTATATTAAACTATATTATTTCATATTTTATTATCTTATATATTATACCATAAAAGCTACTCAAGGTTAGAAACTTCAAGGTATGAGGGCTGCTAATATTGCTTCCACAAAGGAAAGAAAAAAAAACAACAAAAATATTCCAAGAATCATGAATACTTATTCTACATCAGCTCTGCACATTCTGATGATTTTAGTCCTAGAAGCAAAGTACTTATTCATTTCTCAATCTTACTAATATCAACATGTTTTTGTTACAACTAATATAAATCATCAAGGCTTATTTTGTCTTCATAGGTAATTTTCTTCCAGCTCATTTAATAATTTAGAATAATCAGTAGTGTTTAAAGTCTTAGCAATTCTGAAGTTGTGTTACAATCAAAATGCATTTAGATTACCATGCAATTCAACCTTACAAATCACCAGCCAATCAGCACCCCCGATGTTGTGAAGCACTCTTATTTTGCTCTAAGTGTTGTCTCATGCTGCTCTTAACACATTGGAAATTGAGAACATTGACTGCCTTTGGTGCCTGCCTCTATTTAGTGCGTTTAATGTCTGAGACTTTACCACTATTCTGTGCAATTTGGTATGGCATTTCAGCTGTTGCTATCTATTCAGCAGTCTTTCTCAATTCAAGAAATGTAGATTCAACCCTACATTACAGAGAAATAAATTAGGAAATGAATACATTTTGAAATCTAGGAACTTAGTGTCTATTTGACTCCAAGGAAATTACGGGCTTCAGGGAAGTTTTAAATCTATTTAGATTTCAATAGCACCATCATCACTGTACTGCTTGAAAAGCTGGGGAGTGAATATGGCTTACTTTTCCCATTCCACAGTAAGTACGGAAACAGCAGGACTGAATTCTATATCCTTCAAAATGACTCCTACCTTTCAGTTTATGAACCTGGGATGAACTGGAGAGGCTTTTTTGCATTGTTATATATGATACAAAATGGGTTTAATCCTTTCCTCTTCCTGCTAGTTAATGAAAAAAGTTTGTCCTTCCTTCTTTCTTTCTTTCCTTCCTTCTTTCTTTCTTTTTTTTTCTTTCTTTCTTTCTATTTATCTATCTATCTCCTTTGACCTTGGTAATTTTTTTCTGTTTTCTGTTTCTTTTATTACTTGAATATTCTCATAAAAACCACTAGTGCTTCTATTAGATTTTCCAAACTTGCTTATTGTTGGTTTTCCCCTTTGCTTGCAAAGTTATATTTCACTTTCATTAGAAATTTACTTGTCTGAGTTGTGGGACCCTACCTGTGAACCTTCTGAAAAAATAAATCTGTAAAATATAACTAGCAATGTTGTATTTACTCAAGCTCAAGGTAGATATACCTTCCTGGAATATTAAGATTGCTTATTTTAGATCACTAACACCATTAATGCAATGCTTAAATGAAATCTTGTTTTATCTTCTCTTCTGAATGAAACTTCAATTTTGCAAAAGAAAGAAGAAGAAGAAAAAAAAAAGATGAATTGACAGGCTATTCTAGTTGTCCTTGGTAGCCAGTATGATCAGCAAAACAAACAAACACCCCACCTCCCCAAAATACTACCTTTATTTTAAATTAATTTTTCTCATTGTGTAGTCCTTTATTTATTGCTAATGTTCCACAAATGTCATGGCAAAGTTTAATATCAGACTTATTGGTATCACAGAAGGGAACACACTAGATAACTTCATTGAATGAGCAAACAGTGAAGTGAATAAAAAATGTCAATGTTTCAAGCTAAATCCTAACCCCTTCTTCCCTAAAATCAACTGGTTAGTGGGTGTATTCTCCAGGGGAAGCTCCATGTGAAGTATCATCCTGGGTTTTTTGCTTTGTAGTTCAACTAAGAGGACAGTGCTTTCATTCTGGAACTCTTTTATCAAAGGTAAAAAAAAAAAAAAAAAGTTTAATTTTTTTTGTAGTTAACCATCCATTACTTTTGGAGGATCCTAATTACTGTTTTGCGTGTAGAATGTTAAGTAGACTGCCCACCTCTTAAGTGTGTGTAAGAATTTAGTGTTTTGTTTTGTTTGTGAAAACAGAAACATAGAATGCACAAGCATACATTTCCTTTTTTTTTCTTATATGTTTCCTATGATGGTTCCTATGATTCCTAACATAGATATCTCTCTGTATGGTTCTGTATAGTGTCTTATACAGCATACAGAACTATATAGAAATTCAATCTAAGCCACACTTTTCTTTCTCTGTTCTACTGTCAGTTTTATGTAGGCACATTTTCTCTTTAGATGTCTCTTGAGCTGCTGATACATCTTTCTGATCCAAATTCTGATCTCTGGCTGAGGCCTCAGCCCATCACCTGTCTTCTCACTTCCTGAGCTTGTCCCATTTAAGTGTGTCCCCTAGATTCTTGTCCAAGTCTCCTCCTCATCCAGATTTAGTTTTTCTTACCTTGGTTCCTGAACAGATACGGTCCCTTTCCTCTCACTCTGTGCTGTTGATCCTTGTTTTTCAGTCAGTTCAAACCTCCCTTCTAAACATTTGGTCTCACCCTCCTCTCCATTGACTGACCACCAGTCCTCCTATTCCCTCTCTTGGATTTCCTTTGTGTGGGGAAGATTCCCTGCTGTGCCGAAGTTATCACAACACGTTTCCCACCCCAGTTTCCCTCCCCACTGAGGCTTGTACCAATTTACTTCCCCAGCAGCTTCCCTAGGATCCATCCAGTCACTTCTCCATTCAGATCAGGTAGCCTTTTCCAGATGCTCAGCTCTGCTTGGATGAAACAGGAAGCTCAGTGAGAGCATCTGAGGCAAAATCTTACTTAGTGAGCTTTTAGATCAGGTACCAAGATCTGACACTAACTGCAATAGCTCAGAGCTGGGACATGTTCAGTACATAGAGAATTCAACAATTTCAGCTAATAAAACATTTTCACTGGGCATTTACAAAGTATACTGTTTTAAAGGTTTGCAATTTAGCCAAATGCAGGCAGATATTTACAAAGGTGGCAGAAGGCACATAGCTGGTGAACTTCAGGATTCTGCTTCAGCAGTTTGTAGCTTCTTAAAGACAGCAGTGCCAGAATTTTGTAACATACAGAAAGCAGTATACTATTCCGTTTGCTTAGTTGTCAGACAGGCTTTAATCATTTTTGACTAAAATTAAATTGGCCAAGGCACATATTTGGCATGATAAACTTCAGCTTGGCTGGTTAAATTTTGGCAAAACTATAAGCAGTGGGAACACAGCTCTTATACAGGGAACTTGTACAATCCTAAAAGATTCATGTGTGTGTATGAAATGTATGCATGTATACACATAAACACACATATTGCACTCCATTAAATTCTGGTATCATATGACATGGAACAGTAGAAGAATGGTATAATTTCTGCCCTAACGTGTTTTATATAAAATTAATAGTATTCT
>NW_020447263.1:13812-176566 GCF_003343035.1 Apteryx rowi
AAAAAAAAAAGAAAAAAGAAAAGAAAAGAAAAGAAAAGAAAAGAAAAGAAAAGAAAAGAAAAAAGCTAAAATTGGCAGAGAACAAGTATCTTAAAGTCACACAAAATAGATTAGGAGACCACACAGGATTTCCCTAGTGGAAAATCCTAATTTAAGATAAGCACTGAAGATACACATATTATTTCTGCTGTGTGGATCATTCTTGCTGCTCATGTGATTTTATCACTTACTCTGTTAAACATAGTAGCAGCTGTCCTTTTTTACACCTCTAGGGAAAGAAAAAATCAGAATGGATTGTTCAAAAGATTTAAATCCCTTTGAGACATGGCCCTTCCAGCAATACTATAAATTCTTTTTCACTCCAAGGTTAGATGCTACATTGACCTTGATTTAAAACCCAGGATTCTGTGGAAAATGGCAATGATATCCAGCTCTGACAAATTGAACTGGTCTCAAGTTATTGAAGGATGACTAATAAATCTGAGACTTGATCCTGAAACTTTTCTACACATGCAATGAGCCTCTTTCTTCTCGAGACGTTTGAGATACTGTTAAATATTAAAATCATGTTATACCAATGATCTATTTAATTGACTTAAGCCACATCTAATATTTTCCTTCAGGATAGAATTGGAAACTTTAATGAAGCTGGAGTGAATGTATCTTGCCAGTGTGTTAGTAACAACTATAATTTGCTTTGGATCAATACTACTGAACAGTTCATCCTCTAAACCATACAAGAAAGAATTTTCATGTAGATAAAGTGGATTACATGTACCAGACTGCTGGCATATTTCTAGTTAGAGAACTTGGTTCTAAGAAAGGATCAATGTATATTCAGTATCTGAAAAGGAACTGCTGGGGCTTGATGAAACCAGCAAATGTGAGGCTTATGTTTTGCCACCACGTTTATATTTGGCAGGTTGCAGACTTTGCTATAATGGCCAGTCAGTCATCCCACATGCTGCATAAGCCGTCATAAGGAGGCATAATGCGATGAGCTGAGTTTGAGCTGGCATGAAGATCCTAAGGTACAAATAAGTTACTTGTGGTTTTAAAATGGAAAATTCATAAAATATCAATTCAAAATCTGAACTGATCTCTTTTCTTTTTTAATTGCAGCCTACAGTGGAAGTCATACATCCCTTAAGAACACTCCTTTGATCTAGTAAAGTACTGGAACCACTGTACTAATTTTGTATACTGGAAGGCATCCTAAGATGGACAAGCCATTTTATAGTGACTACTAGCCTTCCTGTCCATCTGCACAAAGCTCCTAGTAACTAATGAAAAGCCAGTTAAAAAGACTTTTCTTACCTACCTAGTTCTGGGTAACAGCAGAAAAGCAACCCTTTCTCCAAGTCTTATCATCCTCCAAATGGTCCACACATGTCTCATTTCCTCTCACCAAGCTTGATCTTTAATCCTTTTAATGGTACTCTGTTCCCTACCTCGTATTAGCCACACTTGCTTTTTAAGGTTATGTCCTGTGATCTTGTACACCTTAAAAATACTTAGTGTGTTAATAGAGGGGAAAAAATCAGAGAGTATATTTTTCTCTGAATAAAAACAAAAGGAATATCATCTTAACTTTTCTTGTCTCTCTTTTAAAAGCAAAATGTCACTACTAATCAAACCAGGAATAAGCTATAGTGTAAGAAAAGTGTTCTTTCTTCTGTTAACTTGTCTCAGACTATCTGCCATGTCAATCAGGTCAACAACATTGTTAAACAACCTAAGGAAAACTTAGTCATGAAGACAGAAGTCTGTTCAAAAACAGAAATAAAATTGTCCCTTTCTAAGTAACTTATGTAAAAAAGAGACAAAAAGATTTTAGCTTCTAATGCAGCACTTACATTATTTAACATTAATTTTTGTAACTGGCACCTGTGGAAGTGCTTTTTCTGTTTTAATTTTTTTACTAATTTTCGACTGCCATGTCATGGAAAACACATAGAAACACAGGGTGATCAGCTGGCAAATGTTAGTGTATTCTGTTACCCATAACCAGACTGAGTCTTTCCACTCTGAATGTCTTATTAACAGAGAAATTCCTAATATTAGCAGAATCAGTTCCAGCCTTTATCTGGACAGTGTGTATCTCCTCTATTATCCTCTTTTCAAAGTCCTCACATAATACATATCAGAATGTATCCAAAACATTTCTGGGTGTACTCTCACATTAATACTTTTGTCTTTGAAACAGATTTTATGGGGTTTGGAGCCCTGCTTCCATAGTAGAAAGGTAATCTGGTACAATTACTGAATAAAAACATCTGACCTGGTTTCCCTCCTGCTGCCAGTCATATTCTTGGTATGAGGTTGCTTCAGCTGTAGCTGATATTGGCCACAACCCTGGCAGCATACTATTAGCCAGAGGATTTCTGGTGCCCAGGGGCTACGGTGACAGACAGAAATGTAAAGGCAATGGGAAAAATCCAAAGAAGCATCTGAAGTAATTCTTCACATGGAATTTGGGTGCCTGAATCTGAAAAAATGATCAAGAAATCTACTCTGGGAACTGCAAGACCCAGTGGACATCACCATTCTGAAGCCCATTTTTCTTTCTGTTGTAATGAGAACCAGGGCATGGAAAAATGCAGGAGTCAGAGCCAGGAAATTCTGTAGAGGCAAAATTGAATTTTGATGCTAAGGATTTGGGGACAAAGCTAGAACAAAGTCACTCTGCCACAGAAAATGGAAGGATTAAGGGAAAAGCTGAATCAGGCCTTCTGCTCCTGCTTCCAGTGTGGATGGGAAAGATCGGAGGAAGAGAGTTTGCTCAGTGTCCTGTGACTCTTGTTGCACTGAAAAATAAAGAAAACTTGGAGAAAAATATAGCTGTGTAAGGATCTCTTATCTTGACATAAAGAATGCTCTAATCTCTAAAATATGTGGTAGAAGGGATGTTGCCAGCTCAAAGGATCCTGGGCCATAATGCCTGGGCCGTAATGTCTTTTCCCATAAGGCATCTCAACTGCATAACAAGTCAGTCACTGTACAATGAAGAATATAAGATCCATTCCACAAAGAAGAGAAGAAACAAGAAATTTCATGGCTCTATACCTTCCTAATGTGGCAACTTGGCAATGTTCAGTCATCCAGTGACTGTCTAACTTAAATAGGCATTTTTATGCCCACTTACCCATTTATTTACCCTATTTACACTCAAGAACACATACAAAAGTAAAAGATTGCCAACTGTGATTACTAGGCAACACAGTTATGATTATGCTTTCTTGCTCTCCTTTTCACACTGACTCACATTCTCTAAAGCATCAAGCAAGCACCAAGCATCAGTATTTCCTACATTTGAGCATGAAGTCTAATCATTACATTAATACATGAGTAAAAAATATATATATATGTGGAAGAATGGTTAAGTGAAAAGGGGCATGATCTCTTAGAAGTGAGCAATCCTGTCTTCACAATAGAGGGAGGATCCCTGCGGCTATGTGAACTGTCCTTGAGCATTCCTAGACCATTACAAAAGGGGGAGGCAAGTAGTGGTAAACAAGTCAAGGAGGGGGCCGACAAGCCCCTCCACGTGAACAGCAACTTTGCACCAATCGTGTATTCACTTTAGGCACGTGAACAGAGACTGTAAACCAATCATACAGCTATTGCTAGCACATGCTCTATCGCCTGTCTATATATACTCTGTGTAAGCTCTAATAAAGGGAGAACGATCATACTCACATTGAGACTCCGTCGTTACTCCGGGCCCGTTCCCCCACTCCGACATATATATATCTCCTTCAGAAGATACATTATAAACAATAATCCTACTCAGGTCTTACAGCAAATGCCTGTAGGTGTATATATAGCCTTTGGAAAAGACTGAGGGATTTGGATTTTGGAAAGGTTTTTTTCAGCCATGCTTCAGGTGCCTAAACTTCAGAAACAGGAGTGATTTCAGTTGTATTGTGCTTCTCGACACACAGCTTGAGTTGGTTCTTTTGAATAACTTTTCTAAAATCCATAAGTCTTTCCACACAGCACAGAGATCCTTCCTGCTCAGCTCTGTGCTTTGGATACTTCTCTGGGGGTAGTAAGGTGATAAAAAGGCACCAAAATGTTGAAGCTGCAGCAGTGAATGGATGGATACTCAAGTCTGATTAAATCCAGCTTTTAGTTTGGAGTATACTTAAGTTTTTCTGATGTGCAACAGGAAACAAATGGCCTTTTTTGGATAACATATTATCTTCCTAAAGTACTTTACCACTGTCTGGAGATAGGAACGGAATAACATAAAGTGTCATATAAAAGCAGTATGTCTGTAGGTCTAAGAGCTGGTCAAGATCAACAAAGGTTTTTACCAGACAATTAGAGTCTGATGCTTCTTCTGCAGGTCTCCTGGGCTAGAGCTAGAGCTTTGATTTCAGCAGCTGCAATGATGAAGGAACCAGGTTTTTCAAAGAAAAGAACATTCTGTTTCAACCACAGCTCTACATCACATTGGAGCTTGCCTGCAACAACCTTTTTTCTCTCCTTCTACTTCACTCACAGTGTTTATGGCAGCAAAGATCATTTTAGCTTTAACCTTGGAGCACTAGCTTTCAGTCTCTAAAAAGTCTAAGAGGCAGAAAACCTGTAATGTTTTCCCATTTTTAGCAATAACAAAAACGAAAGTTTAAGGCCTTAGCCTGACCAATATTTTAATAAGACAAAGCAGTTGGAAAAAGTGTTTTTGTTTATATCTCAATAAAATTTTCTTTACTTACTGAAAGCAAATTAGTGAAATACAACATTATATATTGAAAAAAAAACAAACTTTAAATGAGTTTAATTGCCTGTCTTTAAGTAATTTCTTTTGCTTTCATCTTCCTTTTGGGTACTGTATCTCAGCATCTACTGCTCAGGCCCATAACATTCATTACCATGAACAGTACTTTCAGTCCTTGCACTATGATTATGATTATTCCTTTCTATTCCTGMAAAATCAGCTTCTCTGTCATCAAACAATATTCATTTTCTCAGTAATTCAATCTCTGTTCCACCCAACTAGTATAGCTGATTAGTTTCTGTAAGCTGAGATATTGCTTATATATTGCAGATTAACCTTTTCTTTCAACCATCTTTCAACTATCTTATTCATATCCCAGCAGAGCGGGTGAGAGAGGCACTACATCAATGATAAGCAGAATTTAGGAGCTCATGAAACACATTTGAGGTGTATGGAGCGGTTAACTTCCAGAGTGCTCATAATTATCTTTTTTTCTGACCACATATAATTAGGAAGAATTTCCCCTTTCCTAAGGTACAAATACCCTCTTTGGCTTCTTACATCTCTAAGCATTTTTTGATGTCTGATTGGTCCTTGTTAGCTTCTCCAAATTTGAGGCAAGAATACTGGGAACATGTCTAGTAACTAAAAAGGTGTGATCATTAACAGGAGGTTTAATTTTTTTCTACAAGGGAAAAGAAGTATAGGAACCCACACTTTGAAACAGAATTAACCCACTGCTCTTAGCAGCCAAATATATTGTAGTACTCTGTTCACCACCACCATGCCGAAGTACTCCTTCTTCTTAGCAAGGAGGAAAAGGGAGTGACACTAAGAACAAATCAAGCCTCAGAAAAAAAATGACTAAACAGGAATAATAAACTGGTGGTAAGAAGGTTCCAGCAAAATGAGAGAAATCTGGGTATAAAAGCAACATGCTGTTAATATTGTTACAACATTATTCATAGCACAAGTAAGCAACCTCAGACTAGAGGACATCCTTCCTAGTACTTAGGTAAGCAGGATGTATGTAAGTTAGACGCTACTGGGATTCTTTTTCCTTATATAACATTGCACAGAAATTAGCTCAGATGTTCTTCCATACTGTGATAGAACATTGTAGCTAGGGAAACTGCATCGTTTAGACGCAGGGTCCAAAAAATGAGCAGGTTTGCAGGATACACTGAAGTTAAATATCTTACTGCCTTGTGCTTGCAGTGTGTTTAGAGCTTATCTATGAGTTCCTGGTCGCAAGAAGGAACTGTGGAAGACAGCTATAAAACTGCTACTAAGGGCTGTTTTACAAAACATGCTGTAGGACTGAGAGTAAAAGGGGCATAGCTGAATGGCAGGTGCAACATGAAACACTATGGACATTTAGAGAAACACTGGAGATATTCAGTGACCACAAGAGCCTGTTGTCACTTAGGCTCTCATCCACAGCTCTCTAAGGCTATATCCAAACTACTCAACCTGGAAAGGCTTGCTAAGTCTTGAGTGAAGCATGCATCCCAGAGATATATTGACTGACTGTGGGACAGGACATAGGTTGATTCTTCTGCTCCTCTTCTCCTCCATGTCATGTTTTCCATTGGAAGGACATTAGGGCATATGATCCCTATGGGAGCTGCAGTGTGTTACATTCAGAGCTCTGATTTGGATGACTGGCATTAAGACTGAAAGAGCAGCTGATCCACAGTCTAGTTACAGCCTAAGTTTATGCACTCCAACCCAATGCAACAAAGTATTGTGAAAATTATTGCATCTTCTGCCTACATGTGGACTGTCTATCTTGTGTGATGTCTGAGGAGCAGACAAGATACCATAAAATCCTGCAACCTGATTTACAGTAGTGCTGAGAAGGACTGAGCATGAAACATAACTATACAGAATCTCATTTCTAATCGCTAACTCCTGAACTACTGCGAATACCTCAGAACTTTAACTTCTGTTTCCCAGCTTTCCTTACAAACCTGAGACTTGAATAAGCTTGCTTTGTTCTTGCATTTGTTTGATTAAAGAACTGTATTTGATAAATTCAAAAAAGCTTCATTAGGAAATATGTTTTTGGGAAAAACTTCAGACCATTTTTACTCACAGCAGTGAAAGAAATAGAAGCTTCCCCTTTCTGCTATCCCCAAAGATCTAAAGGTTTCTCAGAAATTCAGAACATTCACCCCAGGTCTTCTATCCCCAACAAAGATAGCCTCCTATTTCCGTTAACACACTATCTGATGAAAAGTACTAAGTACTACAACATAAAAGGTTTTTAATCATCCAAAGTGGTGTTTCTGTAGTACAAATCAAGGAATTAGCAGCAACTGATTTTACAGAGAAGAGAGAACAGAAGAGCCTTGAGGCAAATCAAAAGCCAATCTGTACTTCCATAAAACTATGAGGCTAAATTTGATTGAGAGCACAACTTTAACATGCTTTTCACAGTAAATCCATAAGTAATGTGCCATTTTTTTGACTTAGAGTTAATTAAAATGTACCTTTTGTTATTAACTATTCCAGATTCCACTTACTAGATTATGCAGCTGCTGTATTAAGAAAGTGTTTGCTTTGATCCCAGAGATATTATGTATGCTTTCATAAGATTCTTTTTCTATCTATCTGGTGTGGACATTCAACACATTGCTTTGTTTTTGTACTTGAGCTGCCTTGGTAGATCAAGAAATAGGTTTAGGGGACAGCTGTGAAAGAGAACAAGAAAGGAAAAAATGAAGGAAGGGAAAAAGGGGAAAGAAAAAGGAGAAGGAAAAGGAGAAGGAAAAGGAAAAAGGAATGAAAATGGGGAAGGAAAAGCAGAAGGGGGAGGAAAAACAAAAGAGGAAGAAAAAAGCTCCTGAAATTTATAGATGTTGTAGAGGGGTCTCTGGGGTTAGTATGGAGAAATCATGAAAAACACATTTACATATATTTCATGACCCTTAGACCCAGTGGGCAATGATACAATCTGATTTTCAGAGATGAAGGTGGAGAAAAAAGTTGTGAGGGTCCCTGGTTATGAATAAGATAATACAAGATCAAGAAACAATGAGCTGTGACATGTATCTCTTCTTTTCTCATCAAATATCTAGAGTGAATGGGGCAATGTGTCAGGYTGGAGGGTTAAGATGTTGTTTCCTTACTGCATTGCAGCTTCATAACTGTAGAGGCTTTTCCATGGATTGTGTATGCTGAAATGAAATTCGTGTACTTTGCTTCCCCTATATTGCCAGTCTTTTGCATCATACAGGTGCACCATGTTTTAGAAGCGTTTTGCTTACTTGAAGCAACTTAAAAGTATTTAATTAATCCTTTTTTAATACATGGAGATTTTGTGATATACAGCTAGTCACTGTCTAGACTTTTACGATGTAGTTTCTCATCTGCATGATGGTCCCACCAATGTGATCCTAAATTATAACTCATTTTAATTTGTTTCTAAAGTATAACTCTTCTTAGCTATAAGGGGGAAATAAATACATGATAGCAGGTAAGTCTGCAGCAAGAATTAAAGAATCAGTAGTCAACATGAGACTGTGATCATGCAAACTTTGTTGTGGGTCACCTGACATACACGTGGGTATATTATTGCCCATCTCTCTTCTCTGTCCTTATTCCAGCTGCATCTATCCCTGGACAAATTAATGTTCTTTAGATATTCTAGCAGGAGTCTCTATCTGAATGTAAATATGGTCTAAATTAAAACACATTCTAACCATGCTGGCAGTAGTTCTAGAGTGTGTGCCACTCTGGTCAAAAGGGGGTTTGAGGTCAATGAGAGTCAGATCTAGGGATCTTCAAAATGTGCTCACAATATAGTTAATCATGTCCGCTTCTGTGTTCACAAACCCACATGTGCAAAAAAGCCAGGTAATTATCAAATATAACGAATGGATAACTGAGCACGCAAGATTTACATATACAAATGCTTGTACCTGTAAATACTGTGGGCTTTTATTCAGAAACTTATTCAGAACAAGCTATTACCACTCAGGAGATAGAGTCTGGAGTTATAATAGATAATTTTATGGAAACGTAAAATCTCAATAGTGGTCATCAGAATGGCTGTGGCTCATCAGAAAGGAGTAAGAGACAAATATCTGAAATTGTAAGAATCCACAATGCACCTGTATTTAAATACAGTACAGTTCTAGTTGTCCCATGACAGAAATGATGTGATAGAGTTGAAAAACAGGTATAGAGAAGGATAACAACAATGATCACAGAAATAATTCTCTCTGTAGAACAGATTGAGACTGCTTGACCTGGAAAAGAGACAACTCAGGGAGAATATAATAGAAGTCTGTAATTGTGGGTGGCAGAGAGTAATTATTCACAATGCAAGAATGAAGGGACATAAATGAAATTACTGAATGGCAGGCGGATAAATATGCTTATATTTTCCTTGTATTCTTCTCAACACAATTACTCTGACCACCCCTGGAGAGTGATCTGGATCAAACAGATATTTGATTTCACCCAGTAGTGCCATTCTTATGGGGACTTTTTCTTATAATGGTTCCATATAAGTATTTATAATAAATGTCTAGCACAAAAAAACCTCTCATCTTGAATCATATCAGTGAGAATTCAAGAGTATGCTAAGTCAGAAGCAGCACAGGATATCTTCACAAAATGTCTTTCTGCATCTTTGCTATACAGATCTAAGGAAAAAATGTAATCTAAGTTTGTTAGCAAGAAGCAGATAGTAATTTAAGGGTATCTAAAGTACTTGAATTTAGATAATGACATTTTCAAGAGCAACTGTGAAATTTTGGTTTTACAGTCTAAAGGAGTGCTGCAACATGATTTTCAAGCATATGCACTCCCTCCTTCTATAAACCAAAGCTTCTAAATTCCCACGTTCATTAAGTTTTGAGAATCTTGCTATAGGATAATTTAGGGAAAATATATATATATGAGAAGCTAAATCTAAATGCCTTCAATTTTTATTCAATTTGTTTTTGTTTTTGTTTTTAATTTATTTTACATTTTGGCAAACTATCTTTAGTGATGTGAAAAAAAAAGATGAGCGTGAGAAGCGCTTATGTGAGTGTTTCATACTGTTTGTGCTGTAATGCTTGGCTTATTCTTAGATTAATTCTACCATTCGATGGTAATTAAGAGCCCATATACTACAGCTTAAATATGTTCTTAAATGTCTGGTTTGGAGGGAAAGGATATAGTAGGTTGGTGGAATAGATTTTTTTTGGACTTTGTGTAGTTGTAGCTGTAGTAAAGAAAAAAATATGTTTTTGAATACAAAAATGGCTAAATAATAAATAAATGGCAAAATAATCCCTGAACAAAAACTCAGTTTTTTTTCAAACTTGAAACTATCTCACACCATACATATACCAACACTCCCTTTTTAGACAGTCCAGATTCAAAACTGAAGTCCACTGGAAGATTGTGTAACTTTAACTAACAGCTAATATGTATTTAGCAAATTATGTAATTTAGCTAACTAATAGCTAAGATAGTTAAACCTTTTCTGGGAACCAATGAATAAAGAGAAAGCGAGCAGGTTGTGTTAAGAATGAAGACCAAGGAGGCAGACACCTCCACCATGAACATCATGCTCCTCCTGGCAAAGAACCTGAGACACTGATGACCCATCATAACCCCCCCCACACACACACACACACACACTTCTTGTTCAGGACAGCTGAACCTGTCAGTCTGTAGGGCTCACCAGAGAGGTGAGTGCAATATCAGATAAAATGGTATTAGGAAGTATGAGCATAACAACTTTAACTGTGAATGATGCTTTCTGTAATAATTATATAATTTATACTGTAAGGGTTATTGTTCTTGGAAATGAACTAATAAGAATAGCTGGTTTTTTAATATGTTGACTAGGTCTGTTAAACCGTTAACTGGACTAACAGTTCAGTTAACCTGTGTATATATATGCTGTGTTCCCTTTTTGCCCATAACAAGATTTTGAATGCAACATTTCTGTCATGGCTGACATTCTGGTCACAAGATTAAAAAGCTGTAGCTTTGCTAACTTGCTTTTCTCCTGGTATAGTGAATCTTGTACTTATTCTGCTCAGCTCTAATTAGAAATCTGGAGGCCAGCCTCTCACCTCTGTTCATCCACAGTGTAGACTGTATCTTGATGGCAGAAACATTCTGCTTTGAAGAGAGAGAAGTGTGTCAGACAGAGACAGTTTCAGGTACCCCAGTCGTAGGAAAGACTAGGTGGAGTGCAGATTCATGCAGATAAAGCTGGTGTTGCAACCCATGTTTATGACCTGAAGCTTCTATAGCTGCTCTGCTTTGTACTTAGACTAGCATGGATCCTCTATGCCACCTATAACTCACTATACCCAGTCCTTCTATAGATTAAGATGGATTAAGATGGTGTTCATGTGTTCTGCATTGTCGGGCATTTAACTTTAGGGTTCTGATGAACTCTGCCTTTCAAGGTGGAAGCCTCAGCTGACTACAGGTGTCACTGGTACCTTATTATCTTCAGTGTTCCTCATTACCAAAGAAATCTTTGTAGTTCTTTGATGCTTTGTCATAGAGATAGATATCACACATACAAAGCTTTGCAGACTGCCTTACTATAAAACATTCTGTAGGTTGGCTTAGGTTGACTGTGGTAGAAGCAAGGTAAAATTAATGATATCTACTAAAAGTAGATGTAATTATTCTACGCCTTATTCTCAGCCTCACAGTATAGCGCATCATATTGTGAAGAACTTTCAGTTTGCTTCTCTGCTTCTAGCAGTATCAAGCATAGGAAATTGACAAAAATAATTCCTTCAAAATAATCAGAGTCAACAGAGCATTAACCAGTGATTAAAGTGAATTAAATTTCAATGTATGCTGCAGCCCTAAACAAATTTCATACCTACCTGAGTTTGTTTCACAGCAAATCAATAATACTAAAGACTTTATTTGAGCAGACAATATATAGTTTCCTATTCCTGATCAGCGTGCATATGGAACTATCAGCTTCAGTTAATGAGAATTTTTCCATAAACACTGATAGAAGGAAGTGTTTCCTTTCCTTTAAGTAACTGTGTCATCTTGCATCTGCCATCAACAAATGGCCTTATATGTCAAGAGGCACTATCCAATACTTGATAAAATTGATACAATTCCTTCTGCAGTTTTCAGTAGTCTTTGGGCAAGTGGTCAATGATCCAGCACAAACTGAGCTACAGCTAGTTGATTTCCAGGTTTCATTTTAATCTATCAGTAGGATTGAAAAGTAAAAAAAAAAATAATAATAATAATAAAAAAATAATAATAATAAAACCCTCTACTGTTAAATGTTCATGTGATACTACTGCTAAATCAAGTGAAAACATGCAATACATAGCAAAAGCAATACCATACCACCTTCAGAATTCAAACTCTTCTTGGGAATCAGCATGTCTATTTTTTGTGTTTTTTTTTAATCTCAGGGTGCCATTAACTCCTGTCCATCAAGAAATCCTCAGAAAGCATCAAGGTTCTAAGATATCTTCTTAAGGAATAAAAGATGCACAGTAATTTCCAAAAGGTAGACAGACATCACTGGGTAAAATAGTTGATGAGGAAATACTGGAAGATTGTAAAAAAATTCCATCCAACTGCCAGTGAATGTTTTGAGTGTACAAGTCATTTTGTACTAATGCCTTCAAGGAGAATATTTCCAAAAGATAATATGCACTGAATGGTTTCAAGGGAAGAAGTAAAAATAAAGATATCTTCAAATGTTAATATAGATGTAGTAGAGACTTAAAGTATTAAAATGTGTATAACAAATTTCCCGTAATAACTGAGATATCAGAGTTGGTCTACCAACTGAATATAGGATTTAAAATAGAATGCAAAACAAGAGCAAGGTAAGTCTTATTTCATTACAAAGGCTTCTTAATGATCTCTAGATCATTAAACCTCTAGCAAAGGTTCTCAAAGACAGATGTATGCATGGGCACTTGTGAAATGCAGGGTACTTAAAACTACTAGGCAAACAAAGAAGGAGAGAACAAGCTTATCTACCTTTAATGCATGTGCCCTGCCCAATACGGAGCTGGAACCCCTCTTTGCTTCACTGCTTGCATATGAGGGGCCTTTTTATGACTGATAGCTTAGACAGTTTATGAAAATTTGAGGAAAGAGTTTTCAGTTTGCTCTGCTCTGGGAGTAGTCAGGTAAGGGTATTATTGGGGTTCCCCCACCTGCCCTTGCTCTTCTGTGATCCTTTGTGTGTGTGTGGAGACAAGTTTTTTATCACATAACCTGACAGTATAGTTCTGGGATCCCACTCATGGGCTTATCCTGAAGTTTCCCTCCACCTCACCATACCTTAGCCTCTTGGGTACTTTTTATACATTTGTAACTTCAGCTCTCCTTTCTGCACATAGACTAATGCGCAGGGCTGGCTTTTAAGCCATGCTCCTGCAAAGAAACAACCAGAAGTGGAAGGAACTGTGCATATCTGAATATCAGATATCAGAAGAGATCTGAATTCTGATCTCTTATCCAGCTTCTCTAACTGCTATATTATCATGCAAAGAGAACATGTTCCCAACAGTTTTCAAAGCAAAGAGTCAATCTATTAGCTATACTTTAATATAATTACACAGTGATCTCACTGGAGTATCTTGAAGCTACTTCTGTAAAGATTGAAAAAAAAATCACAGAATCATTGAATTTGGAAGGGGCTTACGGAGATTGTCTAGTCCAACCCTGTCGGAGGACGCAGGAGTGGGAGGCGGACCCGGAGTAACGACGGAGTCTCAGTATGAGTATGATCGTTCTCCTTTAGTCTAGCTTTTACAGAGTATATATAGACAAGCAACAAGCAGGTGTCAGCAATAGTTACATGATTGGCCTACAGCTTCTGTCCACGCGCATAAAGCGGATACATGATTGGTGCAAGGTTGCTGTCCACGAGGAGGGGTCCGCTTTCATATATGGAACCTGGTTCCGTCTAGACTTGTTTACCAGTTTCGTGAATACCTTCTTTTGTAGTGCTCAAGGCCGCTATAAGACCACTTTCAGGCTCGCTTGCCTTGGCCTAGATTCCTTCCTCTACCCTGAAGACGGGATTGCTCAGCCCAATCAAAGCATGCCCTCTCTCGCTTAACCATCCCCCTAACCATTCCTCCATCACAACCCCCCTGCTTGGAGCAAGGTCAGCCAGAGCATGTTTCTCAGGGATATGTCCAGTCAGGTTTTGAGTATCTCCAGGGATGGAGACTCCAGAATCTGCCTGGGCAACCTTTTCCAGTCTTTGACCACCTCTAGAGTAAAAAAAAGTTTCTTCTTATGTTTAAACAGAACTTCCTGTATTTCAGTTTGTACCCACTGTCTCTCATCCTGTCACTGGGCACCACTGAGAAGATTGTTTCTCTCTTCTTCACTCCCCCCATCAGGTGTCTGCACACACTGATAAGACCTCCCTGAGCCTTCCCCTGACTTTAGCCTCCAGGCTAAGCAATCCCAGCTTTCTCAGCTTCTTCTTGTATGTCAGATGCTCCAGTCCCTTAATCATCTTAGTGATCCTTCACTGAACTTGTTCCACTAGATTCATGTCTCCCTTACACTGGGGAGCCCAGAAATGAACACAGCACTCCAGATGTGGTCTCACCAGTGCTGAGTAGAGGGGGAGGATCATCTCTCTCGACCTCCTGGTGAGGCTCTGCCTAATGCAGCCCAGGAGGAAGTTGGCCTTCTTTGCTACAAGTGCACATTGTTGGCTCATGGTCAACTTGTTGTTCACCAAGACCCCCAGGTCCTTCTCTGCAAAGCTGAGACAATAATAAATTAAAAATAAATAATAAATAATATTAAATTATCTAATAATAAATGAGATCAGGAGAAAGGACCTTATGCTGCATGAAGCTGACTCTCTTCCATTTTAGATGTTTAGTGCTGCTTAAACCAATTATTCCCAGAGACTTCTGTGGCTGTTGAGTGCACTAAGTCTTAAAATCCAACCTAAAATGAAAGTCTCCAGGAAAAACGGTAACTAAAGTGTTTTCAAAACAAACAAGCCATTTTTTCCCTATAAAAAAATCTTTTAAAGTCTACATATTCACCTATGTTTCACCAATCAGGATTAATTTAGTGAACAGGAAGAATTATAATTAAGTAGTGGCAGTGATTAACTGATGAGAGATTATTTATTTGTATTAATATTTACAACTTGGCTTAATATTGTTTTCTCTGGAGAGCTTCAATAACTGTTTCACAGTATATGAAGAGAACAGCTAGGAAGTAAACCTTTTTTTTTAAATCACAGGGAAAATGAATGAAGGAAAAATGGGATAACTGTCTAAGATGGTATTATAATGGCAACATAATGGGACTGTCTTCCAAAGGATATGGTTAAAGCTTCATGGTTGGTGTCATTTAAGAGTCACCTAGGCAAAGACTTTTAAATCTGTTCCAGAGATTTGTGGAACAATTCCATGTTACAGGGATCAGTAAAACGATGTGGAAAAGCTCTGCAATTTCTGATTTCTGTTCATTTTTCTCCCAAAACACAGTTTGGGGCTCTGAAGTTTATTTCAGTCTTTCCATTTCTCCTGCCAAGAAAGGTAATTCTGGGCTTCCAGTGCAGTCAGTAGGAGGGAGAGGCATTTTCAGAGAACATAAAGAACATAATACTGTTCAGGCTTGGTCACACCAAAGGGCTATCAAAAATTTTTCTGTCCAACGGTAGTTAATAGCAGATACCTGGGAAAAGCATAAGTACAGACAAGCACATAATGATACTTACCTTGTTAGTCTCTCAGATTATCTATATTTGAAGTATTGAAGTATTTTCTGAGTCAGATATCTTTCTTTCTAAYAACCAAACTATAATGCACAGTTCCTGGGCTGGGATAAGACATTGCATACTGGAGTGGCTCACTTCTGTTTTTGGCTCTTCCACTGGTTTTCTTTAAATATGTGGACATGTCACATAGAATCATCTGAAAAATATTTGCTTTAAAAATGAGCTCTGAGGTTTGAAGTAGAGGGAAGAAATTCTTCCAAATTCTTTTAATGGAAGATGTTTGAGAATTGGAGGAGAACAAAGATGTATTTTTATTTTGTCTATAGCAATCTCCTTTAAATATGGGGTTTTTTCTGGCAGATAGTATACCTGAAAAATTTTATAGTTTTCATTAGGAAGATATGGTGATTTTATTTAATGAAGTGGAATCTTTGGGAAATGGTGATTTATTTATTTTTAGTGGCAATCAACAAATACTAACCAGTAAAAAGCTATTTTTAAGGCCAACCATTGAACAACAATGTATAAAAAGCATTTTTAAAGATAAATTACCAGGTGAATTTCACCTTGTGTGTATGGCTAAAACTTGGCTTTTGTACTCCTTGAAACCAAAAAAAGGGACTCAATTAAGGCTTTCTTCCATATGGTTTATTCATGCATTCTGGAAGTGCTTGGAATCTTGGAAATATTTTTAATTGTACTCTTTTCTGAGCTGAACTGGAAGAAAAATGAAATGTGAAACATCCATTTTTTAATGTTTTGTTTTCAATCATTTCAAGTTAACTGATCCATATTGGTTATTATAAATATAATCTGGGGTTTGCAAATATATAACAACATGAATTTATCTTCTCCAGAATTCATTTTAATCTGCATGTGTTAGTTTTTTAATGACTAAGAATAAATATATTTCTATTCTGGGCTAAACAAATATAATTCAATTTATGCCACTCACTTTCCCTCCCTTAGTAAAATCCTTATGTACCAGCACCTGYTTCTGACAATGTAAGCAAGATGAAGCAATCCTGCAAATCACAGGTTAGCATGGCATTCATTCAGCCATTCATTCATTCATTCAAAACAAWAAAATAAAAAAAAGCCATAAATGAAATAGACTGAAGGTTCAGAGCAGCTGAAAAAGAGATACAGTCGTGCAGTTTATTGCATACTGAGCTAAGGAACATGGCCTTTATAGCACTATTACCAATGAATTTTAAATCACTCCAAAGTTCAAACTTCACTGAAGCATCACATTATATGTTGAAATCAGCTGACCATTTTTTCTGGCGAATGCCATCTATATTTCAGAAAACATCCATGTTCTAATCAAAAGTGAATTAACAGACATGGAAACTTCAAGCACCATTTGTCATCTGAAACTCATGTTCATTAGTACGCCTTATATCTGTAACTCTGAGAAATGCCAAGTCAATTCCCAAATTACCATAACATTCAAAACTAAACAGTAATGCATTTTAAAATGAGTGTATAGAAAATTGAATGTCAACTGAAAATAAATGATGGTACCTTTTAAAATGAAATTACAAAAGACTTTTTTTGTCCTTTCCCCTGTTGTCATCTTTAGTTAGTCTAGCTGTCCAATTCTTACCATATTTACCCTATGATAAGAAGGGCTTAGAATATAAAAGGCAAAAGCACCACATAATTCTTCATAATTAAATACTTCATAATAAACTTAACTTGTTATGAAAAAAATTCATTTTCTAGAAAGTAGTTTCTTAATTTTTTTTTCTGTTCTTTCACTACATCCACCCCACTGAAATCACATTTCCATTACACATAGATTAACTGTTTTTTATTTGACCTCATCCATACAGATTTGACTTTTCTGTATAAGCTATGTATAGGGCTTATACAGCTACATATATATATTTCTGTGTAAGCTATATATACATATATGTTAAAAAAAAGGAATATGTTTCCTAAAAATCAATTATGACAGAGCAATACAGCTTTTCATTCTGAATTTTCAGTTGTGGAGAGAGAAAAGTGTGAAAAAAACAAAACAAAACAGCTATTGACTACATGTTTATAATGATAATTAAGAAGCTTTTTCCAAATAGGTTAAAATACTTCAATTTTTCTGGAAATATTGTCAAAATGCTTCCATTCACATGTCAAAAATGGAAAAAAAAACCCTCAACTCTGAATCCCTGACAATAAAAAGTTATTAAAATCAGAATGGGATTGTAAATTCAGGGAAGTGGAGACTATAGGTCAAATTTTTTAAGCTTTAAATGGCCAGGTAGTTACATAATGGATTTATGAAGTCCCACAAGTTGCTTTGCTATATTTTTAGAAGTCTAAATGTAAGCTCTCCTGGTATTTTTATTTTGTACTTACATAGTGCCTACAACATACTTTGACTACTGTTTGGTGTCCATAAACAGTAGTCTGCAAAGAATGCAAAGAATATTAATAAGCTGTTCTGATTATTATTTACAAAAAGATTATTTTAGTGAATCTCATTCTCTCCATGTTCTTCAGTTACCATTTCCATTTCCAGTCAATGGCTGGATCATATCTGCCTATACTTTGAAATTGGCAGATGTTGTTTGTCTAGTATTATGTTGGAACAACAATCATTTTAGATCACTTTGGCACTTTAGCATAGAACATCTTTCTTTATTTGGTATCCTTCTCTTTTTCATTGTGGGCCACGTTTTTAAATGCAACCTCTAATTTTGCACTGGCAATCAATTACAGGTGCAAGTAATTGGGGGTATTTTGATGTCCAAGCACCTGATTGCAGGCACAAATCATGTAGTTAAACTCTAAATGCTATTGATTGTGATCACAAAATGAGTGCTTTAGTTGAAGTCCCCTTCACACATTTGACCCCAAAAATCAAGATGCTATTTAAAATAAATAGAAGAACATTATTTCCTATGTTTAGAACTTATGCCTACATATCCCAAAATGTCTACTCATTTTTCTTTGCCTCTTCTCACAAAACACATATTCTGTGTGGCTTTCTTGTAATTGTGCATCACAGACACTTAGTAATAAAGAGTTACTGAGACTTTAAGGGCTGAACAAACATGATTATAATGATTCTTTCTTTTTGACCACATGAGTCACAAAAACTTCAGGGCCAGTCAAGCAAACCATCTTCAGGTAAAACTTCTTCTGTTCTCTGTGGGGATTTCACCAGAACAAGGACTGTAAAGCTAAGCCCTTCTAATAAAATTTAATTGAAATATATGAGCATTAGGAAATGTCTTTCTATTCTCCTTTTTTCCACTTTTTTCCCTGTGAGTAACTATTGTGCTTGAACTAGAATTTGAATTGTATACCGTTGCATCAGATGTAAAAAATACTTTTCTGAGCAGAGACTATCAATCATGCTGAATTATGCATATGATTGTGGTTGTGTACAGAAATCTAGTAAGAAACATGTTGAGATCAGCACATTGCCCTTGTCACCGCAGACAAACTATTCGAACCCAAGTCTCCAGAAGTAAAAGACTTAAAGTGCGTTAACAGACTAGGTCACTGGGAAACTGAAACAAATTACAGTTGTTATACATTTTTAACAATAAGAAATGGTAGACAGACCTTTTTCTACTTGTATAGTGGCCATTGTGAAATAACTATGCACGTGCCATTTGGTAGACTAAAGATTAATGGGGAGACAAGTCCCCAAGTCAGCATTTACTGGCTGGAAAAAGATAATTGTCCAATTACYGACTTGCTGAAATGGCTTTGGTCTTACAAGGCATGGCCTGGGGAAAAGTCACAGGATTGCCACAATAGATTAGATTAGAATTTGGCTTCTATATCTTATTTTGACAAGAAACAGGCAGTGGAAATTCTGCTACTCTCCCAGCAAATTGCCATATGTTCCCTAATTTTGAGATAGTTATTCCAGTTCAGCTGTCTCTAGAATTCTATTTCCTAGATGATCAGTGTAAAAATGGGGCTTCAAATGTTACAGTTGCATTTTAGTCTAGATTTTAAACCTCCACCAAGTTTTGGGGATGGCAGAATTTAAACTATGGATCCTACCCCTCTCTAATAACTTTTCTTATAGGTAGTAAACATAGAGTTAACTGTTTTCGTTTTAAGAGCAATAAAAAAAAAAATAGGGCCAGACTTTTTACATATAATAAATATTGCTTAGGCAATGTAGCAGTAAATCATAATAAAATGTATAAATATCTCACAAGAGACATGATACAAACGATCTTTAAACCTCTCTTAAATTTCTAAAAGTTCAGGATTGGGTTTCTCATCCACGTTCCTTTAAATGAGTCTTTAAATGATGAAAATGCAGATAAACATTATCCCAGTTATGCAAATTAATAATTCAGCTCATTAATTGTTTTAATTGTAATTGCTTCAGAATGGCCTGCCTACTGTCTAGAATAGCCTGACATTGAGACAAAACTTCTCTGTGTAACCTAGAAAGCTCATAGTGAGGACCACAAAACCTTAAAAGAACATATGGAATAAAAAGCAGAAGGCCATTATGATATTACCTAGCTTGAAATGAAAAGACTTTTTTCTTTGAAAACTCAGCATAACTTACAGATAATTAGAGCTGATGTAGAGCATACATCACTGCATTTGTGAACAAAACCCAGGATGGACTGGGGAGAAGAGATCAAATGTGTGTCAATTCTTTGCTAAATCCCACAGYATGAGACCTCAGCCCTCAAAAAATGATATACATATTTAATTTCATGCACATGATTTCTATTTTGAAGGTTTTCTTTCAAAAAAAAGCCATATTTATTAACAAGTAAGCAACCTTTCCTTTTCACTTCTAGATACAATAGCAACTCTTATGGTTTATCACGTAGGTGGACAAACACTGGTACAGAGGCTTTTGACAGCTCCACGGTGTTTTGTCTCTTAGGCATATTTAACTGAACAGAAGCATTCCTGGCACTACGGGTAATTCTCTCTTGGACCAATGTTATCTCTAAAATACTTTAACATTCAAACTGCTCCAATGTTACCTTCTTTGTTTACAGTACTGTCAGTCAAATTACAGACCTAGGGCTTTTGTCTCATGTAACTACTTGCTTAAAAATCAGGTGTAAAGCTTAAGCTGGTCATGAGGTTCCAGCTAGCATCACAGAGAAGGAGAGGCACTCTGCCAATGTGTCTTCTGATTTTAGACACCGCTTTTCAGAAAGGAACGATTTTCCCACTGAAGATACATCTGTCTCTCCATTGATTGTTGAGAAAACCTAGGTTGCAGACACCTAGGATCAGATACATAATTTTTAAGCTATTCTCATGCAAATATTTATACCAAAAGGTTAAAGTGCTGCTTAGACTCATTTAAAGAGCTTTCCCTGTGATACATCAAATTCACTCTGATTCTCAGTTGGGAAAATAAAACAAATCATTAGATCATTAGTACCTGTTCTTTCAGTGACCTTTAAGCTAAATCTTTTGTTTTTTCTAATTGTGATTAACAAACAGGTAGCTTCTCTTTAGAAGTGCTTCTCTGCTTTTCCTTGTGCTCTGTTTCAGATGAATCCAATTAAAATAATGTCCGTTATTCTTTCAAAAGCAGTTAATGAAGATCAACTTCAGATGAAATGAATGAAATCAAACCTCACAAAAAAAGACAGTGGTGAGTGATTGTGTGTTTTCTGTCTCTTTAAAACGTCAAGTACTTAGAACAGAAATCTTAAAAAGACTCAGCTCTAATTGATTGCAATTGCAATTGATTTGCAAACCTGTGCACAAAAGAAATAGTGAAGCATTTCAAAAAGTGGGTAGGGGTTAACTTCACACTACATAGTAGCTGATGTCTAAAAAAATAAAAATCAGACCAAAGGACAAACATTTTTGTTTTTTATATTTGCTTCTAGTTTTACTGAGCTTGCAAGTTAGTTACTAAGTTCCAAAGTATTAGTCTAGAGCACAACACAAAGAGGAGAAGAAAAAGTGGACAATAATGAAAACCCCTTTGGCGCAAGGAAATCCCAGGCCTTCCAAAAATAACCCTTGTTTCTTTTTCAAACTCTAAGCATAAAAATGTCAAAGTTAATGTTCAATTTTAGATAATTTTGTGGACAAGTAATTTTCATTATTCATCTACTGAAGAGATCAGTTAAGTAGGTAATCAGAATAATTACATTACATCCCCAGAAATCTCTGTACTACACCGTGTTCAACAGTATTCACTTAGGTCATATTATCTGCATGAATATCATTGAGTACGTCTCCCGAAGTATCTTACGTCTCCTGAAGTATCTTTTTTTTTTTTTAATCAAAAAAGACATCCATTGGTTACAAATTGCAATTGCTATGAAAAGTTTCATATCTACAAGGTGATGGATGTTCACTTAACATCAGACATGGCCTAGAAATAAGTGTAACAGGTAGATTCTCTTAATTTTTCTATGCATGAAAGCCAACAGCCTCCTCGCTGTCCTGCCTTTGCGTAGTTACAATGCTTACCGAAACCATGCCATTATGCTCAGCATGTAGGTTTTAATCTAAACTAAACTAACTTGGAAGAGCTTATCAGGGCAATATAATTTCCATGAGCAATTGTTTTGTTCCTATTGTTAGACAAGGACAAAGAATATCTATGGCCATAGTGTTGCTAGCAATGTGGACACTTACATACTGGAACTTACAAGGATTCCCAACTTATTCCACGTTACCAACACAATATTTTTCAGAGGACCTAGCTTCCAATTATTTGTGTTATGGACAATGTTTGCTTGATGGTCCACCTTATTTTTGTTGCGCCAAGAATCATTCAGTTCAGAGACTGTGGATAAAAAGACAGAATATAAAGAACTTGTTGGCTTTTATACCCATGGTTGATACCCACATCATGTGAATTCTACAGGCTTGTTTATAAGGTTAGATTTCTGTCTGTTTTTCTCTCACACTCCTCTGTTTTCAGAAAAACTACTTTAGTCCTTCACCCTTTTATTGTAGTAACTTCACTATAGTTGATAATCCATAAAGGAAATGTTGATTAAGCTTTTGATGTTATGAAATTAAAAAATACCTCCACTTTTAATTTAGCAATGTGAAGTGTTTTAGAAATGGTCATTATGTCACACTGAAGTTTTCTGACCTCCTCTTTGTTTATATTGTACTTCAGTGAAGCATTGGGATCACAAAAAAGTATGTTACTGTCTTACTGTCCAGGATTTCCCTTATCCAATGAGACAAAACTCCTGATGTCTACTAATTCTTACATAACCATCTAAATAAATCTTTCTGGAATTGTGAAGATGCCATAAGCACCAGCATGGTTTACAAGAACAGTAAGACAGTAGATACCAAATTATAAATATCACATTGCACTACTGGCATAACCTGAGGAAGCCACAGGGTAATAAGAGATCAACAGTTGACTTGTAGTAGGAAATACAATGTAGTCTGTTGAGTGTAGTACTTATCTGCTTACTATAAATGCAGCATATAAACATCTTACAAAATTAATGCATTCATGTTAACAATATCTCTGTGAGTTGAGAAAAATTATCGCCATTACAAAGAGAAGTATAGGAAGAGTAAAATGAAGCAATTTGTCCTAAATGTAAAGCAAGCCAAAATTTGAAAATAGATTTCCCAAATCTGACCCCTGCATGGTCACAAACATAGCCTTCCTTTTCTTTTGCAATGCCTTAAAGTCTACAGTGCCACTCAAAATATACTGCTGTTTATTCAACATCTTTCATAGGACTTCTGTATTATGAGTTAAGATTTAGATTTTATTTTCAAGATGCATCCTACAAGGTTAACAGAAGGTAGCAAGTAACACGGTTTTCT
Organism: Apteryx rowi; assembly: GCF_003343035.1. NCBI lineage: Eukaryota > Metazoa > Chordata > Aves > Apterygiformes > Apterygidae > Apteryx > Apteryx rowi. Next base: position 37,041 of record NW_020447263.1, read on the forward strand.
GCTGTGCTAGATGACACCTGGGCTAGTGGCCCCGGGAACCCTTTTCAGTCCCATTGCTTAGAACTAGAGCAAAGGAGCTCCTAGATTTCTGTTGGAAATTACACACGGAAATTACAGTAGTGACATATATAAGGCATGAAAAGATTGCTTTTACATTACCAGGGATAGAAGAATCAAACATTACATAAAAAAGGTGAGAAACAAGACCCTTTAATTATTAACTTCACAACATTAAGTAGAAATTTCCAAATGAATGCCAGGTTTAAATCACCTTACTCTTACATGTTTATGTTCATTTTGCATTGTTTTACAATTAATAATAGTATTTATTATTATTATTATTAGGTGTTTTACACTTCAGAGTGTGTGACAGGTTTGAGAGTAATGATTTCTAGCTTTACAGGGATTCTAATTTATCATTTCTTAATTGCTTGCTTGGAACAAGATCAAGGCAATTTCCCTTCCCATCTGACCAAAACAGCATTCTTGCTGGCCTTGAACACTTGATCCTCAGTCTAATATTTGAAGGAAGTATATTGTCAGTCAAAGAAACCAACAGATGAACTTTGCAAGGTGCATGAAAAATGGCCCCAGAGCCAGCTGATTTTAAATTCACAAGAATTAAGTGAAACAGGGAATGGAAAGTGAAAGATCATTCTTATAATAAACAAATTAATTAAAGTAAAAATATATTCTTAAGAAGAAAAACAATATGCAAATATATTAATGATAGATATTTTTTGTCTTTTCTGAAGACAGTTTAGTCTCAAAAAATACTGAGTAGCCTTACTTTGATTTTAGAATTAAAAAAAAAATACAATGCAACTAATATTTTTAATATACAAATTAAAGATTCTATGGAAAATGGAAAAATTTTAAGGAAAGAAGAACAAGTGATACAGTCAAATCTATAATCTTCCATCAGGACAACAACAAAAAATAAGTTTGAGGAATTAAAACATTTACCTAAAAAATGAATAACTCTCTAAAACAACAGAGGAAGAGAAGCAAAATCAGTTGAGAAAGAGCAATTCTTTAAGAAATTTCATGATGATATCCACATCAAAAGAAATACTCAGACGCTTAAGGTTAAGCATGTACTAAAGTGATGTGCTGCATTAGAGCTTAGGATGTTTATAGCATTACAATACCATAACACAGAGAAGCTACATGACATTTGCTTATGACAAAGATCATGCTTTACACTGCAGCAGTGCTTTCCAAATTATTTTATGATTCAGAGGAAAAGACTGAATCAGAGTGTTATGTCAATATACCAGGAAGCTATCAGGTAGATATTTTCAGCCACTTATGTCTGAGAACTGGCAAGATTAAATAACCAGTATTAACAGCAGTTTTCCAGCACTGAAGAACAATGATCTCATTAGCATGCTGGTGATAACTTGAAAAGATTAATTATAAACGGCTATTTTTAAATAATTTTTAAAAGGTGTATGAATAAACTCGTACAATAAAAAACAACTATTTTTGCTTTGTGAATTGTCTTCTGGAAAGCAGATTTGCAGTGGGGTATATAAACCCTGCATATACTCACTAAAAGAACTTCCAGTAGTGCAGTACTGACAGAGAACACTTGGAAACCATGGCTACGAGGCTAACTGAAGATAAATAACAAAAGGTGGATTGAAACAGTTTGAAAATAGCAGTCTTGGGCACTGCCAATGCATCAGCTTCACTATCAGTGCATGTGCTCGGCCTGTGCCAGGCTGTTTACGGACCAAACTGGCCTGTGAAGTCGTGAAAAGACTCATAAATTTTAAAACCCCACAACTTTCTGTTAAACAGGGACAAACATCATCTCTTTTTCTGTATTTTTCTGCAGTTCATCCAAACTTTGAACCTGTTTTCTTATCCTCAGGTGATATTAAGGTGGAAGCTTTGCAAAGGGGTTCTTTTAGGAAAGGCCATTCCTGCAACTTAATTTTTCTTTCTGTTTTGTATATTTCATTTCATTTTGTTCTTTTGTGTGTATGAGTGTGAGCTTGCAGGTAGTAAGTGTTCTCTCTTTTTTCTTCCCTACCAGATTCATTATTCTGCATTAAGCTACATTGAACTACATTTGTCATCTATTAGTCCTGTTACTGTCTGCATTGTTCCTCATTATTTACTGTTCTTCCTAATTTAGAATCACATGGAAATCTTGCTTTCAAAAGCATTATCCAATTCATTTATATGAATAAAAATAGTAGAGGACACAGCACCAGTGCTTGCAATACCAGCATCTCTCTAATAACTTCTGTCTGATTTAGAAAAGAATAGCTTCTACTTTTTCCTTTTGTCCTCTTGCAGAAATTCACTTTACTGAGTTTTTGTGCTGTATTTCTATTGCATTTTAGAGGTTAGCCTTTGAAAGAGCAATTACACAGTTTTGTCCTAAACCAGGTCTTGTCTCTCTCCAGTATACTACCCCACTAATACGATCTTACAGAACTATACCTTCGCTACTCACAAGCAGCAATGTTTAGACTCTTAGATACCTATAAGGCAAAACTGAAACAAAGAGGAATGGAATTCCAGTGAGTTAGTGAGCAGAAGGATCTTTATTTTTATGGGTCTGTAACGTCCATTCATAACATCAAACACTGTACTTTGTCATTAAAAAGCCAAAATTTTCCATCAAGTACCATTGTTTTAGTGTCTGAGACATACTAGCTTTAGCTGTACCAACAAGATGAAATAACCATTTGCCAGCATGGGAAAGCCGGCAAATAGTGATTATGTTAGATGGATGGTGTAGTAATCATTGAGCTGCTTATTTACACATTGTTAACGACAGTAACTGATTCTTGGAATACACAGAAGTAGAAGACACCACTCTGGAGTAAGGCTATTAGATGTTTATTACCTTGAAATCCCTGAACTGCAAGGGGAACCCAGGAACCTTGCGGACAGGTGACTGGGCTGTCCCAGGCACTGCAGAGCATTGGCCCATGGCGAAGTCAGGGGGCTGTGGGTTTAAGGTGAATTAATAGGTTACAATATGGGGTACTGTGTATGCGCTACAAATAACAAAAGAAGCAGTAATTCTTTAGGTATACAGATAACAAGGGAAGCAGTAATTCCTTAGGAGTACACAAGTCCAGACTGACGCCCATGTGGTGCAAGTCTCACGGTTGCAACCTGCCATTCCTTATGGGTTTTGCGCACCAAGTATTTTTGCAGCTGGAATAATTGATCAGTCAACCTGCTCCTGTCTCCTCGCCAATCTTCCGCTGTCTACCTACTGCACACATTATATTACGTGGTCCTGCAAATCCTCCATATAGTAAATTTCCCAAGCCATAACCATTCTGATTTGTTTTGCAAGGTTTGCATCCCAACATATTTTGGTCCAACTTTCTTTCAGTGCCATACTGTGTTTTAAATGTAAATATTCAAATAGATTATTTCAAACCTTATTTTCACTTGACCACTCAACTTTCAATTTCCTTCTCTCTTCTTTAGATATGATAGACGCTCGTTTGCTCACTTTTAAAAATCACAAGTCTTTTAGACAGCTTTAATTTCCTAAAATCTGATTTGCTCTCCATGGGAGTATATGATAAAATGTAGCTACTTTAGAGGTGGGCATTTTTTCCTTCATTATGAAGTAGCACTAGATTCTGGTTCAAAATCTGCTAAGAAATTCTGATGTATGCTATGAAACTAAATGTTAAATGCAAATGTAGTAAAATATTCTACCCTGCTTACCAAATGCTATGGGTTTTAAAGCTGACCTGTTGACCTGGTTTTTGGTGAGCTGACAGCTGACCTGCTTTTTTTTGCACTTTTTGCATGAAGTGAGCAATAAATTCTAGAAACAAGAATAACTTTCCTTTTTGCTTTGCTTTCTGGGAGTCTTCTAATTTGCAAAATTTTTAAATCAGATTTTAAAAGGTTAAAAATATCTTTGACTTTTCTAGTCATCAGGGTGATTTTGAAAAAGAACTCTATTTGGCTTGTAACAAAGGCAAATTGTATAGAAGTCACTAGGAATCACTTCCCCCTTGAGTTCTTTCATGCTATATGCAATCCAGAGTCTTTTAAACCAACTAGGATTCAAGTTTTATTAGAAAATGTCAAGAAAAAGTAGAGTTCATATCTAGCCCTCGATTCTTTGTTTTTAATGAAGTATATTTCCAAAGGAGCAAATTGAGACCTTTATTCCCTTTAATAACTTTTATTTACAAACAGTGTTATGACTGAGTGACATAAACAAACATGATTTATTCACAAGTATTTAAGCACAGCTAACAAAGGAACAGAAAGGAAGTGAAGAAGAATATTAGATAAACAAGACAAACACATTTTAACCTAATAGTAAATTGGCAATTATGGATATGATACACAGGTCACTGTTTCATTTTTACTGTTCCCTCTTGGAGCTTAAAGGCACTAAGCTAAAGGCAAACTGTCTTCTTGGAAATGGTTAATCTCGGATGACTTCAAAAAATATAATTGTTCATCTCCCAGTACAATTCTCAAATTATGAGAAAAATCTATATCAAAAGGCCCGGTAGTTCCGGCAAGGTGTCAGCCATTGGTGAGATTCTTTCTTTCTTTGAAAACAAATAACAGAACATAAAGGAGACCTGACAGCAGGTGCAAGAAACAGAAAAGAGCAAAAAGAACGAGGGCCAGAGGTGACTCTGACCAGCTCTAGACAGCAGCAAAACTGAAATCAATGAGAGGTTTTCATCTCTGGTGGCTTTCATCTCTGAAAAATTAACAACTTTAGACCACTGATTTCTCTGTGTCTGAGGTCCCCAGCTGTGAAAAGGGAATAAAAGCACTTCTCTAGACACGTGCTAAAAATGACCCCATCCTCATTCTTCAGTCATTGTTTTATTCCATGAGTGGCTCTGCTTGCATTCTCCACACATGTAACCCATAAAAAGAAAATGCCTGTTTTTCTCTGAAACCCAATATGTTTGCTATAGAGCTTGCTTTTTTTGAGACTGAAAGGATTTAGAACACTGTGGCCTTGCTTAGTATTTCTAATGAACCCATTTCTGAGAGAAATATTATTTTCAGGGGTAATGTTGGTTATTTTATAGCACTGATCTCCATTTATCAGTAACTTGCACATTTAGTATTTCGAGGAAAAATGTCAACAACTCAGGGCACATCCTTCTCATGATGCCTGGTGAAACTAAGTGCTTCTATCATGGTCAGAGAGCAATAATCCTTATCCTGACGCCATACAGCTATTAGCTTTTCTACCTCAGATCAGTGTGTTAATGTTCTGTTTTGCTTTCTGACTGGGTAAGATCCCCCTGACATAAGCCAAAAAGTCAAAGATGGTGTACAGGCAACAACAGGAACCAAAAGAACTGGAAACATCTGATGTTTTAAAACAGCAAATACAAAAATATTCAATTAGTGAAAATGGAATTGAAAGCAGTATCCATTTTAGTATATTTTAGCATTTTTTTTCATTTTAATTTTATCATAAAATCTCTCATTTTCATTTCCTGAGAACTAACAAACAAGAACAAGGATATATCTTCTCTGTGCTAATGACACAGGGTGGCTCTAATCTTGCTTTGTTTATATGTCTCTTTTTAATACTGCAGCAGTCCTAGATTATTAATCCTTTTCCACCTACATGGAATTCTTTCAATATCATTTTGATCATTCTTGTCTGTACCCTGTGCTCTTGATAGTGAGAATGGCTGATAAATCATCAGCTGTATGGTCCACTTTCCTGACTTCATCAAAGGAGCCTAGTAGATCAGATGGGCATGTTTTTGTGTTTTGTTGTTGTTGTTGTTGTTTTTTACAGAAAATAATACTCTTGCATTTTTTTTCTCTATGTAGAAGATCATAATTGATATAATTTAGCTTTTAAGATCATGCTGATTGCCCTGGTATTGAGGTCAGTTTCTCTTGTTTGAAATCCCTGGCATCATGATGAACATGTCTTTTAAAGATAGCTAATATATTCGCTGTCATGCAGTGTAAAACAGTTTATTCACATTAAATTACATACCTTTGCCAGTATCTCAGTCACTTCATTGTCAGACAGCGCCAGTATGAAAACTATTTATTCTCTTTTCTCCTTATTTCAATTTCTGACAGCCTCATTCTTATTACCTGAAAAGATGAAGTAGGAAGGCACTTTTCCGATGGTCTGGTTAGACGGGTACAAAGAAATTATCAGGCTTCAACTTGACAATGTCCTCATCTGATGTAACAGCGCACTTCATCTTCTGCTGCTGGACCAACAAAGCAACTAATTTTTTTGTGGGGTTTCTGTGTCTGATACTTGAGACTTGCTTGCGCTTTTCAAAGCGCAGCTCTATATCTTAAGCTGGTGATTAGAGTCCTCCCACAAAGCCCTTTTTGCAGAGTTTGAATGGGCCCTATTCAGATTCTATGCAGCCTGCAATAATTTCGACCTACCTGCCCCCAAATATTTGAATCTCTATTGCATACAGAAGTTAGAATCAAACACATATTACTTATGAATGATATAATAAAATAAACAGCCTCTCATTTCTATGGGCAAATAATACTCTCTCCTATTCCTAATCTAAATAAAACTGCAGAGTTACTAATAAAAATAAGTCATGACTCACAAAGTTAAGTTCTTTTGCATTAATCTTAAACTCTTTAGGAGTTATTGGAGTCTCACATCATTAAAACTAATGTCAGTGGTATAGTCTGCAGTTACTATTAAATTTACAGCTGGAAGATAAGTCTAATATAAAGGAAACATTGCTTTATAACAGCACTATCAACAAAAATATGTAGATAATGTTTACAGTGCATGGTTGAAGTAGGTAACGGTTTACACGGAAACCCTTCATGCTGTAGGAGATCCATTCTCTAAGTAGTCATTGTTTTTGTGTTTTTTAAATGTGGTATTAGATTTTAAAATAGCATTGAAGCTTTTATATAGTATGAGGGGGCTATGAATAATGTCAAATAATTTTGCAGAAGAGCAAATTATATTAAATATATATTTTTGTGTAGACTTCCAGTGTTTTTACTCATTTTACTACCACTTCTTGCAACAGTTAATACTGCAGGCACTCATGTAACATTGTACAGTATATTTAATTGAGTTCTGCTAGACTGACCTGAGTGAAATGGAACCAAATTACAACAGGCATGAAATCTGTCCCAGGTACATCACCAAAGTACAGGTAGCAAGGTATATTACTGTAGCTCAGGGAATATACCAGCCTGAGGAAGGAAAAAAACAAAACAAAACAAAACAAAAAACCTCCAGAAACATACTGAGCTTATCATCAGAAAGGTGCTGTAGGGAAGTTTGCATGAGAATCTTTCAGATCTGTTAGCTCCAGAACACACATAATTGCTTTCTCTGTAGAGTAACTAAAAAAGCATTTTTACTGAGAATAAGATACTTTCCCTTATAAGGTAAGAATCAGCAAAGGGTGTTGCTCCAGTTCTTGATGTGTGTTCCACCTCATATGAGGTGTGCATGATGCCTCCATGCGGGCTGACATGGAGCTACTGCTCTAAGGGTTTCTCATCTACTTCTGTCTCCTTTGGCCATCAGAGTTCATAGAAAGCCTGAGGAGATGGTAGAAGGAAGTAGCCTCACTTTTACGGTAGTTGCAGTGTCTCAACAGTCAGGGGGCAGTGGCTGCTGATAAACTAGTAAAGTAGAGGTGAAATTATATCATTTGCACAGTCACTGTCCCAGTACTAGATATGCTGTAATTTTTTTTTATTCCAGTAGAATACACTCAAAAAACTATACTCTTATGTTTAAACCAACATTGCTCTCAAATTCAAATGAATTTGAGATAACTAGTGATTACTTTTCAGATGATTAGTGTAGTACATATACTATACATGTGAAGAGTATAATCAAAAATGTTTGGGGAATATTTTTAGCAAAATTCTTAATATTTTATGACAATTTTTTCCAGATAGCTCTCAGTTTTTCATTTTGAAACCAAAGTAATTCAAATATACACAGAAAAAGAATTTTTAAATATTCAATACACACAGAGCATAGCCAAAAAAAAGAAAATTTGAAAAGGAAATGGTTCAAAAATTTTTGTTTAATTTGGAACAGCTCTTTCTCTTCTTTTTTCTCCTCCATGTTTTAATTTTGGTTAGAAAACTGAGATCATTTCAGTCAACTCAACCTAATAACAGGATTAGTTTTTAACGGGATTTAGAGGTAGAAAAGAGATTTAAGCTAAAACAAGAAAGCCTATTATTCACACAGGTTGACTGTTACTTAGTTAATCAGGCTTTATACAAATAAAGTAAGTTTTGCTCTACAAGCAAAGAAGGAAATATAATCTTCTAGATAGCTACCTTTCAGCATTCATCTAACGCTTAATGTAAGCATTATACTGTAAACCACTGAAAACCACAGAGAATATATATGTATTTTCCTTCAACAGTGTAGAAGTRGCACTTGAATACTACAAGATTGGCAAAATGTTTATCTTAATCACATCCATATGTTTTGCCTAGGGAAACAATCTCTTACAATATTTGATTCAATTTAAYTATGCAATAGGGACCAGTTACTCTTTTATGAATCTGATGATGCTAAGTTAGCAAAGAACCAACTAAACAAATGCCTTTAAAGAATCCTTTAAAGAATCCTTTAAGGTATAACAGTATCAGAAGGACTAGAAAATCTACTGTCTTAAAACAATTCCTTTGATATTTCTAGCTTTGTCACTACTGAAAAAGAAAATTCCACTAAAATGGCAGTGATCTACTGAGGAAGGCTGCACAGAATAGCATGTCAATGGTGAGAGCATTTAGGAAAGGTAAGAGGATTCTCTTCCCATTAACCTTTCTCTTTGAGGCCAAATTGTTACTATTATTCTCTAAATTTTGATTTTCTGAACTGCTTGCTTTCACTGAAAAGTTGCCATTATTAAAATTGTTGTTTTAAATAAAATACTTCAATAAATATACTTCTATTTCTAGTTGTAGAACTCTTATGCATGTCTCTTTGTTCATTTTATTTTTAAACATATATGCATTATTTAGGAGCCCATCACCAAAATAAATATATTTACTTCTCATCACATAAAACTGAGTATATTTGTATTTTCTTACATGAAACTCACTACCAAAAGCATAAAGACATTTGTCTTAAGCTTCCAGACAGGTGTTAGTGTTATCGCAAATAACCATGGGAAAACATACTTTTAGATGAAATGTGGCTAAAGTTTAGAATTATGGTAGAATATATGGTAGATCATATTTTGAATTTTAGTGGGTACTATTCTCTGTAAATATGACCTCAGGTATGTAACTGTATTATTCTCCCATCACTTTCCCATGTTTAAAGGCTGAACATCTCTTATCAATTAAAGGTTTCAAATGGCCTTTAAAGTCTAAATAGAACCAACTGCACTATCTGAAGCCTGCAGGAAGGTACAGTTAATCAGGATCAAAGAAATGGTGCTTAGTAGAGACTAAGGGACCACCTAGGCCAGTCATAGATGTAGACACTGAGACCACCCAGAAGAATCTAAAGTTTCAGCATAGTTCACAAAGTTAACTACTGTTATGTCTCTTCTGTTTCTGTGCAAAGGTTACAATCAAGGAGAAAGCATAAGGAGTCCATATACCATATTTGGCTTTTAAGTCCCTATAGAAAGCTGTTAATTCAAAAATCTTTCTTTTTTTCTTGTTCTTTGCCTCATAGATCATACAAACGAACTTTAATTTGGCTCAATAGGGCAGTACTTGTTATAAAATGTGATAAAACTCAGAATGATTTTTTAATAAGTGAATTAAATATTTCATTAGATATTTTAAAGGGATCCATAAAACTACCCTAAGATTAGCTAGGTTTATATATATACTAAAGCATATACATGTGCTAAAGCTAAATAGAAATAGGAAATATCTTGGATTTCACTGATTGCAGTAAAAGTCGGAAAGGAAGGTATTGTGTTTGCTTTGTTCATAGGAAGAAGGGACTCAGAGTTCTATGAAAGACAAAATTTGCTTATTTCTAAAGTTAATTTTTAACCTGCTTAGAAATTAAGGCAGAGGGGAATTAGCAATTATTCAGAACATTAATTATTTCTATCTATTAATTAATGCAAAGTTGCATTAATAATTACGTGCTTTCTGGAAAACAAACTTTAAAGAGCTAGAGGACACACAAAAATGCAAACCATTCAGCACTGAATTTTACTGAGCTCAGGACAATCTGAAAGTATGGTACGCTTGGAGCAGTGACAGTGTTTGCTACTACTTGACAATGACATGCAGAGCATCTAAGCAATAGTGTTTATCTCATAGAACATCTGAAATATTCATAGATTCCAACACTAGAATAAATTTATTGTCTGCTATAAGAGATATAAAAGGTTGATAAACTGCTTTTCTGACCTTGGAGAACTTTGTTGGCACATTAAGGGACTTTGATACATAGCAAGGTGCAGACACTCACTGTGATTTGTTAGGTGTGTTCTGCTGGGACTGCACTATCAGGTGAATTGAAAACAAAAGACCTCTTTCAAGAAAGTAACATGAAAAAAAAGAGCAGATTCTCTCCCACTGTCCCTGTGGTAATCATCACAAATAAATGCTCAGGGGGGAAAATTGCTGAATAACTTTTTTTTTTTTTTTCTTAGCTACTAATGTCTGGAGGAGGGGAGAGGGAATATTTTGTGCTCTTCAGTTTTCTGCTGTCTATGTACTTTCCACTCAGGTAACAAAGCTTCTGACCCATGCTGCTTTATTTACCAAATATTGCTCTATACTGAACACTGAGGCTCTAATGAGTGGCAGCAGTGCCTCAAAGAGTCTAGACCTAAGCTCCTGTAGGTAGGAAGCAAGGACTTGGTACCCTACTACTAAAATACAAATACCCTTAAAGTGTGGAGAATTGGAAAAATTTCACAGAGTTAAAAAATGTAGTACAGCTTGAAAGTACCTTTCAGCAGATAAGAAAAAAATGTGGCATTAGTTATAGGATTATTATAATTTCTGATTTCCAGCAGAATAATTTTCCACCACTTTAGGAAATAAATAGTTGTTGTTTCATACCAAAACAGCTAGTGGCCCTGGAGGGCATTACTTAAAAAAAAAAAAAAAATCCACAGAAGTATTTTTTCTATGCTATGATGGACAGAAATGTCCATTTCTATGATGTTTAATATGATTCATAAATGCAAACAATAGCAGACCAGAAGTAAAATCCAAAGAAACAAAAGATGATGAATTCTGAAGCCTGTGAATAACATTCATTAACTCTGTGACAAAAGTGGAATTCTGTAGGGATAATCCACTTCCAGAAATGGTACCTACCTTGCTCCCACTGAGCTTCAGGAATCAGTCTGGAGATTGATGGCCGCAGAGGAGTACATAGGTTCATGCCACAAAGCATTAGCAGCCTTGGTTGGCTGGTTCAGCTTTTCACTGGCAATCCTGTGTCTGATCAAAGTCCCATCAGCTACTGAACATGATGGGGGCTGCAGAGAGGTGCCAACTGCACCATTACTGAAAGATTCTCATTCTGGTGATTATTCCAGCTCCAGCCAGTTTTTTGAGCATTATCGGATAACTAGAGTGAAGCATCAATGGGAAGTCCCACTGAACTGTTCCTCCTCCCTGGGGAAGGAGGCTTACAGTTCCTCCTTGTGGCAGTTCGCTGAGGTAAGGCTCTATAACATATGTTGATTAAGAGTATTCATCTTAATATCCTCTCTTCAATCTTTATGGATTTAGGGTACCTTCACATCAGAATTTTTGCATTGTTTTTTGGCCTTGATTGGCCAATATAGCTTATAGAGGTGGTAAAATTACCTATCATTCTCGACCTCAGGGACTGAGGGTCACATTTCAAGACTTGTAACTACAGAGACAGTGGCATCAGCACACAGGGCCTCCAGAGATCAGCAGTTTGCCTCACAAAACTGCCATCTGTAAGTCTGGATAATTAAATATAACTGATAATCAATCAGAAGCATATGGTTAGCATAACAGAAATTGAACTGTCGCTGAAGTCAGGGAAAAAGCTGCTTCACTGAGGATTAAGGAGATTGGATTTTGGTTACCTGCACACTATATTGCATGTGAATAAAAAGAGGATTTTAGTTTCCAGTATGAGTAGTCTATTAATCCTAATAAATGCAACTATCTTTCCTACAGAAACATTTAACATGAGTTTAATGCTTTTACCTCATTCAAATACTCCTGCCATAAAATAGCATAAAAATAATGTAACATCTTAACAGACAACCACAGGGCCATCTTGTATAGGCTATCAAAAAAGACTTTTGCTCTCAGACTTCCGTGCCCATACCCCCCACTACATACATATGCTTATTGTTTTCAGCTCGGAAACAGCAGGAAAGCATAAGAAGGTTAAGGGTTGCAGTATGGTCTGCTAACTCAAGCAAATGAACAGTGATTTGCACGAGCAGGCAAAATGATTCTGTTTCTAAAGCTTGTGGGTAAGTATGATTGGGTAAATAGGAGTGACAGTTGCTTTAAGACAATATATTTTAAATAAGCAGGAGAGTCATTGGCCTTGGTGTAAACAAAGGACCAAGTTGTAATATGTTATTCTTAAAGGTGACTAAAAATGCACACATGAAGTCCTACAGATTTTTATTGTGTAGCTTGGAAGACTCACCATGGCAAGTGCAGGAATTTGTTATCAAGGCTACAGAAAACAATTGTGGGTGGTGTGAAAATTTAAAGTCCTATGCTGACGCCAAGACCATAATACGGTACATCATGTAGTCTTTGCAAACCAGGAGGAAAAGAATTGCTACCTTGGCCACAATCCTCTCCTTTACAAGGAAATGCTTATTTCTAATAGTCATTAGCAACCACTGACATATTTATATGTTGATGTTACTAACTCATAAAGGCACAGTTTTGTCTATAGCCCGCTTCCCTTTTCCTGCTTTCTCTAGGAAGAGAATACTTGGGTTGAAATAAGCTGCTTGGTCTTTCAGCCCACAACTGCTACTCCCTATGGGAGTGCATAGTCCAAATCACACTGTAATAAATCATGAGACCAATATGCAGCTGGAAAATTTGGTTGGCCCTACAGGCAACTAATAAGGACCAGTATATTATTTATGTATGCAGATATACACCCAGCTACACAAAACAGGGGCTTTATTCACTTTGGGGTCTGTGTTCCCAGGCACTGCTCTGGTAGCACCACACAATCAAGCCTTCACCGACTGGTGATGAGAAAGGGCTAGTTACGTACGCCTCTGACAATGAATAATCAGCAAGGGATTGACAGTGAGCATAGGTAATTTTGATTGAATAGACTCTCTAGGTTCACATGGACAATTCAGAAGTCCATTATACGTGTTTAATTAGCATGAGTAGAGTAATAGAGATCATTCATTAATTCACTACATTAATTGAAGCCAGATTTGTTACCTTTCGTCTTTGTTTAATTCTGCCATTATCTGACCCAGCTTTATACTGTTGATATATTTAATACTCTGTGAACTATTTCATGTTGATTCTTTGATGTATTATAAAAAATTCAATACAATTTCATTAAGAACAGAACTGAAGTGGGATAAACAGTAACTCTAGTGCTAGTGTTATCTGTATTTTAATTTTCAGTGTAGAATATTCTGCCTGACCTTTTAGAAAGCTTTATTACATTAAATTAGGATGCTCGATTTCAATTGGTCTATGTTCATATTGGCATTTCTAATAAACCTTGGAAATGGAAAATATTTGTAATTTAAGCTTGTGCCTCACCAGATTCATACAGTGATTTCAGGCATTTTATGTAAAAGAATATATATCTTTCAAGTACAACCAAAAAAAAAAAAAAAAAAAGCTTGAGTAACTTTACAGCTTTTTATGATGTAAAAATGAATAGTTCTTTGAGTCATTAAGACCTTTTCTAGATTTCTCTCTTTCTGTAACACTTCTGGTCCCAAACCTGAATTTTGGTGACTGCTGGAGATGGTATGTGAATTTGCTCATTTATTCATTTTTGGATTGTCTTGAGCCCTGTCCTCTACTTTAGCTGTAAAGACTGATGGCATGTTAACACTTCTGAGGTTATTTGTTCTTAAGTACATCTTCTAGGTTATATCTCATAAGGACAAGCAGCTAGCATTGTAGGTGCCAGAAACATTACAGCCCTGTTGCAGGGTTACAGTTCATAGACTAAATCAGCTCAGAAGATGTAYGGGTGGTCCGATGATTGCTGAGTGCTCAGTCCAGGAGTTTAAAAGAGAGAATCAATGAGCCACAACTGTGTAAAATAGGGGTCAAATATGTACAGCTGAGGCTCCACATATATCAGACAGGGCTATGTTTTATTTTCCATTGTGTAACATCCATTACTGAAATGTGGCTCAGAAACACTCTATTAAAGATAGATGGGCATTAATTAATTTAGATTACTGTCTGCTCTAGAAAGCAAGAGGATATCAATACAGTTCTGAGACACCTTCACCATACTGCTGTCTAGGCCAGCATCTAAATATCTATTCAAAATTGCCAAGCAGATATTCAATCAAAACTCTCTCCTCTACAGCTTCTCTGTGGTCTTGTATCAGTGATTTTCTTGCCAGCACAATCTGCTCCTCCAGTCATGGCTTTCTTGCTTTTTCATCTGCATGATTTTCTACTCTCTGTTTCTCTAGACTGTCTTATCTATTTGAGGTCTTTAGAACTACTTCTGCGTTGACAAATAATTTTCTCTCTATGGTCTTGATTCAGTTTCCTTGGTATGAAAGGACTGACTTAGAAAGACAAAATCCCAAATTAAGTGGATTAGTGAAAATTCAAAGAGCCTCATCAGTTTAGCAAATTTAGTTTGCTTCCAACATGGGATAGAACAATTTTATAGAAATATTAAAGCCAGTTAAAACTGTTAAATCCTTTATTTTCAACGCTCTGACAATCTCCTTTTTATTTTTAGAAGTCTGTAAAGATTTTCATAGTGATGCCTCTGTAGCCGCCCTTCCTCCAGCTTTGGAGCAACCTGAATTGCTTCATTGTCCTTAACGCTAAGTTGTTATTTTCCCTGTCCTAGGTTGGAGATGGTTTCACAAAAGGAATTTGATTTCAGACCTGCTTTAAACTATGGGCATAGCCCATAGTGTTAATACATTTTTAGGACAGGATATAGATTCTCTCTGAGAGCTCTTTGAAATGGGTCTGGTGGGGGGTGGGATGTTCTGAGGATGCAGAACCACTATAATAAGAAAGCTGGTGCATGTCTGATCCTCCTGTTCATGGAACGAGGACTCTTACCATCAACCCTCCGAGTGCTTGTGAAGTTGAGGTTTGCGAACTAAGGTTTGTGAAATTGAGGTAAGAACAGCTTTAAGCTAGGAAATGGAGAGAAAGCAGTTGTAAAAGGCTAGCGTACTGTCTACACTGAGTTTTAATAGGGAAAGAAAAATTAGATAAATGGGAACACAACAGTAAATAAAGCAATACCATCAAGGTAGGAAAATAGCATGAAAATAGCTAGAAGGTTCTTATATTGATAAAAGCAATAGTAAAGGTAGGCAGTATAATTTTTGAAAGGATTATATTTAATCTTGTTAGGACATTTGATACAATCATTAATGCTGTTGTAGGCAGCTCAGAATTAAGAAGGAGAAATACATATACAAAGCACTGCAGAAGGAGAAGAGAGTGCAAGATAATTTATTTTAAGAAGGGCCTTGGTAATTTCATGAAAATAGCTATGATTACGCTATGGTTACTATAAGACGGACTAGATGCCCAGTCTCCCAGCCATTTTTTAATGCATTTTCTTTTTTTATTCTGAATGATTGTCTGTAGTAAAATTGACTTAAAAAAGCATAAATTAAGTGATATGTCAATATTCTTATGTAGGAGGGATCATCTTTGCTTGTATGAAGGAGTGCTCCCTTTGGATAAGGTTAAAAGAATATATTTCTGAGCTCATCAAAAAAGGGAAATCCTCTTAACTGGCATTTGAAAGAAAAATTTACATTTAATTTCCTCTTGTTTTGATTAAAAGCAAGTTGTATAATAAATAGGTCAAAAACATGGGAGAATATTTTGTTGAAGCTACATGTTTTTATTCAACTCCATTTTTTATTTAAATAATTTAATTAAATAACCTGTCAACATTTGACTTTTTGAAGCATTCAATGCTTTTGTTGCTTTTTCTTTATAATGGCTGGGCCAGATTCTGAAAAATTTATGTAGGTGGAATAGTTTGGGTTTTTTTTTTCCAGAAAAGAAAAAATTAAAAAATCCATTATACTACCATATAAAGCAATACAAATGAGAGAAATAGAATCTAGCCTTACCCTAAACCCCCCAAATTGTAAAAAAATTGCAAGAAGTTTTCCTAGTCATCAAGTATAACAGTTGCTATATGACTCTTTATCAGACCATTTTAAGAGTGTGCTTCTTGCTTTCATGAACAGTTTCAGTGCTTAAAAGCCATATTACTGTTTACAGTGTTGGTAGAATGAGTAGTAGTAAATGTACCTTCTCACCCAGAGTTCATCCTACCTGTCTCAGAGTGAGGAGTTCATTAAGCTGGATTGCAATATAATTTTGAAGTATTGGAGATAGATTTTATTTTTGATACAGGCCTTGAGATTTGAGAAAAGAAGTGCATAGATAATAATTCTGCCATTAGAATCTTTTATAACTCCCTTTTTTACTCCTGCTATTAATGGCAGTTTATTAATATGTAGCTTTCAACATGACAAGACATAGTAAATCATTATGCATTTTAACATGAGAGTAAAGAGTCTTTAAGATAAAAAATATATATATAAAAGCTTTTTTATTAGCCAGATAAGATGGACAAACAGGTCACTAAATGCCAGTTTCGATGTGATTATGCCTGTCATGAAAGAAAAATGAAGTATTCTATAAAGTGACTGGAGGATCAGGCTCTGACCCTAAAAAACCCTTTTCCTAAGAAAATTTTACTCACATGTCTCAAAAATTTAATCTGCTGCATGACGTCTTCACAGGCAATGTTTTTATTAATGATGAGTGAATCTTAAATGCTTAGTGATGATGTTTAGGAAATGATACTCTTCCTATTCTATGATCGGTACTGGGATAGAGCTGGTTGAATTCACCACACATACCTAATTCTTGAAGAGTTAATCACTGAGTCTAAACTAATCATTTAGGCTTCCTCTATAGCAAATCAGGATAGAAAGATATTCCTTCTAGAGAACAGTTTATTTTAACTATTTTAAAACCTCTTTTAAGCTAAAAGAGCTTCTGAAAGTGTTTTCTTCTCTCTTTCCAGTTGACTAGAGGAAGCCTAGGTCTAAATTAGTCAGTTCAGATAAGATGCCTGACTAGATAGTTCACACTGGATGAATCTCACCCAGAGAAACCAAAGCCAAGATTTTTTAAGGTATGTAATTCCCAGGAAATCAATAGATGACAATAGGATGAAAGAAGCTACAATAGTTTCTGGACCACGGAGCCCTGCCTAGAGTAGCAGTGATAATATAAGGGTGGTTAGGGAAATTAATGTTTATGTTTTTTTCCTGAGTATGGACCACAATGAAATCTATTTGAATTAACCTTAATAATGGGCTGTACTTGTGTATAAGATACAAATAATAGTACACAAAGATGTACTCAAAAGAAAATCTACCTGGGAAAAGATTAGACACACCAAATTATTTTCCTTACAGCAAATAAAACAAATATATTTGGCTAATAATAGAAAAAAATGCTGTTAATTCCTTCTTGTTAGAGTGAACCTATCATTTCTGCCTTTAACTATAGCAGCCTGATACAGACTTGCTTCACTGCTAGCTGTTAACAGTTATTCACTCCTGTTCCCAGTTGAATCAATTATTTCAGCACGGGAGCAGAACTGAACCCAGCTGCTTAAATTGCTCTTGTTTTCACTTGGTCTTAACTCTGACAAACTTCCACTGTTGCAATTTAGAAGCACCCAAATTATTATAATGTTTTGAGCTGAATCTTTGATAAGGGCCTTGGAATCTGGCTAAAGAATATTCAAGCTTAACACAAGACATTCAGCCCAACAGGCCAAAAGTTAAACAAAAGAGTCAGACTAATTTTCATGCAAACTAACAAATGAAAGGGATTCTTTTCAGATCCAAAGCAAAGATGCTCATTTTTAAAAGCCTAGTTTCCTGATAACTCACAGAACAAATTGAAGTCTTTGGAATCTTTGCTTTCCCAGAGACTGAAAATTAAATTGTTATTACTCAGTATAAATATCAAATAACATTTTACGCTTAGCAGAATTTGGAACTTGATCACAATAGTTCATTTAGTATACAAGACATGAGAAAGAGACACTAGCTCCTATACTCTAAAATGCTTTATAACACAGTGCTATTTAAATAATTCAGATTCAGTGCTTTAGCTAAAGATTAAGTTTTATGGGACAAAGACATTTCTTTATGCATATGAATAGGAGTGAGTAAAGATCACTGAACTCTGCATTTCTTCCTATAATGCCCCTAAAAATCCATGTCGGGGCTATAAACATGCTTTTTAGTTAGACACACTAAGGTGTCTCTGACATCCAGAAATGTATAGGATTTGATATTATTTCCACATTTATTCAGAAAGTGGGAGATCTGCCCACAGTGCAGATTTAGAATAAAAGGACTCAGAATTAACTAGATCTGAGGGTCTAATAGAAAGAAAAATCTCTACTTCTCTGCTGATGGTTAGTGCTGTTCTGTCTGAATCCGTGTATCTTGGGCATCACTGTAGGTCCGAGGACCCGTCCTGCTCGGAAGGGTACGGCAGGCAAATTTGTAGACCTATAAATCTACCCTCTATGCCTCAGTGCACATCTTCTTTGTGAGCTGTATTTTGCAGAACACAGTAAACAGTAACAGTCCTGTGCTACATCAATTCCCACAATTACCTCTACTGCAATTTCATTTACAAATATATAATCTGGTATACAGTAGATATGTATGTTATCATACAGACTTATAGAAATGCTAATAGTGCTGCTTCCAGGCAAGTATTCACAAAAATATAAAACCAAATGAAAGAAATAGGCTACTCTCAATACCTGGCATTAAAGAATCACTAGCTTACTGTCCCAGGTACTCAAAGAGGTATCCCTGCTATTCATTTTCCGAAGCTGAAGGGACAAGTCATTTCTAATCCCTCTATTGACTGCCATCTAGGGGCCCTAAGAATTTCATAGTTCATATCTTTTGTGTCATCAGTTGTATTGTTTTGTGTGTAGGAAATACCGACAAGAAATTTTCCTTCTCTGTCGTTCTAATGGTCACTTTTCCAGGAGATGTCTGAGGCAAAAACCTTGTAATTTTAAAACTAATTTTAGGCACTAAACCAAAAATGAAACTAGAACATGCACTTAGAGCTTCCTCTTACTTTGCAATCTCTGTACAAAGTGAAAATATAAAATAAAGGCAATTAATAATCACCCTCTGCCACTTAATACAGTGTTTTCTTAGTACTGGGGAATTAATAAAGAACAGAACGGATTTTCACAAGTCCTGAACACTCACAGCTCCTTCTGACTTTGCTAGAAGTTACTGGGGATTGCTGCTTCAGAAAATCATGCCCCATGTGTTTTATTCTTGTGCTACAGTTCTTGTTTATTGGGGTTTGAAACACCACAGCATTTTCACATTAATGACATCAATATTTAGTCAGAAATACCCTTGATTCCTCTGGAAAATTAGTAATATTGCCACTTGTTTTCTGTAGACTATTATTTCCAAACTATCACAGCTCACTGAGTAACTTTGAGAGTAATCTCCTTAGACACTAAAGAGGTAATACAATCTGTCAGTTTTAGTCAACACCAGAAGAATTGTTTGATTTTTTAGTTATGTGTGACGTATACGTCTGCTCACAGACTTACATATCCTGCATACAGTTTTCTTGCTCTTAGGGAAAGGTCTGTCTATCTGTCATGAACTATGAACTTCAAGTTAGCAATAAATGATGGAAGTTACACTTCAAAAATGGGAGCTTAAAAATGTCAGAATAGCCTTCTGTATACATTCAGTGAGTCTAAATGTATTTGACACTATACCATTATTCTTATACATAAACCTTCTAGCCTTACAATGCTAAAAGCCTTGTTAGATCTAATTGCCTGACCTCTTTTCCTTTTTCCTTTTTTCTTTTTTCTCTTTTTTTTTTTTCTTTTTTTTTTTTCTTGTAGATGGTATACAGCATTTAATTTTAATTGGCTGCTACATTGCAATTCTGCTGTGGCCACCCAGAGATCTTTGTAAATAACATGTTCCATCACAATGTTATTTTCATTCCAGTTAGAAAATGCAATTTTAATGCAAGTTGTTTATTTACTTTATTTCATTTTGAGGAAAAAGTAAAGTGAAAAGACAACAGAGAAACAGTGATATTATTTTAAAAATCTCATTAAAAAAATCATCTTCTTCTATTCTGCCTGCCTCTCTGACAAAGGAAACAACATATTTCAAGCAAAAGACTTAACTGCAAGTCTTTATAACTTCTTTTAAAGCCAAGCTATACTTATACCAAAATATCACTGTACTGATAAACTCAGTTCCCCAAAAGAATGGCTTTTCTCTTACTCTGCTTTGAACTAGACAGAGAGTGATGGATGGAGAAGAAAAAATGTTACCTTCATCATTTCCAGAATTAGTAAGATATTTATAGATATAAAAAATATTGATATTAATAAAGATATTGAGCTAAACTCTGCTACCTTCAGTCTTGTTGAAGCACAGAGAAACACATTAGAACCAATGGAACAATTTGTGGAGTAAGGTAAAAATTCAGTGCAGGTGAGAATGACAGAATCTGGCTCTCGGAATGAAATGGATACCTGTATATAGGGCTGTAAGGACATGATTCGCTGAAAATCCTTTCTTCAGTGAGCTCTTAATACTGATGCCAAGTGATACAAAGACTTTTCAGTGAGAGAACTTAGAGCAAGGCCTGTGAAATTTTGTGGAACATCACAGTATAGGAACGCTGTACTCCAAACGTCTTATGATGTGAATGTATGCATGAGAAGAAAAATAAGTTAGTCACTCTTTTAGATTATTTCTGAGGAACTGAAAACATTTTTACATGCTCTTACATTAAGGCCCAAAGTTAATTATTATGCTATAACAGTCACAGTATAGAGAAAAGACAATCTTTCAGTAAGGCGTTAGACTGGAAATGAAAATGACTGTGTCCTAGCAGGGCTACAGCTTCTTACGTCACTTTGGGTAAGACACTGAAGTTTCAGTCTTCAGTTTTCCATTTGTAAAATGTAAAACTAATCATTTTTTATAATATCTCATTCTTTGCCTGCATTTTCAAGAGCAGGAACTATTCCATATTATGTACCTGTACCTGACTGAGTGAAACTCCTACCTGGAGTATGTAAATGCTACTGTGATAAGTATAGTGCTTTTAAAAAATTATTCTGTGTAAAGGTCATGGATGAGAACACAAAGTCAAAACACAAACATCTGGAACACTTCTGCTTCACTTACTCCTGTGAGCTAGGGGTACCTTTAGATACATGGCTAGCTATCACAACAGTGCCTGTTTTCCCTTACTAAATATAACTTTGAGCAAAACCATAATTCTTTGTGAAACCCTTATGAGTCACTCTGTGTGCGTGTGTGCATGTGTGTGTGTGTGCAGGGGTGGAGGATTATCTATTCAAACATAAAATTCAATCATTTCAGGCTAAGAGACAAGGTAGTGCTCATTCTCTGGTGAGTAGGGCAAGCAACAAATGGCCCCTCCCCTGAGGACCTGCTGACAAGCTACACTGTGTTTGCTTTTCTGGACCATTTCACTTAAATAAAACTTTAAGCAGGTGATTTACTTCCTTAAGAGAGTCTCAGAGAGAGATTATTCTGACAGGTGGTCCTCATTGCCAGCATGCTTGATTGGTACAGTAAACCTATTCACTTATATTTGTGGATAACTTTCCAGTTTCATCCTCCCTAGAGTACTGCTCTTTCAAGCACCACTTTTACACCTTCTTATGCAGATGAAATTCATGCTGGCTAGGACTCCTTTTGCATTTTGTATTTAATTTTGACCACACTGTAAATATGTGAATAAAATCCTACCCAATGATGAAGGCAAATATGTCACTCTTATCTGCCTTAAGGGTTCTTCGCCATCAACAAAAGGCATCAGATTGGCCTGTTTGCTTCTTTGTTTTAAAGGGAGGGAGCAAGGAGAATGAGGCTAAGAGGTTTTGTGATATTTTACCTTGCATTGTGTGGCTTTTTAGGCACAGAGGTCTAAGTAAAGATTACTTCAGATTTCTGCTTCGGAAAACCTGCATGTGCTTGTGTAAGGAAATGTTTCCATATGTGACATTTTTCCTTTCTAGCAGGAAATATTTCCAGATTCTGATCCATTCTATGTCTGTCACAGCTATTTTCTGCAGGTCAGCACTCTCTGGCCCATAGTTACATAAAAAATCCCACTGTATTTGAAATACCTTGGTGCTGCTCTGAAAGAGAGGAATGAAAGTGTTAAAACAAAAAGAGGTCAATAAGTACAGYGCATTAAGTATTGCTGTTGACGATTTGGCTCTACTTTGGACTTTACTTCTTGCTTGCTCTTTTTTATTTTATACAGTGTTTGTAACATTCACTTCTGCAGGATAAAGAAAGTATTTGGGATTTATTCTTAGATAAAACCATAGAATCACTACAGTTTTGTTTGCTGACTCAACAAATGCTTGGAGAAAAATAAAATGTTATTTCTCTGTCAATGAAAATATTGGCTGATCTATATTATGTTATTCAATATATTTTATCTTGATCCCGGAGGTATTCAAATACAGAATAACTTTTTTGTCTGATGTACTCCATTTTCTCAGTCATGTCCATTATTAAGGGTCAAAGACTAAATAAGCAACAATGGTAAAATAGCAATATCTCTCTGTCTGTCTAATCTCCAAATGTGTATTTAATTCACAGCCGGATTTTAAAGGAGCTTAAGGGAATTAGATACCTCAACTTATTTATTATTATTCATCTACCATTTATCCACCATCTTTTTTGCACAGACTCTCCATAACTACAATGTAGATTTTCTGTCTGATGTTGTGTCTCACTCTTGATAAGCATAACTAAGGTGTACAAGACCTGTGGGAACCTACAGATCAAAGCAGACTTCTCATGTGCTTTAGCCGGTAACTGCTCTCTCATCTCTTTCTTTATAAAAATATGTCATACGAATATTCTGTAGTAATTTTATTTCTTGCTACATGTGAAAGATAGGAAGACTTCTTCCCTGTCTAGGGGTGGAGACTTACTGTGTCAGAAGGGCCAAGAGATCATAGATAGGGGATGGAGAGGGAAGAAATAAAAAAGAGGGGAAGAGAGAAAAATCACGAGATCCTGATAGAAAATGCACCTTATTCCTGTGGACATTTTTCATTGAGAAATAAAAGCTTTTGTCATAAAAAGAGAGCTTTCTAGAGCTCTTTTTTTTTTTAACAACAAACAGAGAATTTTCTGTAGGAAGCAGCTTTTTTTTTTTAAAGTAGCTGTTTCAGTTGAAATGAGCTTCTACATCACAAAGGACTTTGATAGATAATTTTCTTTCTGTTCAAGAATCATAGATACATTATATCCTGCCTTTCTCCCTTTTTGCTCCAAGTTTGTTCCCATCCTGTGAAATTTCAGTTAGTCACTATTGTAGCTAATTTCTCAGTGACTGGCCCAAGGTCAGACAGGAAACATGAGGCTGAGCCAGTACAACAAGGCAGTTTTCCTAATTCCAAGTTTTGTAACCTTATTTTCTTCTCCCTTTTTTTATTGACTATGTTTGTACCAGCAATTCACTCCTGGCTCTGTGTTACCTTTAAATGAAGAGCAATTGTGAACTCAGACATTTTTGCACATCCTCCCCACACAGATTTCATAATTGCTATTTTCATATGACTAAAAATCTATTTCTTGCTCAGCTGCAATTTAAAGCCAAATATTATTCGTTATAAGATCTGCAAAACATTTGAAGAACAGGCTGGCTGTCAGGATAAGATGCCTGCATTTCTATCTTTTCTCCATTTCTCGTTATTTAGACTTCATGCATGTGGCCATCTGAGCAAAAGATGGAGTGGCTTTAGATTTGAGAGACAATTGAGAGAAAGGCATCATGTTACCATAGGAAAGTAGAGTTCAATGGACCCACTTAGGAATATCAGAGAGAAACAGCAGTGACCAAAGCAAAATCCTCAGCTCCAGCGTGATCTTCTATATGCCGTGAAAATGCTAGAAGTAATAGCTGTGTCAGTCGGGAAAGGGAGGAGGCCAACACTTGTTTACAGTAACCTCCTCATGAATCACTGTCAAGCAGCCTGTAGAGGAAAAGAAGCAAATCCTCACTGTGAAATTGTTTCTCAGATTCAAGCAGCAGCAGCAGCAGCAGCAATGCAGTCTGCTGCTCTTGTAGAAAAGGTGTCAGCAAAGGGAACAAAGGTAGCCCTGTGAAAACAACTACTTGCTGAACCCATTTAAGCAATATCCATACAGCTTAACCAGAGAAGCTGCACAGCATAAAGATGGAGGAGGAGTATATTAAGCGAGCATAGAGATGAGGCGTGAGAGAGAGAGCAAGTCAGTGATTTGGAAGCACAGCAAGAAAGGAAGAAAAGACTTCAGCTAAATTTTGGAGTCTGATTGCATTGTACATAACTTTAACTAGGCCAACACAGTTTCAGGGAGCTACTCCAATTACTCAGCACAGATTGCAAGCCAGTAAGAAAAATATCTCAGGAAGGGTACCCTTCTTTTATCAGGAACCAGCCTACACTCTACCTAGTAAATGAGAAACTGTCAAAAACTGACCAGCCTTATGTATGAACATAATCAGTGGTTACAGAACCAAAAAAATTATTTCTGTGAATCTCTGTTAGAAGTGGCTATTTGGAATACTCTGGGAGCCTGAGCAGGAGAGGGTGGGAAAGTCAGTACCAACCCTGAGCTGCCCACAAAGAAGGAGAGGTCTGGAAAGGAGTGAGAATGGCAGATGAGGATGAGATAAGGGGAAGTATCTCATTGTATGTGATTCTTTTTGAACTCACATCAGTTCTGAGAGACAATATTGTTGCAGAAAGTGTTTTCACTACATGGCGATTGAATGTGGTGGGAAACATGTAATGGAACCCACTAATACGAAAAATAGGAACTGAAATCTCTCTGTAATGAAACATAAAATGTGTTTATAAAACTAAAAATCTGTAGTCATTAGCATACCTGTAAGGAGAACCACCGGTATGATTGTTTTGAGGGAGCATGGATCAAAAGTTAGTTTTTAAAGATGTCATTAGTTATGGTTCTGAGTGCTCACTAACCACACTGCAAATCCACTAACAAATTATACATGCTGTCCAGCTTTGAAAATCATTATACTATGATGAATATGTTGGAGAAGCTTCTAAATAAAAAGGCTATTTGAACTTCCTTATACATCTTCAATAATAAAATGGGATAATGTTTTAATTCTCAGGGCCATTCATATAACTTCTTTGACTCACAGCCTTATTGAATACTGTATGTTTCATTCCCATACTGCAGACTACAACATGCTTAAGAGAAACTAGTCATGGCAGTCTCCATGTCATGGAGCTCAGCATGCATTCATTTAGCCTGTGAGAACTTTCAAGTTTTGGAACTGCTCACATACATCTGATTTTAAATTTGAAGCAAATATGAGTTGCAAATAGATCAAAATGCCAAAGCCAAATTCTTTGGCCTTTCTGAACCTTTATATGAATAAAAAACTTGACACATCTGAAATGCTGACAAAGTTGTGAACTGAACTTGGTGACTCTCATCCATAACAGTGTCAGTGAAAGGTCATACATCACCTTTGATGTATTCATAAAGTAGATTGTAGCTCACTTAATGTTTAGCTTACTTCCCACAAAGAGGCTGAATTTTGAGAACATACAAACCAGGTGAGTTATGCATGACTTAAGACTTCAGAGTAGAAATTGCCTATACTTGCATCTCTTTAAAATACCCTGCCTTCCCAAATGCCTGGGAAATAGACAACTTCTCCATGCCTTTCTGTCATATTTAATTGCATAGTCTCTGCCTTCTTAGGTTATGACAAGCTATTTCCTGTATTTCAGTAGAGTGCCATTTTCTACAGTTCTTTTCCTCGCTATAAGTTTGGAATACTTCCAAAAGCAAGAATCTATATGTTTAACAAGGTATATGGAACAAGTCTGTATGGATTTCTGTCTTCTTTAGGCCTGACAGCAGAAGCTATTCAGAGTTGGATACACGATTCTGCAGTATCATAGAGAATGATGCAGTGAGCCAGCTTAAACATATCTGTGCAGAAAAATGATTTTCCTGATACATATAGGCCCTGCCTGCCTTATAATTAACTTTGACCAATTCTGAAATGGGGAGTTGCTCTAAATCTGCCTGATCTGATCATTACCCAGCAGTTCTAATATTAAAAGGAAAGAAATATGTGATTCAGCATGATTTCCTGTGCATATTGAGTTGGCTAAAATCTTTGAAATGAATAAGGTAGGCTATTTAGGCCACCTCACCTTTGCTCAGTTATTTAAAATGATAATTCACCCCATGACACTATAGAATTTAATTTGAGTTTATAGTTGATGTTATTTATCACTATAGAGTCACCACAACAGCAATGTATACAAATAAAGGCAAGTACTAAAAGTATCAGCACAGACAGGATCACTAATAATATGCATTTTTACCACCTTTTATTTAATGCCAGCATCTAACAAATAACTATTGCTAATAATAAACACAGAATTGTAATTTAAATAATTGCCATTCCCACTGAAATGTAAATAATGTGGTTATGAGAAGACTATGAGGCCCTATGGAACAAATTTTATACAGTAGGCTATAGAATAAGAATGCAAGCTTCATGGGGAAAAAGTGACAGGATGCCTGCAAATTTAAAAAGGGGGGATTGCAAGAGCTGGCCAGAATTTGCCATGAATATAGTTATTGTGCTTCTTCACTTTTTTTTTTCCTTTCATAGGTACATCTATATCAACTAGTAGTCTATATACCTGTCAAGTGTCGAGTTGTAACTACTCTTGATATTTCATAAAAATACACATTCTTATTATCAAGACCAGCAGTGTTTTCCCCAAAATGAATTCAAAGAACAAAATCTTTTTTCCTTTCATATATATGAATAGAGAATAATCATGAACACAAATGAACTATATAGTAGTTCTGAATTTGAGTAAACCTTTTAACATTCTTTTTAGAAATATAATCATAAAAGATCTTTCAAAAATACATAATAATTTAAACTATCATCCGTCTAATGGGGCATGAATGAAATGGAAGACAAAGTAGAAATATATTTAAAAAGTAATAATGTTATAGGTTGTGGACTAAAATAGTTATATTTTTATCGTGATTTTTAAAGGGTGAGTTTTTTTCCATTTAATTTTCCACTGCGGAAGATTTCAGGAGTGAATGAATTCTTATGTGTTTATTAATACAGTCTATGCTGGATATCCTTAAAAGCAAAAATAAAATATGCCTAATAGGCACAGTGTGACAGTGAGTTAAAAATATTTCCATTCAAAATATTAACAAATACAGAAGTACACAGCACTCAGAAATATTTCTTTAATAGCATATTCTGTAGCTGAAAGACTGCACAAGTACCATGTGATAAAATTGCAGTTTCTATGGTAACCTTGATTGTTTTTAATAGCAAGGAACTAAAAGACATAAAACATGACTTGATTGGCAGCTGCCCTAAGGCTGCATCAACTTCTATAACTTTACCAAAATGCATTTTTGTTTATTAATATTCAGCAATAAGCTGCCTTTTTTGTTGCTGCTGATTGTTGCTGCTAGATTTCCAAAGACCAGGAAATGTTCTGTGATAAGTTCTATAAACAGTACTGACCATTCATATGGCAAAAATTAGGATTCTCATGAAATGTAAAAATGTTTGATTGATTGATTACAATTTCTTCCCTGGGAACATTCATATCAGAGACAAATCAGTTGTTTTAATAACTGTCAGTTAATTTTAACACTGCATTGCTAAGTACTCTGTGCTTGCTAGGATAGGGTACTAGACACCAAGATACATACATGGTAGAAATGGCATCTCCCCCAACAAAAAAGTGACTCAAGAGTCACCAGTGAACCACCTCATCTCTGTAAAATCTGTCTAATTAAAAATGTTCTTCTGCTACTACTTTGAGATAACAGCATTTTATTTATACTGCTTCTGGATGTCTTGACTTGGACAGCAGAAGCCTCAAGGCACTCCCAAAAGTGTTCTTGTCATAGTGGAATGTAGTTCCAGCAGGCATCAACACTTACATGTCTTTTGCTAAGTGGTATTATACCCCCCAAAATCGAAAAGTCAAGTTTCTGATTGAGAATTAAAGTTAATGGGAGGAAGAGTGAGAAGAGCTGCCTCTCATCTACTAAAGGTCCCACTTGGTTCCTTCTCTGGGTGCAAGGCCAGCTCTTCCACAAAAGTGCAGTCAGAGCTCCATCTCCTGTTTTTAATCTAGCTTCAGTCTAAGGACTTCCTGAGTAGATGCTGCTTTCTCATCCCATGCTGGCTGCTGCCCCATTGGGCTTGCTATGTGGCTGCCTGCCAGTTTTCTCCTTCAGATTTTTCTTATCAGAACTAACAGTGGACATGAAGCCTACTTAGGTATCAGTTCTCTAGAGAGGCTGCCACCTGACTGGGAGCTCAGTCATTTCAGGCAAACTCTTCCATGCATGTGCAGTCATACCTCAAATCTGTCTCTGGTTGTGCTACTCCAAGCCTATCTCCATGTCTAGACACTCAGGGCAGTTCTTACTACTTTCTCTACTTCTCGTATACTTCTCATACTTTACAGGGCCACTAATAATATTCTATCTCCTTTATTCTCAGGTTACTTTATAGCTATCTTCATGCATTCAAAACTCTTTTAAAATAAAAAGAATAGCTATTCAGTCTGAGTTACTGACATCATATGGTGGGTTAAGAAACTGTGATATCAATTCTACACCATCTTGCTCTGCCTAATAGGGTGTCATAAAATCATCTTTGTGATAGCACTTCTGCAGTTAAGTTTCACTGCTTACTTTACTGTATCACTAATCCAATCAGGTCCACTCCTGCAGAGTCATTTCATAAACTCTCCAGGTGAAGAAATCTGGAACAAAACATCAGAGTTGGATAGTTCCAGCATAATATTCTTGCACTTTTCCCACTTTGCTTGGCTTTTCTTAATCAAGTCAGCTACTGCTACAGTTTGCTATTCCTGTGCCATTTCATGAGCATGGAAAGAATAGTAACATATTATAATTTATACCACCAAAATACAAATAAATTCTATACAACAATGGAATAGAATCATGGGTAAGCAAATGATATGTGATATAATGATGATAAGGAAAGTGATATAATGATGATAAGGAAAAATATTGCAAATGCTAAGAGTGAGGAAGAGAGGTCMCTAGAAAGATATCACAAGTTAAAAAATATCGAAAGGATGTTTTTAAGGCAGTATTCATACTTTACCATTCAGTCACTTCAGAGTCATCAGTGTGGAGTCTATATAATGGACTGGCAGAGAAAAAGCAGACATATGCAGCATGCTAAGATTCAGTACTGATAGAGAGCTGTTCCTTTTTGTGTTAATGCATGACCCACAGGTGTATGGTACACATCAGAGTACATCTGAAAAAGATGTCATGGTAGTTCAAAGCCAGGTTGTCTGATGTGTGTTGTCTGATGAGGAAGGAGTTTCTTGCCCTTCTGCTTACCTCTGTATGACAGACTATTCCAAGTAATGGTGATATTTTTCAGATTCTTTTGCTGAAGAAGGTGGCCGTGAGGGACATTCCATGTATCATTAAAAAGTCACATTCAGTATCATGAAAGAAGTTGTTAAGCAAGTTTTTTGCTGCAATATGATGTCTAGGGTTAGAAAGTTCTAGTGGAAAGTGATCAGATGTCCATTTTGGATGGAAAATCACAGAGTGCCAAGGACTCTCAATATCCCATTGAAAATCTTCAAAATACTGTTTTGCCCCAATTTTCAGAGAGACACAGAACCTTCCCACAAGCCACGACTCAGAGAAATAGCCATTTCCCAACTCCTTAACATGAAATTAGGAGGTAGGAATTTCTTTTCCAACACCAGACTTATAGAAGCTTATTTAAAGAACACATTCCAACTTAAACACTCTGCTGGGTATAAAGGAGACTTTCAGACTGTGCTGCAGTCTGGGCATGCTGTTTCACACCAATCTCACTTGTTTTAATAGAAAAGAAATAAAGACCTGAGTGACATTCTTGGTAAACACTGACCACGACCCTTATCTAGGTTATAATAATGAACCTCAGTGTGCCACATTCACAAATCAGTTTAGATGGGGTCAAAGTCTCTGTTGTTATCCTCTGTTTTATTAGCTTGTGCATTAGCTCATTTTGCATGAGAGATAGTGCATAGGAGTAAAATATTCACCACACTGATGCCAGAGTTCACACTGACCTGTGCAGTAACTTTTCAGAATGCAACTGCTTGCAGGAGACCATGCAAACAAACCCTGAACTGTATTAATGAAGTCATCTTTGTAGGCTATTGTGTAGTCTAGGACTATTTCAAGATAAAATACCTTCAAATGATGGGCATTGTCTCTTCAAGCAGTTTCGGAAATTTCTTTATGTGAATGAGATTGCACATTCAAATACTTTCTTGATTCACTGGGATTAGGTCTTCACTAATTCTAACATTTGCTGATTGTCCTGGTTTAATGAAAACTTGCCATCT
Source organism: Apteryx rowi (assembly GCF_003343035.1). Classification (NCBI taxonomy): domain Eukaryota; kingdom Metazoa; phylum Chordata; class Aves; order Apterygiformes; family Apterygidae; genus Apteryx; species Apteryx rowi. The sequence continues at coordinate 67,768 of NW_020447263.1, forward strand.
ATGTGTGATTATCTTTCAGAGTGTTTTAAGAATTCCGCTTTCTTCTTTGTAGATATAGCAGAAAGTTCTAGCTGTCTAAGTCCTCTCCATGGGGTTTACATGTGTATGTACACTAGCTGGTTGTGATTTGCAAATTGGTACTCTGAGAATCAAATATAGAAACATATGATGAAGTGTACTGGCCAAACTGTAGAGGTAGGAAAAGAAATATGCAACATAGTTGGTGAATTGGAGAAACCCATATCAGGGTGATATTTTTTAGTCACTAATTCAGAGAGGTAGTACAATAATACTTTAGCTGATTAATGTATGAGTTTATTACTGGCAAAGTAGTTTCACTGCCTTGCCATTCACTTTGGACTTTTATCTCTCTAACAGCAGATTAAAGCAAGTGAAAGCTCTATTTATTGCCTGGGAAGAGTGTCTCAGTCTAGTCTAGCCATACTTTCTGAACAAAAATTAATCTGCAGTAACGAGACCAAAGAGTGGGATGGTACATTTCTATGACATCTGTGGCTAGTGGTATGCTGAGGATTGCTCTTACATCTCAGTATTTTCAGCATAGTCCAGCACATATATATTTATACACAAATATATGTATACACACATAGATACATATGTATATATATACACACTATATATGTGTGTGTGTGTGTATATATATATACATACACGCCCTTTAAAGTAGTGGACTGTCAAGACCTGTAACGCTTTCCAAGCTCCCTGTGGCTTTACATGTTCCCTTCAGAGAAGCCCATTCCAGAAAATTTGACTGTGAAATAAAGAAACACAGATTTGCACTTTATTCCTGAAGCAGTTATAGACTGCAGAAAAACTGGTGATTACAGTCTCAGTGTTCTCATCACCTATGTGAGTCCCAGTTTCAGCTCTTTGAGCTCTGTACTTTGGGCCAGACAACCATTCTAGATGCCTCCACTGACTGTTGTATCACGGTCTTTTGAGCTTTCCAAGCAGATAATGGAACCTGTTCCACTTCCAAATTTTCATTGGGGAAATTTTGTGCTCCAGCTCCACAAACCCTGGATTCAGAACAGAGCCATTCAAACTTAATGGCCCTGTTAGTGGCAAACCACTGCTTCATTAAACTTTAGTCAGTAAATATTGATGGCCCCTGAGGGCTCTGTCATAGCTGCTCAGACCAGGCTGCTCACTGGGTGCCATTTTCCAGCCAGTTCAGAATATTCAAAGCCACACCAAACTCAAATGCAAGCCATAATCTCATACAGACATATCCCTACCAAGCTGTTCATCTCAGGGGAAGTGAATACCCACCTTTTCTTCCTTCTTTCTCAAACTTAGATTGAGGATTTCCACAAACTGTATGTGACTGGATATTTTTAAGAAAAAAAAAAAACCACAAACAAGTACGTATCCCTCATTTTATCGAATCATGGAATAATTTAGGCTCGAAAAGACCTCTGGAGGTCATCTAGACCCTAGGTCACCTCCTGCTCAAAGCAAGGTTAACTTCAAAGTTAGAACAGGTTGCTCAGGACCTTGTCCAGTTTTGAACATGTCCAAAGACGAAGCCTCCACAGATTCTCCAGGCAGCATGTTCCAGTGCTTAACCAATTGCATTTTTTTTTCTTCTACACAATCAGAATTTACTTTGCAGAAACTTGTGCCCATTGCCTCTTGCCCTTTCACTGTGTACCTCTGTGAAGGCTCCATTTTCTTCTGCAACCTCCCTCCCATTAGGTACTTGAGGAATGCAGCTAGATCCCCCCTTCAGACCTTTCTTCTTTGGTCTAAAGAAATGGACCTTCCTCAGCCTGTGCTCATACATCATGCTTCCCAACCCCCTAATCATCTTAGTAGCTCTTTATTAGATTTGCTCCAGTTTGTCAGTATCTGTCCAGTAAAGGGTTGCTCAAAACTGAACATTGATTATAGCTTTGTTCACATTTTCTGCAGAAATCTCCTTCGTAATCAAAGATCTTGCTTCATATTTTCACTAACATTTTTCTTATCTTGTAAAATAGAAATGTTTCTGTTCTAACAGTTTAATACCATTTGCTTGATTGCAAGACTACATATATGAAATGCCCTGTAATCCTTTCCCCCCTGAAAACACACACACACCCACATGCACACGCGCACACACACACACACACACACACACACACACGAAAACCTAGAAGCTGGTTTCTCATTACTGAGCTGCTGTTTTCTTATACACTAGAAGGTATATAACGTTTGGATAAAATGACAAAGCTACATGCTATTAATATTAGGCTGCTCAGTGAGCTGTGGAACTGGCCATAGCCCATCAACCAGCTAATTAACGAAAAACTGTGAGAAGTACAGAGTGCTCATTTCTGATACTGCAAAAGGAAATTAAAAAGGAAAGAAGGGAAAAGAAAAATCTTAGCATAAGCTGCTTCACAGGTCTTCTGAGGGTGTTTGAAACTTTACTTCTGTATCACAGGCCCTGGTTAGAAAAAATCTGTGAAGACATCTGCTGAACTTAGTGTGTTATACATATGATGTTGGAATTTTTCACAGTCTTAAGAGTAAAGAAGCATGTCTTGAAGTTCTCAGCCTATGAAGAGTCTAAAAGTAACAGGAAGACTTACTAAAACCAATGATTGTACAGTTTTTCACAGATATAAGACTGTCAAGAGAAACTACATTGCAGACACAGGTCATTATCTATTAAATTCATAGTGAAAATATGTCAATAAGCAACTTGCTTCAGTGAATGGTTCATTGATTTTGCTTGTATGTACTGCACATGTGTATGTTTATGAACTCAGCTTTAGAGCTATCTGGAAATTTTTGGAATGGAATCATTTTAAACACAACTGAAGTTCTTTCTGGATCACACTCATTCAGTGAAGATTTTATACAGAAATATCTTCTCAAGAAGAAAATTTCTGATCAGATCTAGAGGAGCACTAGTCATTACCGAATAGGCAGCACTCACCCTGATGTGCCAGATCCATGTTCCTCGTATTCAGGTCAGGTTCTTGAGCTTGTTCTGCATCCCAGAAGAATTCTAAACTACTGGGATCATGGCTAGTTTATGTTGTTATCTTAATTTGCTTCCTTCTTTTTTCATGAACTTGCTAACTTCTACTGCAAAACAGTAAATATCTTGAAATTTCTAACAGTTTTCCAAGCTAGAAAGCCATCATAGGTATCCTTATTTTTCTTCTTGATGGCTAATTAAACATGTTCCATTCTTCACTCAGGGTTTTAATTCTCAGAAAGATAAGAGGAACCTTGGTGAGCAAGATAATAAGAAGGCACAAGTACAGAGCATTCCCCTCCATACATACAATCCATACCATTTTTTCAATAGCTGAGGATATTATTTTTGTGACAGATTAATACAAAGGAAAAGCCAGGTCTTTAAAAATATTAGCTTTGAATAAGATAGCTTTCCAAACATGTCAGCCATATCCCTGGAACTTGTTTACACAGGTTTTCAAAAGATGTCCTCATCAACTTGCAGGAGTCTTCAGAAAACCTGCCCAACAAGTATAATTTTTTACTGTATTCTGTTTAATAATATTCAGATCCCAGATGGTCCCATAACAAAAAGGAGTAGTTAAAACACAGAACCAACTCATAGATCTGAGAATTGAAAGAKCCTGACATTTTTCGTTTTAAGTAAATACCATATTTTAATTGCTGCAGCCCCAAGGTAACCATAAAGTCATGCACTGACAGCTCACGTGGATTTTATGAGGCTGTTTACTTTTTGTTCATGAAAAAAGGTTTGTTTAGCAACTACTGCTCATGATGCTTACATCACCTGTAAGCTGGCAAGCATCTTCTTAAATAAGCAAAAAAGGAAGAAATATTTTATTTGCAATGAAAATCTAAGGAAGGGAAATCTGAATCTACAGCCAAAGTGAGTAGTTTTTAAAGTATAGCCATGGCTCTCAAATGAGTTGTTGCCTGGCTGTGCCAGTCAGTCACCACCATTTTAAGTGTTATTTTACTTCCATTTAAATGACTGGTGATGCCCTTCTTGACTGCAAAGATGGAGAATGCATAATCTCATCTATTATTTTCTAATGTCTCCTTTTGCAAAATGAGATTACTGATACTCTCAAGTTCTCTTTTATTAGTTTTTCAGATATTGCAAAGCTTTTTTAAGAGGTAATGATGTAGGCCTCACTATATAACATGAGATCATGACACTATAGAGTATATGCAGTTTAATAAATATCATGTTTTAGGAAGTAATGTTAATAACAGAATTGATTTCTAGACAGTACATGTGTCATACTATGGATTTTATAAATGATATTAGCTAAACCAAACCTATGATGCTGTGTGCACTCTTTCTGGAAACTAGTGCTACCAATAATACTATTTCTTAAGATGTGATATGTAATCTTTAATAAGCAAGCATTTGTAAAATGTGCATGAATGCTGCAGGTAACAAACAGCTAATGACAAACTGAAGTTCTGTATTCAGATAGTTAGATATCGAATGTAATGAGAGTGTCTGGTTTTGAATGGATTTAAAACAGGTAGTTTTAAGTTTAACTATGTGCTTTTCAGACTAAGATTTACTATCCAGTGTTTTATACAAATGGTAGTATCTATCCCAGTTGTATCTGATTGTTTAGCCATTTGTCCTGGTTGCTTCTATTTTACACAGTTTAATGGGAGATAGGACTATTATTATTTAAAAGAATAAGTACTATCCATACCTTTCCACTTCAAAAAATACAACCTTCAGATTTCCTAATCACATAAAACCACAGTCACTTCAAGCTAGCAAGCTGAATTATGACAATGGAGGATATTTTCGAAGGCATAAAAAAAACATTTACATCCCATTCAGAGTCAATTAGAATTTGAAGCCTGCCATTTATTCCTTTAAAATCTTCCACTAATATATGTTTGACATTATAAACTCACATCCCTTTCTATTTTATCCCATGATGATCAGTTTACCAGGAGGGATGTGGTAGATCCAGCTATATGGAGTGAAGGACATATTGTCCTTGCAACAAGAGAAACTTAAATATAGAACTATGTAAGTATGAAATAACAGATTTTACCTTTGGTTATGGCCTAAAATTTCAGCCATGATTCAGAAAAGTATAAAATTGCATGCTAGGATTTATGAATGTTTCTATCATTTTAAAGTCAATGAGAATAACACTTTAAAATGAATAACTCTTTTAAAAAAAGAAGAAATAAATAAATTTCCCAGACATCAGAACTGTTTAGGACTTGTAAAGTTTGGAAGTTTTGAACCATTTATCTCATACACCTGGGAAAAAAGAAGGAATTAAACACAATAAGTAATTATGAAATCAGTCCATATTTGTATTATTATATAACAAACTGAATAGAAGAAGTCTTAACTTTGGAAGTACCGCTAAGTAGCATTTAAGACTATTCTGGTCCTCAGTGTAAGTTAAGAATCTGTATTTACATCAATTTAATATCTTATTTAAGAAAATTCTATATTGCTGCTTTAAAAATCATGAAAGCATTGAGACTGTGAAGTGACTTGGTTATCTTGCAAGAAACTTTCTGACCTTCTTGAAGCTAATTATTACCTTTTGTGAAATCTACAATCATTATTATAAAAGCAAGAGGTCTGGGATTTGTTTGTTGTCCCATTAACGTGAGGGAAAATGATATTATTATTCATTTGTGACTTCCCAGAGAATAATCACACCAGGAGTGGGAAAGAGGGCATTTTGCAGCAATAGCTGCAGACATAGATTATGGAAGCTTTTTGTCTCCGAAAAAAAAGAAAAGGAGCCCTTGAGAAAAGCACTTTTAACAGCTCTGCTTTTGAAAAGTATTAAAGATTTTGTACTGTACTATAAACAGACATCTGTTCTATAAGCTGTACCTCAACAAGATGACAATGGTTGTCATGTCAAATCTCAACAGGCCACCTTTACTCATGTTCTCCTAAGCTAAGAAATGCCACTGTAGCAGAATGAAACATAACCTTTAATATTACATTCTGTGGTCTAGGCTTCAGTGAAATGTAAGAGAAATGTAAGAAATCCTTGCCTCTCGGTGGCTTAGTTTAAGCCAGCCTCTCTCCTTTAGAGTTATTGTCAGCTGGGAGTTCTTCCAAGAAGAGAGGATATTTTGTGTTGCTATTTCAATCTTTGTCAGATGAAGAAAGACAAAATTAGATTACTACATATGTCTATTTTGCTGCAAGTCTTGTGTCGTATTTAATGTCCCTCTCTCAGACACAAACATCCATAGGTTTTGTATGTATTATGCAATGGAGCTCTTCTGCTCCTCTGGGCCATGGCTTTGGGAATGCCACAGCTCTCTGTCCTTGCCAAGAATCTCTCAGCTTCAAGTCCCTCTAGGATTTCTGCAGAAGCCTTAGTCACAAGTCAGGAAGCAAAGACCTCCTCATCTGGCTCACAAATCACTTGAAATTGTTAACTGAAAAGACTCAACAAACATCTCAGTTTTGCTGTTTCTCCTTTCCATGACCTCTATTTAGCATACAGTATTTTTCTTGCATAGATCCTGATATTCTGTTTTTTGAAAATAGAGCTGAAAAATCAGCTAATAGTCTTTAAAGCACCTTCTTCCTGCTTGGTCTGCCCATCTTGATTTTCTGTTCTCTTTCTCATGGGTATCATAGCTCCATCTCTCTACTTGACAGATATTTGCATGTATCACAGGAAAAAATTTAAATGATGGCTATGGAATATGAACTGGCTATGGGCATATGGCCCTCCCAGTGCCTCTGTGAGATGCTGGGTGGCTAACAAGATGTTATGTCTCCCCAAAACCCCTCTTGATTTCAAGTATTATGTGTTACAAAGAACTAGTTTGGTCCTTATCCTTGTCAAGTTATAAGGACTACAGAAGTCAAGGACAAGTGGGAGAATTGCTCAAGAAATCCAACTAGTTTTTCTCTGAAAAAGAAATTTCCCTTTTTCTTTTCTTTCTTCTCTATTTTGTCTCCAAGATTGTGTTTGCCAAAGAATGGGAACAACACATTTTGATACAAAGAAAAGACTATTGTTCAGTGAAAGTTAGATGGTTCTCATTCATATTCCTCATACAATAAGCATTTGCAAAAAAAAGTTATGCCTGGGATGCAAATCATAACTCTGGGTGTCCTGTTCTAGATGCTCATGGTAGAATGGGCTCCAGGAGCTACATCACCCTCTCTGCACTACAGAAGAGCTGTTGCTCTCTTGTGCTCACAGCAGGCATATCCATAAGCAGACATGTGAGACATGTTGCTGTTCTATCTGCTCAGCATGATTTGAAAGCTTTCATGTGCATAACAAACTGGACAGTTTGGCTCTTTCAGGAGGAATTAAAGAGATTAATTTCTTTTCTTTTTTTAACCTTTCCTCCCCCCTTTCTTTCTTCCCTCCACAGGGATTTATAAATAGCATCCACTATCCACATGGCATGAATTGCAAATGTAATCACCAGCAGGAAGAAAGGTTAAAAAGCTCAGAAGTGTTGGGATCTCCTACTTTGGCAAACAAAGGCTGCATTGTTCAGAGGGCAGAAAGCAGAGCAAAGGGTTTTGTTGCACTGTGGGAAAGTGCTGATCATTCTTTAAACCAATGGTAATACCATGAGCTATATTAGAGAAGCCAATGGACTATTGACATTGTATAAATCCTGCCATTACTGAATCAAAGGGACTCTTCTGTTCACCTTGCCGTTTCATATGCTCAATTCTTCATTTCAGCAGTTATTTACAGGTTGGAATTTTATGCTTAATTGATACCTAGTGTGTAGCTAGAGCATAAGGTCTCCTTTAGTAAAATATATCATTTATTGTACTCAGAGAAACATTTTTGTAATTTACTGGGCACTTCTGGGAAGTGAAAGCATTATATTTGTCACAGAAAAGACACATGCAAACATGTTTCCTTTTTCTTTTACTTAATTTACTGTTGCAATGGACAGACATCTCAACACTACATTTGTAGCAGACTCTGTATGCAAAAGAGAAAATGAAAGCTGTGCAGCTCATATTTTAAAGGTAACAAAAATCAGTTTCACCCTACTGGTGTTAATGTACTCCCATCAATCTACATGAGCTAAGAATCTGTCCCACAAACGATATGTCACAACTGATACTTTGAATATCCAGTGGATGTCTGACACTGAATGTCCAGTTTGCTTTAAATTATATTTGAAGACTCTAATTCATCTTTTTCAGACCAAAGATGTACTTAAACTGAGACCAAATTGTAACGATCCTCAGAGAGCTTTTCCTTTCAATAATCCAGAAAGTTCCCTTACGGTCAATACCCAACTCAGAAGGCATGTCACAGAAGTTGTATCAGGAGATCAAAATTGCTCAAAGTACAGTAGAAGGAAGAAGATATTATATGTCTTCCTCAGAATTTGTTTAAATTCATTCAAAAACTATATTTAGGTGGCATTCCAAAATGTTTACATATGATTCTAAAGGTCAAAAAGCTTTTGAAATAATAGGGTATAAACCSTTAATATTATCTGGTACTTGTTTTTCTCCCCTTCTGAATAAAATTCATAATTTGCTTAAAGTTCAATAGGAATTTAAAACTAGAAAATATTTTTTTCCTATCACCATTGCTTTCCCATACTTTAAAATGTGGTAAAGAATATTTTCAGAAAAATAATTACATTCTTACAATGTTTTGTGGATGAAGCTTCTTAAACTCTGGACTATTTCTTTTGAGAACAAGACCTAAAAAGTAAAATACAAGCACAAACTCTTATTTTTTATGTTTTTCACACAAAATATTTCTACTATTTAATTCAACAGCATTTGTAAGGACATCTTTACATGAAGAATCTTAATTTTTTTTAATTAGTAATACAAAAACTCAGAATGACCAGAAATAATTTATTATTTGAAATAGATGTTTTATTTTTTCTTCTTTTCTTCTTCTTTCTTCTTTTTTCTTTTTCTTTTTTTTTCTTTCTGTTCTCTACAGACTGGAAATAACTATTTTGTTTTGCTTTCCTCTTTTTTTCAGAGCCCTGAAAATCAGATAGTCACTGATTCTCATTTGTGGTTTAAAGAATTTCAAACAAAACTCAAACACTGATGCCTTAAAATGAAAGAGTAAAAAAAGTGACAGTACTTCAGTGTCCCAATATTGATAAAATACAGATAAAATATGCAATATCTGGGACACTCAATTTATTATCTAGGGGTGCTATGATACTATCATTATTAATCATATAAAAGTATTTCTTCATTACTAGGGCTGCATAATTGTTTCCCTTTTCCTAGGAAAATAACATCTATTAACATGGCTTAATGTGTGTTATGGCACTTAAGATTCTGTTGCTTTTTTCTCACTAGCTTGGGGATGGGGACAGCCATGAAAACCTAGCAGGGCCCTGACGACTTTTGATGTAACTCTGTACTCAGCTCATATTAGCTAAATTTTGGCCAAAACTTATGGTAGCAAATTTCCTCTTTGCAAGTTGTGTCTTCTGAAGTAGCGGGTATATGAGAGAAGCAATGGATTTTATATTACAAGAATTCAATGAACAGAACCTATGCAAAGATGATCATTATTTCCTGGGCCATGGGATTACTGAATCCTTCATCTTATACAAGAAAATGTTGCCATTAAACATTAAATAGTATGAAAGGATATCATGCATTAGGAGATCATATTGTTTCCTATGTTCAGATCTGTTTCTCCAGTGGTATTCATGAGAGTATTTAACTCCCTCTGAGGTACAATCTTTCTTCTGCTAAAGTTCATAGTAGTTTTTCCATTGTTTTTAATACAAACAACACTGACTCATCTTTTGTGGAAGTTGATACTTAAGAGTATTTTCTGCTGTTTCTGTCAAGTGTCATTGTGCATTGTGTCAACATCAGTGGCATCAAAGCCCAGAAAGTTAGGTCAAGAAGATGGAAAAAACTAGTTATAGATCAGTGCAGATACCAGGCCATCTTGCATATTCTTTTTACATCTGACTATTCTCTTCAGAATAATTAGGGATCTGAGGTTCAGGATGTCACAATTTACATACTATAGTGACTGATGGTGGATAAATAACCAAGAAAAATGGCACTGTTGAATAATGATAAAGTAGATCTTCCGTTTACGCATGATGGTGCATGAACACCTCAGCTGGACGTACTGCATGAATCATACTTTGGAGGAAGGTGTAAGATAACTTTGTACTACATGCTGTGAGTCAATTACTTCTGAAAAGTTGGTTTGGAGGGCCTCATTCTGGTCAAAGAAAGATATTTCAAGGTGTCTAACAGCACTGTGCTTTCAGAAGGCAGCACTGTCTCGAGCAAGGCATGAGGACAGAAACGATGAGAGTGAGTTCAAAGCCCACAGAGTTCTGCATAGATTCCAAGATATCTTAAATAGACCTTGTCCCTTTAGGACAGTGACAGTTTGAGAAACTAAGAATAGGCCCCCATTTCTCAGGACATCCATGGCAAATGTAAGGACAACTAAAAAGGTTACTGATCACTTAAGAACAAAGCAACAAAGAAATGGGGTCAGAGCACAGTTAAGGGCATGACTGTTCATGAGGTGTTTTCAGTAGCACCTGGACCACAATGAATCAGATACGGCTGCTTCAGTCATGCTTGACACAATATGAACTCAGCAGTTGTTACACTCTACTCATGCATTCGCTCTCAGAAACACTGTGCCCAACCAACCTGATTGTACAATGATTAAAAGGTCATTAATCCCACTGAGGAGTCTGAGCTGTACAAACAGACAGGGAGAAAGGAAGGAAAACAGGCAGAAACAGAAAAAGAGTGTGTAGTATCAGCATAAATGGAGAAACAAAGCAGAAATGGGGAAGGGAGGAGATAATGCAATTTTCTGCCAACTAGTATTGCTTTCCAGGAAAGAAGTCTGTCCTCAGAGACACAACAGGGTGATGGGAAAGATGTTGCTGGTATTTAGGGAACTGAAAGAAAAAGGTTGATATAGCAATAATAATACAAGACATAAGAAAGCTTGAGGCTTTCTTACAAAAATAAAAAATAAGAAAATTTAGAACCATTAGGGTTCTTATGTTATTTAAACTTTACATAATAAAATTTGTTTCTAACTATGGATTTGGGAGACAAAAAAAAAACAAATACAGAAAATTCTATGACTCCTAAGCACAATGGCATATTTCAATCTGTGATGTCAGTGAAAAATAAGTTTAGAAAGCAGTGTTTCATTTTCCAGAAAAAAACACATATGTACACATACACAAAGGATAAAATGTATTTAAATAAAAATTTGCACTTAAACCACTCTTCCAAATTAAAATTTCAGATTCTTTTTTTTTTAATCAGGCAGCATGTATTTATTTTGATATGCTGATACTTGTAAAGAAAATGAATTTTTCCAAAAAATAGTCCCTAAGTTTTTCTTTTTAAGAGCACGCAAGTCATTGGGACTAGAAGAGTAGTTGAAATTCATCATCTTCTCAAAGGAACCCATACAGTTAACAAAGATTATTTGAATGCCTGCTTCTTTACGCTTATCAGTGGTTATTGTATGTGAGTGACTCAGTTTTATATATTATTTATCCGCAAGAAGTGTTTATGTGCCCTAGTGAGTTTCAGAGAAGTTGTGACCACTGGCAAATGAGGTGACAAAGTTAGAACTTAAAACTGTCATGAAGCTGGTTGATGTATCTGTTGTTTATAATTGAGTAATTCAGTCAATATGTTCTATTTAAGATGGTCTATGATTCCAAATTTCACAGCACTGTGAGGTACCGTTAGCCAACATTCCCTTTTTTGTGGCACTTTATAATTCCCCTGCTCCTATTTGCAAGAAGAGTAAAATTCAGGTTAGGGGAGCAGTTCTATTATTCAGTCCTGAGCCCCTATGGAGAAGAAATTATATTTGTGCCATAGAGTATGTACAAAAACTCAGGACAGATGGGACTCATTGAAGCCTACCAAAACCATTTCAGTCTTCATAGAGCAGCCTCATATGAAGCAAAACAACCAAAGCCACCACAAGTAAAAATTCATTTTTATCCACTAAATCAGTAGTAGGAAAAAAAAAGCCATTTAATGCCTTATGAATTTGCAGTTTACTTTGGGGGAGCTTACAGGCTGCAGATATAAAACCTGCAATACAGTGTACCTAAGYAATGCTTGATTGCTGAAGGTCTGGCAGTCTTTTGTAAAATCTTAAGCTGTTTCAGAACTTAAGAAGGTTATAGGCTTGATATTGTTTGCAGGCCACTAAATTTCCAGGTCCCACTAGTCAGGTACTGTCCAAAACCTGCTTTCCTACAGATTCGACTCCTAGTGCCAAATTCAAAGCAACTCAAGGTGAGGGAAGCAGGGGAGGCATGTGGCTGGAATTACAGACTTCTTTCAAAAATGCAATTTTGAATGTCAGCCTTCGTCTGCTTCCCAAGACAATAAATCTTTGAATTAACTGTGTTCATGAGCACTTGTATTGAAGAGCTAGCTCCACTTCTTGTCAGCCACTTTAACACAATTAAGTGGAAAAAAAAAAGATCAAAGAGTAGGAAGATATAAAAAAGCTGAACAGGCATATAGACTTTGGTGTGTACAAAATTAAAATGGAAAAAATTGTCCTCACTTAAAAGCATCCCAAACTGTTCAGAATAATCTCTCTTCAGCAACAGATAATGATATGCTACTTCACATAAATATCTAACGACTTCAACATGAGGAACTAACTATAATGAAGTGTCACATTAAAATATAAAAATTACTGAGGGAAGAAGATGCAGCAGCAATCTGTACAGTTCCATTTGATGGTGTGCTACAAGTTTGTCGATTAGTGAAGAGTGCAAGAGCATCTTAATTCACAGAAAAACCTGATAAATACCATTGTGTACATCCTTCTTAAATGTAAACAGTGAAGGAGAAGACATATCAGTGTTATTTAGAAAGCTCTAGTACCCGAGCATCTATGTGAATGTACATACAGTTCAGATAAACACTGAAGAATAGCATGAAATATCCTCTAGCACCATAAAATAATGTCTTTGGAAGCTCTCAAAGTAACATACACAAAAAATGAAAATATGCTCAATTTTTATCTTTAGTTTTTTATAATTACAGATGTAAGGTTCAACTTCACTTCATATTCAAATATTAATGAATAAGTAGAGCAAGTAAACCTTCCTAATCTGGAATATAAATATCAGCTGGAAAAAAATTCCTATATAGTATTGTAAAAAGTATACAAATGTTACGTCAAACATATATGAAGAAAATGCATATGTGTAAAACATAGCTGTAATGTAATATATGGCAGTAGAGATTGCAGATTTTATGAAGTTTTAGCTAAATTATTTGAGTACATTCTTATTGTCATTTTAAAAATGGTTTTCCTTAAGATGATATGAAAATCAAAAATCATCATGTTTCCGTAGATCAGCTCCTAGCTCAGGAAGTTTAGGGTCATTTAATTTCATTAAAGTCATTATTCACTTAAAAAAAAATTATAAAACTTATATTTTCCAGCTAGATTTCAGAGGAACCTCAAGGAATTATTCATATTGGATTACATGCTTGTAAAAGATTATGTATTTTACAAAGTAATAAACTAAGACTGAACACACCTTATGCTAGAAACAAAAAAATTCTATCATTTGTCATTTAGTGATAGGTTAATCTTACCTAAAATATAAAATAGGAAGGAAAAATCAAATGATACACTTGACAAAGTATCATATGTCTCAGATTCAATGTTCCTTCCCATTACATAGGCAGAGGTATGCAAAAGCTGGCACAATGAAAAGACAAAGAGCTGCACCAGCACCAGCACCTTTTATTTTCCTTCAAAGTTCCTCATCATCAAGGTCTGAATAACAATAAATATCATGGGAAATAGAATAAAAATACCTGGCTATCCTATTCAATATTGCATCTTAGTCCACTGTATATTTCTTTTGGGGAAATTGTCCTTTGCTCCATAACCAACTTCACTGTTCTACCGCTGACATCAGGACTCCTAAGGGAGTTGTGCTGCCACACTGATGGCTGGGCATGATGAACTGGTGTTCAGAATCAGTATCACTATCTGAGCTGTGCAGAGGACAGAAGTATCTTTTCATGAGGGATTTTCAGAGCTTGAAGTGTTCTTTCATTCTGCCTAGGAACAAAAGTATCTAAAAGAAAAATCTGATAATAAATACTAATTTTGGACCAAAGGAAACACTTCATTTCAGAATAACCAGAATGCTTTCATTTCTTTTGTAGGGTACAAGAATTGTAGCTATTAACCAAAACAGTTGTTTTGACCTTGCCAGAATTCCGTCTTCTAAAAAAATTCTGACAAAGTCAACTTTATTTTTTTAACCATCTAGACTCCAAAGGAACCAACTACTCAAACGAATCACATATTTCCAAATGAACCACTCAGATTTCTTTAATTAGAACTGCTTCATAGCAAAGAAGTATCCTTCCTTGAGCAAGGGAATATATTTTTGTAACTTAAACACCAAATATCAGGGTTCATAAATTCTGTCACTTTTTCTCCCTGCTGCCACCACAGTAGGGACAACAGGGTGTGATTAGAATCTTCCATTTGTACTTTCATTTATTTAGATTTTTTTCACAGTTGATGTAAATTAGAGATGCCTTCAGGTCATTCTAATTCAGCACTGGAATGGCAAACTCTGCTTACAATGGCAGCAGTGTCAGAAAAGAGCAAAAGAAATTTTGAGAATGTAGGCATTACTTGCATTGTTTGTAGTTTGGCCATTACCAGTAGGCCCTAATTCCCCATGGTGGCATGCCATTCCTGAATAAAAATTTTCCTCAAATCCTCACTGCAACATCTTTTTTATCCAAAGCTGTTAATTCAAACAGTACACAGAAACAACTTGATAAGACCTAATAAAATATGACAAGATTAAAAAATGTATAAAAACAATCAGTAAAAGCAGTACAGTTTCTTAGTGTTGTCTGATCTAAAAACATATCTATATACTGTTTTTTCTTCTGCAGTATGTAGGCATTTAAAGATATTTAGGAATGACTATTAGAAATGCAAATGTGTTTTTTTACTGCTATATTCCTCCAAGTGTCTAATGTGTGACCTCTATTGGCAAGATGCTGTTGGGAAGACTCCATGTATGCATTTATCCTTGGGAGATGAGGTTCCAAGAGCTTGAATGGTTAATGAAAATTTGTCAGATTTCCCTACATCCACGTTAATTGAAGATTTACCTTTCATACCAATATGACATGAAAGCATGAAAGCTACATTCTGACCTTCATTCATGTAATTCGGTAAAGTACATTAATTATATTTTCTTTTCCTGGTTGACTAGAGATCATGTTGTTTCATTTTGGGAACAATTTGCCCATGGTGTATTAAGTACCATATTATGCCTCCATGAAAAGTGATATTGTGAAAAAAAGAGGGACAGCAGCAGGAAATGTACCTTGTTAAAAGAAGAACTATAAATGATCCTGTCTGTGCTCTGCAAGTTGATTGTCTTTGCACCCAGTCAAAGACAGTATCATGTAATCAGTTTTTACTCTGAATTTTATGTCTCTCCACTCCATGAAGAAAGAAACAGAGACAAGTTAAAAGATGATGAGTGAGATTAAAACGAAAAATCAGGTGTCAAAGGCAAGACTGAAGAAGATTGAACTGCCTAAATCAGAAAATGGAATCTAAAACATCCAGTTCAGTGCCTGCCTGGGTTTTCTAGGCATTAGTGCTTTGCATTATGTTCATGCTCAGATCTTAGCAGGCAGAATCCTAACTCTAGTCTATTCCTTTGACATTTAGAAATAAGATGGAGGGATGCCTATGTTACTTGGAGGGACTGGCCCTTTTAAGTGGCATGAATGACTAAACTGCAGCCTGTTCTTTTTAAACAATGGCTGCCACTACCATCCACTTTTCCATAGTAACCAACTACAGAGAAAAACTCTCTCCTCAGAGGGAGAGGATACAGGCCTGTATCTCTTATCTCCCAGGTAAAGGCTCTATCAATGAGGCAGCAGATAAGAGTGTGTGCGCATGTCTGTGTGTATGCACACACATAAATATTGGGCCTATTCTCCCCTCTTCTACTGAAGTTATTCTCATGTGTTCTATGGTGCTATAAAAATTACAGAAATCATTATATCTAAATGAGAAAATCCTAGAGGGAATCCGAGGGCAATTATAGGAGTTGGTGATGAGAATTCTGCATTCCAGACATGGGTGTTGAATTGTCTTTGTGTTTTACCTCTGCTCTTTCCAAATATAATTGGTAGCTGTGGTGGAAGTGGAAATCACAGAGCTGTTTGTTATACTGCAGGGGGATGTTCCTTTCTGTAATTTTGCTTTAAAAAAAGTAATGATCTTAATCTGTTAGTCTTTAAAAGAGATTTCAACTAGTAAACACAGGATCTCGTGTTGCATGATTTCTGATAGGATGACTGCTTCTGTCTTTTGTAAACAACTTAAAATCCCCACCCCATTTTATAAATTCATAAGTAGAAAATACCAGGTGCTGTGGTTGGTAATGCTTACTACTGTATATAGATATATTATTTGGGATTTAATTTTTCTTTTGTTTTTATGAAATTCCAATAATCTCCAGGTTTTCTTATCTGAATTATAATTGCCTGCAGATCTATCCTCTCTGTTAAAAGATGATGGTAATACGGCTCCTCCATAAACCATGTAATTCTGATTACCTGTGGAATTACCATAAGTTTATCACATACCACCAGCAACCACGACTCACACTCAAATAAACAACCCTGAAAACTGCTACAGTAAAACAATATATTAGAAATTATCATTAAATCAATCTGCTGGATTTCAACTGTGATTAACTAAGCAAATTTTTCAGGATAATATCAGAAAGTAATATTATTAGTTTGTGATTAAAACATATTTGTGACATTGCAATATTACTCACACTGTTTGCATGATCTTCTCAGTATGATTTCTTAGATTGTTTTATGTTCTTGACAAGCTGTCATTTACATTTTTAATTATACTAACTGGACCATGATTTTAATATAGCTAGAATTTTTAAACAAAAGTAACCCAGAGTTACATTCCATACTTTTTGTTGCTTTGTCTACAGTATCTAACCCTTGTTGGTGTAGCAAAGAGCATCAATGATGTGTTTTTATTATCAGTAACTTTGGAAGCATTTCAGAGCAGCAAGGTCAGAATAACGACTTACCAGGCTCTGTGGTTTCATTGATACAAAAATGTCTGTGAGTATTATATGAATTATTTCAAGTAATAAAGCTTTGACTATGTGCTTCTTCAGAGGGCAAGACTTCTTTTAACAGATGAAGACTTCAGTACAGTTGTCCCTGTACCCTCTATAATGACCTTGTCATTGTGCTAAACAATATGGCTACTCCGTGACCTGTTTTAGAGTGTGGTTGTCCATTAAATGGATGTTAGTTCATGCCAGTATCATCATCCTAGTACACTATAACGACCTTAGGTTGGTTTCTAGGTAGAAATGAAGGTAATCTTTTTACCAAATGGTTTATTTCCAGATTTAATTACATTGTTAATCCTTTGAGAAGCACAGAAAATTCCCTCTAGCAATACAAATCCTTTGCAACCCTAGTTGTCCATCTTCTGGATCAGCATAAAGATGCAATTAGCACAAAAATTGCAACTCTGGATTCTCTGCCATGCCAAGCTATTATGAACAGGGAATGGCCAGTCTCCATGCCTCTGTAGCAATTCTTAGTGGGAAAATAGTTAATGGAATTAAACAGGTTTCACATAAGAAGACCTGCAGCCTACAGAAGAGAGAATGAAAAAGTCATAGTCAATGTTCTTACTTCTTAAAGTCAGCATATTGTTCCACATCATTTTTGTCCGTAAGGACTGTTGCAGTCAGCTTTCTATCTTCATCTATCTTTGTTAACTTTCCTAGGAGCTAAGATAAGATAAATCTATTCCCTCAAGCTTTACTGAGAGAAAAGAATATGGGTTGTCATATTTGCATATGAGGTGATAGCTGAATTTTGTTTTGTTAGATGTGCATATTTTTTAATAGATATTTTATGCAGGAGGTTGAATAGCCATTTTTGTTAAGAAAACAGTTGTGTTTTACACTTGTAGAGGTGCTCAGAGTTTCAAGAAAATATTTTTTTAAAAATATTATTTTGGATTTTTTGAAAAAAATCAGTAAGAAAGGGGATAGAGTATTAAGAAATGCAAAAATGTCGTCTGAATTGCAGTTTATTAGCTGGGCATATTTTTCCCCTTTAAAAACTAAATCTTTTGACAGACCTTGATACTACACAATGCCAGCTTTTCCCAATTTTTCCTTCTGATTTTTAAAAGCTTCAACTGTTGATATCTGGTTTTGATTCCAATAAACTCAATGCTCTTTAAAAATATTAATGCTGTACCTGGATCTGTATAGTGTTTCTCCATCTCCTGCATGCTGTAAATTTCACTCAAAAGATCTGCATGGGGTATAAGATTGCCCAGAAGGGAGATATTTATTCTAATTATATCCCTGCAGCTTATACTTGTAAGGTCTTTAAGTCCAATGCCAGCTCCAGTTATCTAATTGGCACTCGTCCTTGGGTAGCACACTAACCAACATTAACAGGCAGGACTTAAGTGTGGCTTAATATCATTAACTGTATTGCCAGAAGAAAAGACTGAAACACAGAGATTTTATTTTTCAATGGTTTAACAGAAACACTGGGTGGAAGTGACCTTACTTTAGCTTTTCAGGGTTTTCACATCTTCATCTGTGTAGGTCACTCTGTGCTTCTGTATGGTCAAACGATAGAAATAGGCACAAAGCTTGATTCATCTGACCTATTTTATCTCTATCACTTTTATCTATTTTATATATATTCTTTAGGATGAGATGAATAGAAAGCCCTTTTTCTCCTCATTCATGATAAAACAAATCTAGATGATCCAGACGACACACTTGGATGTAGTTGTCTACACTTTATCAGATGAATCCAGACCCCAATCAGAGCTCATGAATGATTATATCCCATTTGAGACACCAGCTAACCTACTTTTAATGCTGAACCTTAATGTTGAATGTCTGACCTACTTTTAATGTTGAAATGCTTTCCTTTCATGCACACAACTATTTGTGCGATCTAAAAGTGAAAAAGCTCTCAACAGAAGATCTAACACAATGAGATATTTTATCTACTCACAGTCAAGCACAGACCAAGAAAGACTGGTTTTGTACAATCAGCTAAAAGCCCTCTTTTTTCTCTTCCTTATCTGGAAAACATTACAAGCCCACACTAGTACTTTGAGCAATGTTTTCAATGGATTTGGGGATATCTGAAATAATAGATGACACTAGCAAAATTTGAACACACTTTTCAAAATCTGACCCTTTACCTAGCTATCCTCAATGACCACATAGAATTCTCTGTCCAAACTTGGGGGTTCAACCAATGAGATGTGTTGGTAAAACATCTATCGATATCTTAATCAGAAGATCATTACAGGAACATACCCATTAAAGCTGATCAGTATACATTAAATGGCTTTAGGGAAAACCCTGATGCGACTGCAGTGAAAATAGTCTCAATATGTACAATTTTAATGAGCTCCTACTTTTCCTTTGGATCAATACCACTGATATCTGCAATCCACTAAAGCAATAGAGGAAGAGAATCTTCTAGTCATTTGAGGTTAGCATTGCAACTCATCTGTTTAATGTACTTGTTAACCAAATGTATTAAAAAAGAGTATGTAAAAAAGGAGAGTATGTTTCTTCCAATGTTATTTATGCAGCATGAAATTCACTCATTTAAAATACTCAGCAATGTACTGTTTTGCACCTTGAAGATGATTTCTAAGTCCTTGACAAATATTCTGGGGAGATAAAGGATATTAAAACTGGCCAGTGATAAGAGATGAGATGGGACACTGAATCCTCAGTTACACAGATTTAGTGGGTTTGGATTTTAACAGAAGGGCAGCAGCATTTATTCTAGGAAATTCTGTCTCTGAAAAACAAAAAAAAGACTTCTACAGAGGATAAACTTCTATTTTGCTGTAACTAAAAAGCTGTGTCACTGTGAAAGCAGTAACTTTCTCTGTAGGGATGAATATGTTTGCTGACACAAGCATCTAGATGTTTCATTGTTTTTATAGACACAGTGAAAGAGATTTCACAGTTTTGGTTGTTTCTTGCATATGTGTCCCACCTTTCCCTAAGGTATTATTAATTCTATTTGATATACATATTATCATTCTACTATATTGCTATTATGATATACATAGTATAACCACATCAGCCATTTCATTAGTCAGTGAACAGCACCTATCTCAAGGAGTAACAAAGTAAGTGCATAGCAAAGCAAAAAGGCACAACAGTTTAAAGAAGAAAGCAAAGTGAGAAATGGAATGGAATTTTTCCAGGCCCCTTCACTATCTCTAAGTACATTGAAAATACGACTGCATTGCATCTTGGCTATGCTTGGCTTCATGAGTTTGATTCTGCCTTATTATGCCAGAGGCCTGCAAGAATCCTTCGGGTCTTGCAGGATTAGACAAAAATTCACTGGTGATATTGTTAAAATACCACTCACTTTTGGCACCATGACACTCTTTCTTTCCAGAAGTTGAATAGGGCAGCTGAAATCCTGAAAGCCTGAACTGTAAAGAAGGAAAGGTTTTCATATCATCTACCTGAGACATAATTAAGGTGAAGAAGTTATTAAATCGGTCTCCATGGAATAAATAGATTTGAGAGTGATAACTCTGCTAAATTTGGATTCTTCTCTGTATTGTCCTCTGGTAGAAACCATCTCTGACCACTGGTTGCATAGGTTGGTGAAGGGAAGGAGCTCCCTAACTTAGGCATGCCGGTTCAACACCTGAAGTTAAATAGCATGAACACTGCTAATATTTAAAACTGTTACTATTGGGCATCTGATGGGAATGAGAGGTATCATGTCTCTCAAAGCTGTTGTTCCATTCTTCCTTTATATATCTTTGTGGGTTTTGTACTCGTTTCACATCTAAACTTCACAAACATAACATTTAGAGATTTACTTTCTTTCAAATAAAAAATGAGAATACAGAGAAACAGATAATAGCTTCAGCGAGGTCAGGAAATGATCTGTCAGTAAGTATTGGCAAAAAACAAACTTTTACAGCAGAAAAGCAGATGCAGGTCAGCCCAGTGGTACTCTAAACTGACTAGATCTCCACTGACTATAATGGGAGCTTAAACATATGAAATGCAGAAATCTACTTTGGCAATCTGTAAAGGTAGGAGTCTGTCTCTGTAGCTGAAAGAAATATTCCAAGGTGTTCACCTAAGCCTTTACCAGATCTCTGACAATAGCTATAATGAATGCTTAGGGAAAGGTATAGAAACAGAACTTATATACAGTGACAGTTCCTGAGGATATTGTCCCTGTCATCCAGTGACTGATAGCCATCAATAGATTTTTCTGCTAGAAATTTGTCCAGTCACTTTCTTAACACATCACCAATAAATATTGCCTTGGTCTACAGAGTTAGACTAACAAACAATCCTGATAGAAGTACAGTATCAGCAAAGGGATTTCCACTGATATAACTCCACCAGGTTTCTATTCATGTTAAGACATATGATCAAAGTTTCTTTTTAATAACTATGCCTATATAAAGTATTTTGCTAATTTAACTCTTTCGGTTAAAAAACCAAAACAGTAATTACCACATTCAGAGCAGCTTTTCATCTGATTGTCTTCCAGCTGATTGTCTTGACTTTAAATTATGGTTCTTTTGGACTTTCCCAGTTTGGTGCAACTACTGCCAGTAGTTTGATGCCAGTCTTTACTACAGTCATTCAACTTCAACAGAAAAGGACAGAATATTCCCATTTCTCACTCTCTCTCAGACACACACCCATGCACACCCCTGTTTTATGATGATACCTTCCTTCCTCAGTTGCCTATAGAGTAAACCAACTACCTAACTTAAATTTTACACATATAAAATTATGTGAGATGAATATTTCTCTTAGTGAAGCAAAATGATGCCTAGGATTGCTGAGTGACAAATGTATGTATTTACCTGTTCTCAGAAAGTCTGCAGCGAGAGCTGAATAACTTATGTATTTTCAGATCTATGTTGGATACTTCGAGTTATATGCAAAAACAAGGCTGTAGYTTTTGAATTCCTTTGGACGTGTAGTCTCACAGTTGATGCAAATCAGCATTTGCAAATTAAAAATGTCTGAAGCATGATTTGAAGACAGAGATGCTTCTCTGGAATTCATGCCTACACTATTGTTAAATATAAATGAATTCACTTCCTGGAAATCCACTACAGCATAATAAAAAAGAAAAATGCAGATTAAGCAATGTATGTTCTAGATTCTGGCATTCTTAAATAGTATGATTAATTATAATTTTGGGGTGTAAATTTGGCAAAAAAGGTAATACATTGGAAAGTCTGTAAAAAATCAGATTAGAAACAAATGCATCTTAAGACATCTGAAGTTTATATATTTATACATATGTACATATATCACTCTTTACTTAGTTTTTAATTAAACATTGTTTAATTTATAATATAAATATATTTTAAAGTAATTTAAAAATGTTAAACTGCAAGCACCATACTAAATACATGTAATATGAATTTATTCATATGCTATGGCTACACCTTTGATGAAATTTTATTAGAAAGCTGTTCACAAAAACTTCCATTTCTTTGAATGTAATTTCAAATAGCAGCCTTTAGTGATTCTTTTTAAATATTAAATTAGAAATTGCCTTGTAAAATATAACTGCTGCCTAATGTGTAATAATATTTCATTTAAAGCTTCCTGTAACATGTTGTGGCAATATTTAAATAAAGAGGAAAAGTTATTAAAACAGTTCATCCCATGCTTTATCATTTAAAAATAAATTTTCTTCTGCCTAAATATGTGAAATATTTTGGCAGAATGTTAAAAGCAAAAAAAAAAAAGGAATGCTATTCAAAGTTTACTAAGAAAAAAGTCACCATGTGTCTTACATCTGAATTTCTAATAAGCCTGTTAAAGTACTGATTATCTACAATTTGAAATGAAGATGATTAGACATTGTCAGTCCCACTCATTGTAAGATCCCTCCATTTTTGTTAATGTTGTCTGTCTTACAATTCTGTTAATGTAATAATAATACAATAATAGGATAGGATAATTGTTTCTTATAAAACAATACAATAACATTAAAATAATGACGCCATCTAAAAATGTATTCACTTATAATTACTGTGCCTTCCTATTTTTCCTTCCAACTTTTTTTCTATTTTTAATTAAGAATATTAGCATTGATAGTTCTTAGCACATTTTTCATGGATTTCCAAAAAGTATATCAAAAGTTTTAATAATAAAGAAAAAGAGAACGACAACGACAACGACAAAGACAACAACAACAAAGACAAAGACAAAGACAAAGACAAAGAAAGAACCAGAACCAGAACCAGAAACCTAAAAAGAAAAAATGACAGCATAAAAGAAAAAAATTGTGGAAGAAGGATGTCCTAAATGTTTTCAGGGATATTAACTATACACATGCTGAATTATAGGCATGATATATGGTCCTCACTTCTTCCAGTAATCTTGGCAAAGCTACTGAACTTTCCTGATTCAGTTTTCAAGGTGGAGAAACCAGTCCTGCTGCAAATGAAAGGGCTTTGCTTCCTTCAAAGAGTTTCTCCTCTGGAGGAGCACAGGAAGGTAAGGATTCCCCACTGTACATAAAACAGAGCATAGTACAATATGCATAATTTGCAACTGCAGTGTTCATAAATAAGGCTGTATTCTGCCTGTGAAAGTATATGCTAACCTGTGAAGAAGATGGCAACTATTATTTGCACTGAGAAGAATGAAATTTCTTGTCTGAGACTAACCAGCTTAGACTGGCCAGGGAATACTGATACAGATACAGCCACAGCCCATGTTTCATAAAGTGAAAGCTTCAGAACTTCACAAAACCTGACTTGGAGTGAAAGGAGACAGAAAGCAAATAACTTCAAAGATCTGGGTAAATGTTCATTAAGCATGCACTGTAAAGCAACTAAATTGTCTGAAAATAAGGATGAAGGAAAACAAGTAAATAATGCTGGATGTTATAAATCTCATTTCTGTAATTTTTGAGGTTGTAAAGTCATGGACAGCATTCAACTTGCTGTTCAGTTTCCTTTTTGGAGGAACGAAAGCATCATTTGTGTTTCTCACACCTTGCATCTCACAGATGTCTTATAGAATTAGTGAATGCTCCACACTTTGAAAAGAAATTGAGCTCTTTCTCTCTGAGTATTATTCTGTATTATTTTTGTTATTTTTTTTAGAAGGGGACAAGTATTCTGAAGCTAGACATGTTTAATATAACTCAATTAATTACTCCTCCATAAAGGCTCTACTTCAGCTGGTTCTCACAAGTAGGGCCCATGATATTTCTACTTTACATTTGACAGGGGGATGAAGAGGAGAAATTGTGACAATATACCCCCTAGACTCTGATGCATCTCCTGTAATGGTATGCTTTATTCTGGGGAACACATGCTTCTGGATTTTGCTTTTACTCAACAAAACTGAACATAAAGTTTTGAATTGTCTTAAGCAATGATCTCGTCTGTATAGTAGATTGGTGCTGAATACATTTTACTCATTTTATTAACCAGATGTATTAGAAAGTTGCTTTTAAAGTCTGGGTAGCAGGTAAAATGAAGTTTGCTGATGTAAAAAACAACATATTTCCTAAACAATTGTCCCAGTCCACAGTACATGGAGACAATGTGATTGATATCTGGTTTTGAGCTCAGTTTTAGTAGATTTATTCTAGGCTTACCCTGCTTTCTTTCTAAATTTAGAATTTGCCTAATATATCAACAGCAAAGATCTTCCCTGAGTAACTGATAACATAAAGCTGGACTATCTAAAGGGCAAACACAGAGCAAAAAAAGTATTTGGCAAAGGAGTGTCAAATGCCATAGATGGAATTATTACTTTGATGCATCAAACCACAGTTTCTTTTATTCCTTTCTACTGTCTATTTGTCCCTGATTTTGAGTTCGTACAATGGAGTGTCAGATAAATAGTTTTTGATCATTCCAGATTAAATAACTCATTATAATATCAATCCTGGAGGGAGGATTACAGATGCTGTAGCAAGATTAGTCTGAATCAATGACTAGTCAATGAGAAGGATTCAMTCATTTCTTTTATACTTGAAAGTAGCCTGCAGTTTCTCATATGGCCAGTAGAAGCTGTGGGTGTCTGACAAATATCAGAAAATTCTTTCAGCTTTGTTTGTCACTTTTTGAAAAAGTGGAAGGATATAAGCAGTGCAAAGAGYTTGGTGCCAATTCATTTCTCTAAACTTTTAAAAACTAATTAAACACAGAAACTTTCTATCTAGTGTATCAACTGGATTATATTTATTTATTTATTACAGCAAATATCCAAATCACTTGTCAGAAAGCAACAAATGATAAGAGTACCCTTTAATGATCTATGTACTAAATCTGAAATGACACATTAATGGAGCATCAGCGAGTTTGACAAAATGCCATGGAAT
This sequence comes from Apteryx rowi, assembly GCF_003343035.1. Lineage (NCBI taxonomy): Eukaryota > Metazoa > Chordata > Aves > Apterygiformes > Apterygidae > Apteryx > Apteryx rowi. The sequence goes on from NW_020447263.1 coordinate 93,239, forward strand.
AATTATTTGCTAATTAGCTAGTGTAGTCAAACATGTAGGATTTACTGCTACTTACATGACTTTTCATTGTAAAACTCAGAAAAGGAAATGATAATGACTTCATGGTGTAAATACAGTTCTTCTTGGTTTTGGTTCATTTGTTTAGGTAGTTTTAAAATGACACTGAATGCTGAACCACCTCATGTTTAGTGCCATCCTTTATTTCATTTTGAAATCTCCGCAGGGCATGAAATACAAAATGACAATAATACTAAATTGAATAATAAATGTGTATTACAAGTGTGTATTACTATGTTGCTAGGCCTGGAATCTTAATCCTAAGTCTTTATTGTAAATCACACTGCTCTATGATTACTATGAACTGTTAAATTTTCATACTCACAAAGTCCTTGGAAATAAATCATCTTCATCATTCATCATCATTATCAAATGTGTGGCTTGGAAAACTAATTCTCCCTGGAAATGTTGTAATCTGAAGAGATTACTCTGAATTCTCACAGATGTTATGATATTTAAAACCAAGGATGACAATCTTTACTTAGTTTTCTTGTTCTTTAATGTCAGAAAATGTTTGTATAAATATTTTTTAAAACCAAAACTTTTCTGAAGGCTTTCTTGAACTCTGAAAGGACTGATGTGTTTCTTCAGCTTGCAGAACAATGCCTACAATTTCAACTCAACACATTGTTAGGGATCTCAAGGTGAAAGGATGACATCTTGAAAGGCATATGCGTTCACAAACTGAGATAACACACAAGTATGTTGAGAGGATAATACCTTCAGATTTCTGTTTTAACTTTTTGAAGGAGGACAGCAAAGCATTTTACCAATAAGAAGGTTTCAGATTTCTTCTAGCATGCATGGAAGGAACATTCAGAGTTGATTTCATGACACCTCTGTACCTCTGATTTCTGCAATTCATGACCGATGATCAGCAACATATTGGTTAAGACAAGTGAGAAATAGTCTATCCAAAGAAACAAGGTAATATAAAAGTAAACAGACGTCAGGAATGTGAGTTGGAATTTGTTCAGATTGCTAACATCCTGTCCTTATAGAAGGGGCCTCCATCTGGACAAGACCTCTGCTTTTTATGTCTGTACAGTGGCACATCTAACAGAAGAGTGAATGATAAATTCTGCATAATGACTCAGCACAGCCATAGCGACTCATAATAACCCCACAGAGCAACCAAAAACTCTCATGGATATTCTGATAAAGTACTGATATGCCCCCACCATATTTAACTTAACAGGATCACACCACAACATAGAATACAAATGATAACATAATCCTAATATACGGTCTGTGTTGGATAAAAGTAACTTTGATATTCTTTCTCTTATTGTTGTAGTATGTATCTTACTAGCGTACTTAGATAAATACTGAGGTAGCTGGTGAGTGTGTGATACACATTATATTTCTCACTTCATTAATAGTGTCCAAAATCTGATGTGCAAGGCAGGATGCTTCCATGCAACAATATATTAGAATACAGCAGTAGTAAGATACTTGTCCTGTAAAAGAGATTGGACAGGTTTGAACATTGGCAAAAGCAGTACCACTTGAGGGAGGTAATCCAGTACTGGAAGCCTACACTGTGAAGCAGCTTTTAGTGTTGCTGTAAAGGAGTCATCAATGACAATGTCAAATGGAACTCACAATATGGAAGATGCAAACTTCGGGTGCTTGCACTGGGATTTGTTCTGAAGGTAAAATGGCCACAGATTGCTCAGAGGACACACACATCCATTGTAAACCTTGCCTAAAAAGAAGGGGTAGAATTTTAAATACGCGTTTAGTGAGGGCTTTTGATTGGTTGTTGTTTCAAGGCACAGAACAAGAAATATTTACAGTAAACATTGCAAGAAATAAAAATATGAAACTTCAAATTATGAAAATTATCTACAAACATAAACATGTATTTCTGAGAAATATTTCCTGAGATTAAACCATCCTTGTTGTGCAGCTCTGAGCTTAGGAAAATAAAATACAGAAGTGCTAGCACACAACTTTGCAAACAGACAGTTATAGTCATATTTTCCCAATTTTCTAGTGTCTGGCTCTTCCAAAGCAACTTCAGAAGGTGATCAGTGTTATGGTTTGGGTTTACTCATTTTTACAATGCCATTTGCAAACATTATTCATTCATAATTAATTGTGAAACATTACAAACTAGCATTTTCTCATGAGCTGCTTCACAGCTGTCCAGAAAAGTGATCAGTTACTCTCCTAGGTCAACCTCTCACTCCCAAAATGATTCAAATAAACAGCTTTGGGATGATCTAGGCATTATATTCTTAATCACATTTCAGAGAAGAGACAGTATTGGTCCTGTATTATTTATAACTGCTTTTTGTTTAAGACCACTAAATACATTCCTTCGGTGGCAACAGGAGTAACATATAGACATATAAATACACACATGCCCAAACACCTCATCTGGACTGACATAAAGAAATAGTCTGACAAACAGCTGTCATGTATACAAATGACATTCTGAGCAGGGCTTATTATCTCAGGCACAATTTTATGCTTAAATACCTATATAATTACATATGTAATCCAGACCAGATCCTTTTACACAGTTTCTCAAGACTGTGGATGGTGAAACTTATCTGTCTGCACTTAGATGTACCTTAGCAAGCAGCTAGTAATTTCTCCTCTTTTAACAGCATTATCTCCTCCTAGTTCTCTTTAAGGAGGACTTTAAAGCTGTGCTTTGAATCAATCATCAGTTCTATAAAATGTGCTCTGCTGGGATGAAGCTCCCAAACTGATCATTTCAACCTTTTCCTTTGCACATATACATGTAATATATACTGGCTGCTTCTTTCTCTCTCCCCTTCTCAGAACTTAAGTTAAAGTTTAAGTTAAGTTGTTTAAGTTAAGAACACTTTGCTGGGACTCAGAGTACACTTTGTATGCTACCTAGACCCCATAACAGCTAACAAAACAAATTTTCAAAAAACAAGGGAAATTCCAATCGGTATGGCCACATATCTAGGTGAAGGCGAAGTCTTGTCCTCATCATGTCATGCAAACATGGAGATAGAAGGCAAGTGAAGACCAGTAGAGAAATATTTGCAGTGCCTTCTGTGATTTTCCAAGTTGGAAGAAGCCTCCTTATTACTGAACTGACCACCATACAGGCATATACTGAACAGAACAGTGTGGTTCAGGAAAGACGCTCCTCATTCAGCAGTAATGAAAATAGGTCAAGGAGAAGACTCAGAGAACCCATCCAGAAGAAATTTCAACCCCACCTCTGCTGCTGAGTGATTCAGATGCCTAAATTCAGTGAACAATTGCTTATATCACTATATGCAAGKGTGAATTCTACTTGTAAGTGGTGTCTGTGCACTATTAAATCTACCTCTGAAAGTTTTGCAGGTGCACAGGGGACTTAAGTTAAAAGAAACAGGCTGCTTATACAGTTGATGGAGAAAGATCAACTCCTGTAAGCAGCTCACAAATTTTTGGTGCTGTGAGTCATCTCCTTAAAGAGGCCGCCTCTTTACTTTGTTTATATGGTGAGCTTGCCTCCAATTTTTTGGATGGCATGGCCTTGTTCTCAGAGATGCTAGCTGTCCACAGTTTTTACAGCCTTCACTGAGATAAGGGGATGCACAGTACCTTTCAGTACATGTCAGTCCTGGATGCCACTTGCTTTACTAGATAACACATTGTTTGTGCACAGTACAGTAAGAGCTTTTATAGAAATTACTAATTTAGGAAAATTTTGCCCAAATATATGTGTGCATGACTTTCTTTGAAATTAAAGACAGCCATCTGCACATGTGCCTGGGAAAGAACTAGACCTCTATTTTCTTTATGGTTTTCTTTCTTCATAGTGAATTTCTTTTCATATAGTAAACCCAGACTGAACAGTTTGTTACAATAATAATATAGCAGCTATCTCTTTTATAGTGCTTTTCATCAGCACATCTCAAAGAGCTATATTAAAAAAAAAAAAAGTATTATACAGAAAGTACTGAGGGATAAAGTCAGTCTGGATGCTTTTTTCACCGTGTCCATATATATTTTTGTCAGAGGTCCTATTCTAAATCAAAACTCTCCATAAGGCTTTCCTGTAATTCAGAAGTTGGATACTTAATTAATATATAATTTAATACTTCTTCCAACTGGCACCACCTGATGTTAGAAATACTGTTGTCTCTTGGATGGGCAGATGTCCTTGAGATGAATTCATTTCCTGATCATAAGATCTCTAGCAGCTGACATAGTCCTTAAATGCAGACAAATTGATTTGCCACTGTATGTGAAATGTCTATTGCAAAATAGCAGTGTGGTTTTAAACTTCAGTACTTAGCTTTTTACACATTGGAAGTTGTACAAACCTACAAACTGACAATCACACTTTAAGTATCTAAAGGAGATAAATATTTGTCAGTCATTATTCTCTCTTGAAAAAACTAGATATGAGGATAACCTAACTATCCTGATATGGGGATTCCTAACTTGTCATACTGTCTAAGAAGGGACTGTGATATAGAAGATAAAACTTCCATAAGAGAGGTTTCCTGGACAGATTTTCAGAGGAGCAGATCAGAGTTAAGCACCCAAGTTATACTGGCTTTCATAGATCTCATGATTTGATACTTATCTTTGAGCTGTAGCTATCTATAATTTTATCATCTAGATTAAGCTTGAGCCCTAGGCTGTCTGTACAGACAAAGTAGAAGCAAGGAATAAGCAGAGCTAACCCAAGATTTTGAATGGGAATAATTACCATTCAAAACAGAGGCCTCAGAAGGGTGGATGGTGGATTGTTCTTTGGAGATACTGTTGTTTCCCACTGAGGTAATGGAGATGTTTATACGTGCTACAAGTCTAGCTTTCAGCTGTATATACTTCGGTAAAATAAGTCCCACTTTCAGGGGAGAGCAGTGGATGTTATCTATCTTGGCTTCAGCAAGGCTTTTGACACTCTCTCCCATAACATCCTCATAGGCAAGCTCAGGAAGTGTGGGTTAGATGAGTCGACAGTGAGGTGGACTGAGAACTGGCTGAATGGCAGAGCTCAGAGGGTTGTGATCAGCGGCGCAGTCTACTTGGAGGCCTGTAGTTGGTGGTGTCCCCCAGGGGTCAGTCCTGGGTCCAGTCTTGTTCAACTTCTTCATCAATGACCTGGATGAAGGCACAGAGTGCACCCTCAGCAAGTTTGCYRACGATACAAAACTGGGAGGAGTGGCTGATACACCAGAGGGCTGTGCTGCCATTCAGAGAGACCTGGACAGGCTGGAGAGGTGGGCAGAGAGGAACCTCATGAAGTTCAAGAGAGGCAAGTGCAGGGTCCTGCACCTAGGGAGGAATAACACCCTGCACCAGTACAGGTTGGGGGTTGACCTGCTGGAAAGCAGCTCTGCTGAGAAGGACCTGGGAGTGCTGGTGGACACCAAATTAAGCATGAGGCAGCAGTGTGCCCTTGTGGCCAAGAAGGCCAATGGTATCCTGGGGTGCATCAGGAAGAGTGTTGCCAGCAGGTCGAGAGAGGTGATTCTCCCCCTCTACTCAGCCCTGGTGAGGCCMCATCTGGAGTACTGCGTCCTGTTCTGGGCTCCCCAGTACAAGAGAGACATGGCACTACTGGAGCAAGTCCAGCAAAGGGCTACAAAGATGATTAGAGGACTGGAGCATCTCTCTTATGAGGAAAGGCTGAGAGAGCTGGGCCTGTTTAGCCTGGAGAAGAGAAGGCTGAGAGGAGATCTTATCAATGTGTTCAAGTATCTGAAGGGAGGGTGTTGAGAGGATGGAGCCAGACTCTTTTCAGTGGTGCCCAATGACGGGACACGAGGCAATGGGCACAAACTGAAACACAGGAAGTTCCATCTGAACATGAGRAAAWACTTCTTCACTGTGAGGGTGACAGTGCACTGGAACAGGTTGCCCAGAGAGGTTGTGGAGTCTCCTTCTCTGGAGATATTCAAAAACGCGCCTGGATGCAATCCTGTGCAATGTGCTCTAGGTGACCCTGCTTGAGCAGGGGGGGGTTGGACTAGATGATCTCCAGAGGTCCCTTCCAACCTCAGCCATTCTGTGATTCTGTGATTCTGTGTCTCCTCCTGTTTTTAAAATCCTTCCTTTAACATTTCCTAAAATGTCTACTAAAAAATATCACTCTTGTCTTTTTTTTAATTACATTTATGATTTCCTTTTTTTCTTTTTGGTCTTCTGTTAATTCATACAGAAGCCTTAGAAGTCAGTATTCCACAGCACCACACATGGTTATATATCACTTTAATTATAAAGCTCTCTTTTTAAAAGGATATTGTTTTCATTAAAGCAAAAGCCAGTACGTCAGTACTAAATTGTTTTGAACATTCTAAATGTTGTGTGGACTCAATACTTTAAAAATCCTCTTTTTAAATACCTTTGAGGGAAACTGTGAGAAACAGTCTTCCTACTGTAGAGCTGGTCACCATCCTTGGCTTTCTAATCTCTACAAAATGTAAAGGATAGTTCTGCTATTTAATGTGTTTGCATTTTCCACAGCAGGAAAATACATTTTCCTATTTATAAACTCAAGCAGTTCTACAATAGTTACCATAACCTGCCTACACAAGTCAAAGCTTATTTCTTTGTGTAGTAGTCACCATGGTGTGGTTCATTGCTTCATGCACATGGCAAGACATTGTAAACAGCATTTTAACACCCACAGCCCAGTTCATATCAAACAGTCATAATGCAGCTTTGTACATTTAGCTCATTTAAAGAAAAATATGTCAGTAAATACATATGTAATGTCAGTCGTGTATGAAATACCCCTGACAGACATACAATCTGCCACATACAGCAACAGGAACCATCAGAGAAGAGGCCAGGTTAAGTACCTGATATTATATATTACTCTAGTCACAATTATTGCTTGTGTCATATCAGTTTTATTAACTATACATAAATTGTCCTGTTTTCATTTCAGCTCCTTTCTATACTTCCTGCTTCTACCCATATTACAAAGATAGCAATGTGAGCAAAACAGCGATATTGACCTCAGAAGATCTGAGCCCAGCTCACTCAACATGCAAGCTCTGGCTTTCACTTAGCTCTGCTGTGAGCACATATGACTTATTACAGAACACGTTTCATGGAATTAGTCACAGGTAACTCTAGAATAGATTATCAGAAGAGATTTGGGAGAGGAAGTAAAATGGAGGTTAGAGAATCTTTCAAAGCAACCATCCCTGCTGCTTAGCATTTAAACGGCAGAGAGGTAAAATGAAAGAAATGTTCTGTGATGAATTTCAGTGCCAGCACTGAGGACAACTTACATATCTATAACTCTGTCATTTTAAACTTTTACATTAATAAAATAGAAGAAAACTACCCCTTGAATTCTCATTCTTGATAGCAATTCTGTATGAACTTCAGAAAGGGTAGCATCTAAAAGAAATTATATTTGATATTCAGAAGTTTAGGTAATTATTGATAGTATAACTTGGATGCTGACCTTGAGCTTGGCCCAATCTCCAGGCCTTGCTGTTGCTTGTCTGCTGATGTTTCAAAGGGAGAATGTAAGTTAACGAATTCCTGTTTATACTCTTCATGTCAACAACCACAGTATCAGAGTGAACCATCTCTGGAAGAACAGTTATGAATAAGTTTCAGTCTCTTTTGTTCCCTTGAACTGAAGTAAATAACAGCTAGCGCAGTCCAGCCCTTGGTAAATACTGAGAAAGAAAAATCTTAAAATATGTCTGGCCTGGGAACTATATAAATTATGTGCAAAAAGGTGGCTGTAAAAATTTAAAAGAAAAATAAAATAAAATCATAGCTATTATGTAAGCTTTTCTATCCCTGAGAGAGTTGGCTTTGTAGAGCTCTTTACAAAATAATTTATTTTTTGATATTAAAGCATTTCAATTGCAACTTACTTTAATAGATGGCTTTAGTGACTGTATTTGTGATGGTAGAAATCTCAGAGAAAATATTGCACTGATGCTGTGGCTCATGAAGAAACAGACGCAGTGTAGTGTATCATGACAGACTGAAATGGAATTCCAGCCGTGTGAAGGTAAATTTTCCAGCTGTGCTAGCACAGATTGAAATAACTCACTCATGACTGCTGCAGAAGAAAGTGTCAGTCTATATCTCAAACTGTAGCTATCAACCACTTTGTACCGCTGCCTGCAGCAGACAGGGAAAGATTCTAGAGTAACAAGGTGAGATTAATGCATTTCTGTGTAGTAACTTTTGGTTTTAAAATATTTTTTAGAATTTTATTTTTTATTCCAATAGTTTTTGCTCTGAGTTTATGGACATTTAAATTTTTAGATTACTACTTGAAGTGCATTATACATTGCAGGGGTGTTCTTTTTTACTTTTAGAGAAGCTGCTGTTTTATGAATGATCATTGTGCTAGTGAGGATTGTGCTACTACTATGAGCAATTAACAAAGATAGTGAGGCTCATATAAAAGCTTAGAATGGTAACGGAACTTCAGAGAATATTATCACGGGAAGAAGCCACAGGATGCCCACAGAAGGACTTGAGTTTTCACAAAGTTGACTCCTTCAAAATAAGTCAGTTACAAAATCAATAATACATTCTATTTCTACTTTGAAAAAGTACAGGTGAATTTCATGCAAGTGAACTTGTAGAATCAACAACACTGATTTCAACCAAGCACTTTTTTTTCCTGTTCACCAGTTCAGAAGCCACACTCAGCTCCTGTTTCTGTTGTTAATCAGACATTCAGCTCCTTGGCTTCTGCTTACAGAAAATGGGAATGGGATTTCTAGGTGGGTTTCTCATCTAGCACAGGCTTAGAACAGTTTGGACTTCAAGATCAAGCAAAATACAAGTACTTTACACAAATTCAAAATATACAAAAATAACAACATAAGATATATATTACCATCAATGGGTTCAAATAATGACCTTTCCTTTCTTTTGTTTCCCTTTCCTTTCTTTGTTCCTGGCATCATAATAAGTTGCATTGCACAGAATATGAGGTATTGCCTTCAAAAGTAAAATTCAGCATAAGCTTAAACAAAAGAACTGAAGAGATCAAGGATGAAATCTAAATGTTCCTACAACATAAGTAAATAGGAGCTTCCTTACCAGAGTACATTTCCTATTATTTTCTCAAGGGTACTAACACAAGGAGCAGTTCTCTTTCCCAGCTCTGTCACTGCAGACTCATGCCTGACTAGACTTTCTAAGCTGAGGTTCTTCCTTGGAGCATTTTAGATTTCATGCCGCATCAGAAATGACCAGATTAATTTTTACTGGTGTCTGATCTAACCATCACTGATTTCATCTGTACAAAGCATAAAAAAAGGCTTATTCATCAGATAATGTGATCCTTTAATAAGTGCTGGGAAAGTAGCTAGACTATAGATGTATGCTCACTAAACATATCTTGCTTTTTGCATGAAAAGTCAGTACCTCCTGTATGCATACAAATCCAAATATTTCAGGAAATATCTACAAATATTGGCTACACATTTGTTTGGTTGTATATTTATACCTATGAATCAAAGTAGAATATTGTATTGAAAGTGAAGCAAAAAGAAAATCTTGCTTTCTTCCTATACAAGAAATACATGAGACTTAGGATAGACCTTCTGTGTCTCACAGCTACTCCCACTTCTCTCCTTTTTACATATACAGATGTTTTATGCAATTTACCTTAAGTGACTCAATGAAAACTTACAGTACCTTTGTGGTTGGTGCCTTTCAGTCTGCCTAAAATTAAAGAAACATGCCACTTCAGGTGATATTGTTCCTTCTGGTTCTTGTTCTTTTTCCAGCTCATTTCACATGCCACTAGCCCCATAATTTCTGCATCTGGCCTCATGATTGCTTTTGGCCTCATAGTTGCTTTCTGTAGAAGTTTAGATCCCATTAGAAAAATGGTGCAGCCACTCAAAGACTGTCACTCATTCCTGAGCCAACCAACCTTTTCAGGCACCTAGAAGAGGTCCATATAACAACAGACTCCCAAACCTCTAAAAAACTCAATCCAAACCTATCTTTGCAATAGCACATAAAGCCATTGGATTGTGTCTGTTTAAACAACATTTATTTCAGCGAAAATCTTCATTGGCTGTTTGGCAAATTCACTCAACTTCTCCCAGCTGCAGGACTGGATAGAAAATGAACTCTAATTGGACTTTGAGGTAGCAGATTTGACACTCTACAGAAAAAGAACTATCTGAAAATTTGCAGCTGGGGTTTAAGTTTGTTTTGATTTGTTTAATTTTGATCCTTCTTTCACTACAGATGTCAAAATCTTGTGAGGCTTTGAAACACATGAAAATGATTTATTCTAGACCCAACCAGCTTTTTACCAGCTGTAGAAAAGTCAAACTGGATGGAAGGGGAGATACTCATTTTAGTATTTCTATCTCTATATAAGTTTGACTCAAACATCCATGACAAATATTAGGCTCCATTCACAGACTATTTATCAAAAGCAGAAGGGAAACTAAACTAAATTGCCAGAAAGAAGGCGCATGCCTACAGAACTCAAAATGATGATTTAAGAGTGAATTATAGCACCTGGTGACAAGAAGTGTGGTAAACTAAGTCCTGTCTTTCTCCTTTGTACTGCTAGTCATATAACATCTTCCTTAACATCTGAAGATCATATAACATAATATAACATGAGAACAAAAAATACAGAGATGGAAGTAATTTCTGAAAGACTGACCACTGAGTTAATTGATGTAATTCTTCTACACCCAGGTCAAAGCAGCTTAGCAGTCTCTGAAGTAAGAGGAAACATTATGAAACCTAGGTTCTTAAATAGGCACTGCAGAAGCAGCACCTCAATAAAAAAAAAAGAAAAAGTGATTATAGGACAATTTGGATGCACAGAAAATAAGCTGGATGCAAATATACATACTCATACACAAAACATGTAGAATTTACACAATAACAAGAGTAAAAAAACTCTATTTATGTATGTCCCAGGTGTCATAGATTTCTAGAACTGAAACGTAAGTTTTTCTGTGTACCTGATAATCTTTGTTGTCCTCCTCTATAGTTTTTCAAGTTCCATTATGACCCTCTTGAAATGGTAGTGATGAGACCTGATTGAAACATTCAACATATGGGTGCAGTGTAATTAGTAATACTGTGGCACAATAATGTTTCCCAGGTTTTTGTTTGTTTGTTTGTTTGTTTGTTTGCCAAAATGTGACATTCTATTCGGATGTATTTCAGAGAATTCCAGCAACAATACCAAAATCTCCTACATGGAAATAACTTATTTGGAGAACCACATACACATAATGATCTGGAGATTATTACTCTTCATCTGGCATACTTTGTCCATTTTGGGGCTCCCCAGTAGAAGGAAGACATGGACATACTGGAGTGAGTCCAGCAGAGGGCCACCAAGGTGATTAAGGGGCTGAAGTGCATGGCATGCAAGGAGAGGCTGAGAGACTCGGTTTTGTTCAGCCTTAGGAAGAGAGGACAAAAGGAGATCTTATTGCTCTTTTCACTATCTGATGTTAGAAGATTGAGAAAATGGAGACAGACTCTTCTTCAATGTTCATGGTGTTACAACAAGAGGCAATGGACACAAGCTCTAACACAGGAAATTCCAGGGCTCTGTTAGGAAAAACTTTGGAATTCTTGGAACAGGTTGCTCAGGAAGGTTGTGTGATCTCCATCCTTGGAGATATTCAAAACATGACTGGACAAAGGCCTGAGAAAAATCATCTACTTGGCCTTGCTTTGAGCAGGCCGTTAGACTAGATGACTTTCAGGGATCCTTTCCAATCTGAATTGTTTTATGAATCTATGATTTTGATAAGAGTAATACTTTGTTAAGCCATTCTCAATGATGGGAGAATATTCACAACTTTGTCTATTCATTCATCATGTTTAAGCCATAGTTACATTTTCACCTTAGTCTGATGCACATCTGTACTGCCACTTAACTGTTTCCCACCTTCCCCCAGTGGCTCAGTCTCACCTGCTCACTTGTGTCACAGCAGTGCTTGTGCAGGTGTCTGAGCCAAATCAAGGAAGTTGAAGCCAAATCATGATGAAAACTAACCATAAAAAAATCMGTTTTGAGCCAGATGATTTCCATGATCTGGATCACTGCATGGCAACATGAGGAAGAATTTTGGAAGAAAAAGTGGGAACCCTCATGTAAGGTTAAAGTAACTGCATATGACAATTTAGTTCCATCTGCCTAAATGGAGGTTGCACTATTAACATGCTAACACTGAGGATGTAAACAAAAAAGATAACATACATCAGTAATGCCAGAACATAACATGATGGCTAGGAGAAAACTCTGTTACTGCTGTAATTGCATTTCTTGCTTCAGATAGAGGAATAGCTGGGGTTATGATAGTCATTAATGAACATGGCGGAGGCTTTAACTTCTGATAAAGAATCTGACTTTTCTGTGTTGCTCATTTCCTCTTTTCCTCTTTTTGTCTGATGTGTTTGAAACTTCTCCATGTTATTAAGCTTGATTGCACAATCAACATTCTGACAAATCCCAGTTTCTCTCTCCATTCCCTTTCATCTTATTACTGTCCATAAATAGAGACAAGCCAGGAAGGGGAGATAAGTATATATCTATAATTGTAACAGTAAAAAAAACAACTCTTGAAATATATTAATCACTGACTAATCTTCCATACTAATTTATCCCACTTGTCTAACAGCAGCTCTTTCCTTCCCTGATCCTTCCTATTCTGAGACCAAGACTTCATGATCATGCTCTTGACTAGCTGATGCAGCACATTGGTGTTATCATTTAGACTACAGCTTCCTGATTCCCCTTATATGACAACTGCCAGCTTTCTGCATAATCAGGAAAATATACATCCTCATTTGGGAAGGGGAAAGAGAGGAGGAGAAAGTATTTTTCCAAACACAGTAACTGTCAAAATGAAAGTCTTTGCATTGTTATTATATTCTGTGATTTTCAAAGAAAAAAAAAAGACAGAAAAAGCATTGGTGAATGAGATAGGAGAGGAAAAGAATAATAGTCCTGAACATGAATATTCTCACCTTCAACACAACTAAGAACACGGACGACCCTTATCCAGTCTTACTTCTGGCAGTGAATGTATGGGTCTCCAGGTCAAATAAAATTTGGTAGGTTTTATCCCAGCTAAGGAAATCAGGGTTTGATCATAAATAAAGAAATGATTTAAAACCAAAAAACAAGGGGTACTGACTACCTGCCACTCCTGCTGAAGTTATGAGATTAAGCAAATGAATCAAGCTCGTTAGGTAACCAACAAGCGTCAGTAATAGATGCAAGTCCCTGGCAGTCAGCCTCTAGTTTCTTACTTATCTTCCTCTTCCCTTAATATGAAATCAGAGAAACATTTATACTATGTAGTTTCCACTTGGTAGGTTTAGAAACAAAAGATTGTGTGACCCATTGTTCTCTGCAATGGCCTGTAAGTCAAATGGATTTGACCCTTCTCTACTGCTTTTTGGTTTGTTGTTCATTTATCTTGGTTGTCAGGCTCCGTATTTCTTGGTGATGATGTGAAATGTGAAAATGCATCCTGTGCTGTGGCTGCTTTTTATTTTTTAAAGGATAAAAATAGATTGAATGTCCAGACTTCCGGGGGGGAAAAAAGGAAAGAAAAGGAACAAAATGATCCACTGAGCATTATCAACATGATGGTTTTTTTCTTCCCTCTACCTCCACCCCCCAAAACCAGAAAAATTAGTATAATAATAATAATAATTTTTGAGCTGCCAAAAAGATATTGTGTTCTATCTGCTAGATATCATGCCCTGGTACAATGTATGTACATTAGCCCATTAAGATGCTTAAGGAAAATGTACTGCTGCACCATATGTAACACAAAGTAAAATCTTACCTTTGGTCAATTTGTGTACTGTCTTTCTGTACTGATTTTTTACAATCAATTTGTACCACTGTGCATGTGTTTTCTTAAAAATAGTTCTTTAAAAAATTTTAGCTCCATGCCAGTAACTCAGAATATTATGTTCGTTTGTATCTTTTTTTCTGATGAGGAAAACCATGGAAGAGTAGATATTATCATTTCTCAGTTCTTTCTTTCTGGAGGCAAAAGTCTGACTTGGCTACCTCTGAAAAACATCAAAATTCACTGGTATTCTTTGTGATAAATATATTTCAGTATGTATTTTTAAAAAGTGGGTGGATGTTGAAATTTCATTCAGAAGAGTAGCATGAATTTTTGACTTGGAAAAGAAAGAAATCTTGGTAGTCAGCTATACAAAGTTAATAGACCAAATTATAGCCTCATTTAAGCTATTATAAATCCATAGGCACTGATAGTGAATTTAAATTTAGACTAAGCTTAATGATAGGAAAATTTGGGTAAYACAGCAAGGCGAGATGCAGCTCACATGCTAATCAACAGAAGAGGGAGGTTTTGATGACAGCAGGTTACATGAAGAAGACAATATATATAAAAGGCCAGAGGTGTTGCAGGACAGGCCAGAAACACATTGTTTAAAGTACATCCACATCTCCAGCTTCACCCCAGCCTTATGAAGTGTGAAGGAGAACTGTTCATCTGCTTGTGATGTGAGCTGCTGAAGGTATCTTGATCCCTTTATCCCCCATTCCAAAGTATTGACAATACTTATGTGAATAGTTGTCATGAGACAAAATTTGGAAAGGTCATTGTCATCCTGTCTGAACATAATAAGATGTTTTAAATTCAGATCTCCTCCTTTGTCCACTCGCTTTACACATGTAACAGCCACCATTTTAATAGCGGAGGACATACCGTTACTAAGTGCTTTGAGGGAGGTTAGGGTAGAGTCAAAACAGATGGATACAGTCACTGTGAAATAATGAGGGCAGGTCAGTAGCCACAGCTTTGGAGATCACTTCAGTATTTACATTATCCTGACATTTCTATAGTCCTACTAGGTAATCAGTGTATGGATTTATATACATGATGTATTTAATTAGCAATAAATGGCTCATGACAGGTATGATTGCAAACTAATGACACTTCACATGACTCCAGCCATTCAGGGCAATTTTCAGCACAGATTAAAATACTGTGAGTTCTACTCTCATAAATGATTATACTATAGACCATATATTGCTGAATTTACCTAGAGGAATATGCCTGCTAAACTACTTGAATATGTAAAATAAGCAAAATATAACACATTTTCATTGTATATTGATATTAAGCAAGGCAATTAAGTTTTGTTTTCAGTTTTGAAGTAGTCTTTACCACCTTTTGAAATTCCAGGATGAACTGAACACAAAACCATTTAACAATCAAATATTTCAAACACAACAAATAGTAGATAATGATTCTATTAAATTGCATCCACAATTTGACAAATCAGACACCAGTTCCAACAGGAGAAACATCTGGGGGATGGAGCTAGATATATAAACTATTCGCCTAAATCAAGAAAGAAATTTACCAAAGAAGGAACGTGTCATTTTAAAAGATTAACTTGTCAGGAATTTTTTGACACAACTTTTATTTATTTATTTATTTATTTATTTTTTAACCAAAATTAGTCAGGGAAATTACTATTTTTTTTTCAAATCTGTTCAATTTTAAGCATTTATAAATGTTTGCAAGATTCCCTTTAACAGTTTTTCAAAGTTTTATTTTTCCTTTCAGAACAGCTTCTTGTTTCAAAATATAAACTTGATAATATAAGAAGGAGATCAACATACCTAATATATTGATATATTGTAATATATATAGATATATTGTAATATCTACATAGAGTACATAGGAAAAAATAAAATATACTTACAATGCATTTATTTGCAAACAGTTCTTTAGTCATATTTTTGACATTTTGATTCAACTTTATTGTTACATTTCTGGTCAGGTACAATTTTTGAACCATCCAAGTTTTCTTCAAACAGGAAAAACATCTCTCACTCAGTCACACCAGCCAAAGTGCAGAGTACCTTTCTGCCTCACTTTTACTATAACTTCTACCTTAAGCAGTTGATTTTAATTAGATGCTTAAGTAATTGTCTGGGCATACATCTCTGTAGTGTTAATGGGCTTCTGTACTTCACGTTTCATGACACCAAATATATCAAATGCACATTTCTTAGTTCTGGCATAGCTCATTTTAACACTGTCTTCCTAAAATAGGGAAAGCATGAAAATAAAGATCGGTGCTATGGCCCACCTGTATAATAGCTGTATCATATATGTACATTCACATCCAAACCAAGGACTGCAAGAGAAATAGCTAGCAACTCAACAATCCTGTTTAAACTGTAAGGACATTGATATTCCCTCATGTGGATTTTATTAATTTTCTGTAAAGTTCTGTGTCAGTTCAACAGGCACAACACAAAAACACATCAATCTCTTTTTCTGTTCTTTTCAGTCAGGTGAGTTCACAAGCTCATTTTCAGATGGAACAGGTGGGTGTACATATACTGTGTAAACAACACATTCCTGGCAGGGCTTTGTATTGCCATTATCTCTTCTAGACACCAGACAGAGGGGGAAACCAACTCCTGCTTCCCTTAGTGCCAGACACCTGTTCATTTTTCTTCCACTGCATCTGCTCCACCTTCTGCTGCTCTATCAATTGCTCTTGGGCTGCAGCATAATTCTCTTCAGCATGAACCAGTTCCAAAGAGCTGGGAATGTCTGAATGTCCCAGGCTCTCTCTAGGCTTCTGTTCAAATGTATCTGTGTCTTAAGAATGATCTTCAAGTACGGTGGCACCATCAGAAGGTTGCCCAAGGAGAAAGATATTGCTGACATTCTGGAAGAAACACTATTCATCATACAGTAAGACATTAAAACCCTTTGCCACATAAAGGTCTGACAGTTCATTCTGTTAGTAACTAGAGCTAAAAAAAAATTGGAGGAAGTAACAGCTTTCATGGCATATTTAGAACTCCATGTAAAAAGAGCTTCTAATTGGACAGGAGGGAAAAGAGCTCCCACAGGACAGCTAGAGTGAAATAATCGATCTGCCTTGTACCTTGGTTGTTAATGCAGGCAGCACATACACATTAATGGCAGCAAGTTCTGTGGTTTTGAATTGTCATAGACATATTCCCTTTATTAAAACAGTTCTATTTCTCATTTATCAATACAATGGCAAAATCCCCAGTCTTAGCTTAGTTATGGCACTTCTAAAAATCTCAAATTTTGAGCAGATGTGACAGCTTGTTGAGGCTATGGTGGTGTTGGCAAAAAGGAAGTTAGTATTTCTGTTTTGTTCTTTACAAATATACAATATGACAAAATTATGCACTCACTTAATACCTTATTAAGGAAAGTACCCCTTAAGCTTGGCATTTATTTATACTGTTAAAGTGGTTGCTTATATTATTTCAATGGAATTACTCAAACATAAAAGCAAGAGCTCTACTTCAGTTTTGCTGTTATTTCTTAATAGTGCCTGAGCCACACAAATAATGAGATTATTTTGTTAATCAATGGTAGAATAAGTTATACAATTTCTACTCACAGCTGATGAACAATTACACTTTAGTCCAAGCGAAAAAGAACAAATAAATCTTTGATATAAAACAAAGAATAACTGTGTCATTTATGAGATTGTTACTATTCAGGAGATTTAAGTGTGTCCAGTATGTCATAAGGATACTTGAAAAAGGAGTAGAAAGCTGGGGACAGATTTGTCTGTTCTGGCTCAAACCGTGCTTTATGTTAGCCTGCAAGCAATTTAGTGAGTTCAGTAAAATGGCTTGTCAAACAGGGTTGTACCTGTTTAATAAAGATATCACAATTAAGCATCTCTATTTGTTCACTTTCCTAATAGGACTGGTTTCATTTCCATAAAATCTTTCTTATATTGATGTTGTTTTAAACTATTTTAAAACAGTTGTTAATAATGATTGCATCAGCTCTCCAGAGGAAAGTACTTTCATGCAATTTGTACTTGATAAAATGGAAATTTTATGATGTTTGTGTTTTTCTTTTGCAATGAAATGGTGTCTTTAAAATTAGCTATTTTTAATTCTCCTTTCTTGTGGGTTCTTGTGGCCGTACAGCTGTCAGACTGATAACTGTCTTTTTTTTAAACTGGCTGTTGTTTGATGTTTTGCTTTTTAGATTAAAAAAAAAATCTTCCAGCTTATTTTTTCTCATTTAAATTTGCCTAAGTATACTCAAGGCCCTCTACTGAGAAAAATAAAACAAAAACAGCATGAGGAAAAAACAATCCCATAAAGACTAACTGGGGTCACCCTGTCTTGTGGTTGCAGAGACTCAGCACAGCCCCAGAGGCTGAGCTGTTGCATCTGCAAGTTCTTGCTCTAGCTGCGAGGAGCCACTAGCAGTGCCAAATAAAGAAGCCACTGGGCACCACATCCAAAGACATAATTCAGTACTTTCTTTACCTCCATTCCTCTGCTTTTCTCCTGTCTTCCCAAAGCATCCTTATGAAAGCCTAGGCAACCCAGGAGCAGAAAGCTCACAGCTGGATGTGGAGCACCAAGTACAAGAAATAGAGTAGGCAGGTGTAGTAGGGGAGGGGGCAGATCTAGCAAATGAGTAGTACAGTAAAAGAAAAAAACAATCAAAAGAAAAAAAACATAGCACAAATCCTTCTGTGCCTCCTTTTTCTCATGTGTAAAACAGTCTTCTTTCCCTTCTCATGTATATACCCAAAAGAGAAAAAAGATTTCTGAAGGTAAAATCTATACTGCTTGTGAAGCACTGGGCAAATTATGAGTTATGAATGTAAAAATAATATTTAAGCTCATGAAGATTCAGTGCTAGTTTGGTACAACGTTCACCAACTAAAGAAGACATACAGGACAGCTATTCATTATGCTTCAAAGTTTAAGTAAATATTTAAAGATTAGAAGACCGCATTAAAGCTGTATAGCAACCTTAATTTTGGCATTTCCAGACTTTTGGATTTTTGAATTTTCAAATTTCATAATGCTCTTTTAACAGTTTCTGTGTTTTTCTATATAATATTTAGCAGCACTGGAATCTCTGGAAATTATTTCATTAACATATTATTTCATTATCTAAATGTTAGAACCACAAAACAGTAAGAAATGCTAAAGATAATAAAAAGAAACAAGACATGGTATTTATTAAAGTAATATTTATTTTCAGAGGGAGCTTATAAATTTGCCATAAAATAAGAAAAATCTTATATTACACATCATATAAATTTAAAAATAAAATTAAGTGACAGCTCCATCTTTGAATACATTCAAAATTTGACTGGATGAGGTGAGCAACCTGATCAGTGTTAGCCCTGCTTTAAGTCAGAGAGTGAACCAGATAAGGTCCCTTCCAAACCATATTGTTTTATGTTTCTATGACCTGCAAGATAGCTTTTCCCCTCGCAAGCAACTTGTACACAGTGACTGTTTCTAAGTATGCTTAAGCTTTCCAGTAGGGATGATCAACCTTCAAATGACATTTTCATAAGGCACCTAAAGTGTCTTTTTGATGGCTGTTCTTATAGGTCTTGAAGATAAAGTCACACTTCTGCACTTACATGTTCTAATTATGATGAGTATCAATCAGTATTAGAGCTGGTTAGTATCATACAACAGTAAATTAATTTTGTCCTCTGGCTTGAACCTAAGAGAGTCCAGAAGGCAAGTGCTGTAGCAGTGGAAGCACCTTTCGGTGCCTATTCTGCTGGGATGCAAAGTCATCTCATCCAGTGACCCAAATGACTGGGGATGATCTGAGACAGAACAGAGATAGTAGAAACCCAGGAAATTAACATGAGAAACTGAACACCAAATTACATTTAAAGACGCCTTCCTCTGGCCAAGCCCACACTCACAGGCTACTTTAAACATATTCTGCTTTACATCATTAGCTTGTATCTCTCTATTGTAACATAATGATGATTTATATTAATTTTCTTCCCTTTCCATGGACCACAACAGACTATATTCTTGCCTGTGACTGCTGAACAACTCCAGCTGTGTCTCCATTAACAAAAAGAGCAGCCTAATAGGAGCAGACTTGTAAAGTAAATCTGTTGGTGCTGAGGACTCAATGTCCATGCTATATGCCTTTATGCATACCTCAGACTAGCTCTTGTCTGACCCTGTGGATTGAATGCTCATTAGCAGTTGGAATGCTTTCAGTGCTCTCCTAGATCAGACCTTTGTGTTTAATTTCATGCAAAAAGAAATCCAGTTCATGCTCTTGGAGACTGCTCCTGGATGCAATACAAAGTGCGATGTGTGGAGTGAACCAGAAGATTCATCTCAGAAGTACATTTGTACTTGAACTAAAACACTAACACAGATGCAACTAGGAACTATGCAAGCATCACTAGTATGGAACTAAGCCCAAGTAACAGCCTCTACAATCAGCAGGCTTTATTAGCACAGGTTCTGGCTCAAAACTATGCTAATCGCATTCACCTGGCTTCTGGCCAGCACAAAGTGCAGGCAGAGGTCACTTGCCTCTGCCTACAAAGTACCATATACACGTTCCCTAAATATGCATTTATCCTTCATATGCTACAATTATGTTTACTGCATTACTCAATGAAAATTTTGCAAGAATTTAGTGTTGTCTAGAGGATGACAATTCAATTTTACAACAACTGTAGAGGGTTTTTTGCTCTGCAGTAAAATGAAATTTGTTTAAACATCTGTTTTTAGCTTGAGAAGAGGAAATGAAAGATCTGAACAAGACAGAGAGAGATTATATGAGTGATTTTAATCAGGAATATAGATGACGTATTCCTGAGTCTGTCTGGAAAGCAGCCCCTCCGATTAGGCAAAGCCAGTTCTTGAACTTGGACTGTCTACACTTCAATCCCATATGCTAAACAGCCAGAAGTCTGTGGAGTTTGCCATTCTTCTCCCTCTAAACCCCAAAATTTCATCAAGAACTTTTTGAAACCTTAAATGTTAGTGAAAATCACAGAAGCTTTAATAAAATTCATTTAGTTTAGTGTTCCAATCAGTTTTAAAAGAAGCCACCTTCAATAGGCAACCTGCTGTTTTTACGTACTGCTCAAACTATCTTCAAAAAGCTGAGTACAGTACTGCTCTAGCTTCATTAGCAGATAACATATGTTGGCAGCCAATTTTTTGTTGCTCCCTTGAGTGGTTCTGTAAGTCAGATTTCAGTGATAATTGCTTTAATAAAATCTATTTTAACATAAAGGGCTTGATTTCAGAGGTGGCCTACATTTTTCTGTGTTCTGCCTTATGCAGGCAAATAGCTGTACAGGCACTCTGTACACTAATGGGACTGCCCTCCTGGTTAAACACATGCTTAAGTGCTTTACAGGGTCAAGGTCCAAAATCTAGGTATACAGTTAAAAGACTTACATACATTTTTTTCAAATTCTACACGCAAGTGAAAGAAGTAATGATTACATACATTTTCAGAAAATGACTATCATATTGACTTACCTACTTAATTTGCACACCCCAAAGAAGCACAATAGCTGGAAACTCATTGAAGATGCTGGCATTTCACTCTATTTGAACAGCAATAACTGAAGTTGCATTTCCTGGAGTTTACAGCAATGCTATAGCAGAGGATAATCTCATTCAATCTTCTACTGGCGGCAGGGTCTAGTAGAAGCACAAAATGTAGGTCATGCCCATCAGTGTTCCTGGACTAAACATGTGCCTATAGATAGAGTCTACATTTCCCCTGATGTAACATCTCACTCCCTGTATATTCACCATCTGTTAGTACAGCAATCCTCTACCTAGAAAAACTGAAATGAACTCCAAAATGAGCTTCTGATATGCCAGTAGCCAAGAATTAACTGTCCCTACACACACTGATCACTGCAGTGGCATGCTGAGCTCCTGCTGGACACAATGTGAGAAGTAAAATAAAGAATTTTAAGTGTCTATGGCTGTTGAGCCTGATGAATAAATAGCCTTTTCTTGTCTGCTAATATATTTAAAAAATCTGTAAATATAAACATAGAAGAGTAGTTATTAAATCGGTAATGGGAGTGTAGTTGTTGTTTAGGAGCAAGGAAGGAGTTTTAATATTTGGACAATGTATAGATGTACATATAGACTATAGCCTGTTTCTCTGCTTTTTATTGCTTACTTATGAAATCCATCCTGTAGGTAGGAAAGCAGACATGAAGTCAGGAGGCCTCAGAGGCCTCTGATAGGAGATTCAGGAAGGTAATTCCTGTGCTTCCCTGTACCCATCTTACACAGATTTCCCACACATTTCAGTAAGCCTTCACTCCATCTCTCACGATCCCTCTCCCCTTCCTAGTGACAAAAAGGTCCTCTCTTTTAAATACTTAACATGAGATGACTCGCAGGGACTGTTGTGGGCAAAAAAATCTAGACTTGGGGAATTTCACTTACTTTAATTTATTGCCAGTTAACATAAACTTTTAATTACTGGTTCAGGTATTGAGAAAAAAAAGACAAACAAGAAACAGGGAAATACCTATTTTCCCCCTACCCAGGCTCACTTTCAGTCCATGATGCCTCCTACCCCCACCCTAGTCTCAACTCCCCTCATTTTTGCCCTGTGTTTCACGCCCTCCCTCCCAGTTCCATTGGTGAGGCAACAGGCAGCGCAGGGGCCTGGGGTCAATGTATAACGTTTTTTTTCTGCTGCTCCTGGCTGCTTACTCATTTACCTCCTCTGCTCCTGGCTTCTTACTGCTCCTCTGCCCCGGTGTGGGTCACCCGCACCCACACTCCTGTGTGTCTCCGCCATGCCCCAGCGCTGCCTCCTTCCGCGTGTCGCCTCCGCTCCCTCCAAAAACGCGCCCGTCGCACTTCTGCTCCCGCATCCCCTCCCGCATGTCCCCTCGCGCCCCCTCCCCGGCCTGCTTTCGCCTCTGCTGCCCCTGGYGGCTGCTGCTCTCTCCCTGCTCCCGAGCAGGGGCCCCGGTGGCTCCTCTGGCCAGCGGCGGTTTGGGCACCCGCAGGGCGCTCGCACTGTGTCAGAGCTGGTTGGAACCGGCTGCGAGGGGCGCAGGGCGGCGCGTGACCTCGCCGCATGGGGCGCCTCAGCCCCCTCCCCAAACCCGCCGTTTATGTCCAGTAGCGGGACAGGCAATGCATATAGAGGGATCTTGAATTTATCCTTGACTCTGAGTGTTTTCCTGAGGGAAAACTGTGGCCTTCCAAGAGATGAAGTCTCTCTGCCACCTGACACATCTTCTGGTGGAATTGGCAAAGCTTCATGCTCTCTGTCCCCTCACAGCCAGGATCTGCGAAACGGCAGACAGGCAGCTTTACCACCCTAACCGGCAGCACATGGATGGATGAAAGCGGTAGATGCCAGCCCTCCACCTCTAACCCTGTCACAACACTGGATGCAAGGGAAAACTGCGTGAAGCCAAATGTTCCTGGGACAGTGCACAGCAAAAAGAGGAGAGGTGTCACTAGACCCCTATTGAGATGGGCCAGGACCTAATCACTGTCCTTGTAGAGAGTTCGAGATAAAGAAGTAATTAGGGGAGGATGAATCTTGTCAGGAAGGAGGAATTAGGAACATGGCTAAGATGTTGGACCATGTATTTTCCCTTCATGATTCAACATAGTGCAGGAGCTTTATTGCTTTTTGGTGAGGCAATCACGAAGAAAGACCCAGAGCATCCCCTCGTCTCCTCTCAGGCACCTGGGGGAGGAACACACCACTACTTCAAAACCACGCATTCACAAACCACATGGACGCAATGACGCGCTGGACTGAAGGCACTCTTCCTTCTTGATATGAAGGAGAGAATATTTTACAAACCTCTTTTCCCCAAAACAGTGATTTAAAGCCACATGCAGTCAAGAAATACGTCAAGAACAAGTTTTCTCCAGTAGAAAGCCTTTGGTTAATTGCTGAGGCTTTGTAGTCGCAGTTAAAAAGTGCAAATAGCTCATTTATGCTATTGCTTATCTTCTTCCCTGTTGCTCACAGATCACTACCTTTCCTCTCTTCCCACTCTCCTCCCCTTTTGTGATACACTCTCTCCCAGCCAAGTAGGGCTAAATAGCCTGTTCCATGCCAAGTAACCCCTTTGGCGAGCAATATTGTTGGCCTGTAATTTGTTCAAAAGGGTGGATTGCTGAGGCCCTTTCAAGCAAGCTGCATGAAAACCTCCACAAATGAGCYTATGCCATTAGTAACAAGAGCCCTAAGGGAGCCATTGTAGTGACTGAACATATATTATGGATCTCTCTCTGTAATTTAATTCTGGAAATGGGAGTCTTAGGCAGCGTATGAAGAACTATCCCACCACTCCCGCTTCTCTAGCTCGAACTCACACGCAGAAGGAAATCAATGGGAGAAATGTCCTTGCAGAACTGAATACATAWGCACATTGGCATTTATGAAAACTTGTGCCCTTTGTGGGGGATGAAGAATGCACCTTAGAGGAACTTAGAACAGCTGACACTGGTGCAGTCTCCTACCCCACAACACAGGTCATGATTGACAGTGCTCATGTAAACAGAGAATTCAGGAAGGAGGAGGCTTTTAAAATTACACATAAGATGATTGAAATGACATTTAAAATGCCAATTTAAGCAAGAATGCATTTTCTGAATTATTCACTTCAGAATGCACCTTTGCATCTCTGCTGCATTTCCAGGACATTCATTATAAGTCTCATCCTGTGGATCATTTAAGGGAATCTGCAGAAGTGAAGTGTTTAATATATAGAGTGGATTTGCACACATAGGAACAGTTGCTACACAGTACTGAACTGCACAACAAATTTACATTAATATTGGATTAAACCTTTGCAGAATTCTTTTATATGTAAATAAATGCCATATAAAGCTAATTGCAAAACTACCAGACAAAAGAGAAAATGTTATTTCATATACCTATAAAACTAATCTGTAAAACTTCTCAGTGTTGAAAATGCAGGCTTCCTACTCTAGGAAACGATAGTAGAAGCAAATAGGTATAAGAACAAATTAGATTAATTACAGCAAAGATCTCAGACATTCAGCAGGAGAAAGTTAATCTCTCCTGGACTGACAACATTTTTTATTTGTGGTAATTACAGCCAGAGCTAATAAAAACAATTTTGATTTGTGGTAGAGATCAGCTGCCTAATTCATAAGAGTAAGAAGAATCCTGCATCTGTATTTGCATAGCACACAGTGAATCAATATAGAATTTGTAGGGCATATGTTACAGCTTTCATAGCAGTTATGCTTCAAAAGGTGATTTTCCAACCCGGTGTGCAGGGATTTAGAATTCTAATGTATCTCAGAGTATAAGTTTCTCTTCACTTTTCCCAGTGGACAAGCACTTCCTTTGGAGATGCAGATCAGAACTGTAACAATACAGAAGTAAACAATTTTTTTTTTTTTAATAACATATATTCTCATACGATATATTTTTTTAAGAAATTGTATTGACTACAGTACCCCTTGATAGAGTACCTGTTGGAAGGACTTTTTAAAACTATTTCATTCTGCAAGCACACAGGAAACACTATAGACCAGAAAGCTGAGGTCTTCAACACTATGAGGATTCCCAATAAAAGTTGCTTTGCACATGTCTCACCCCCCAGCAAAATTCACATAGCCTTTAGTTTTCTGTGTCATGGAGGATGTGAGACAATTCAGATTTGGGTGGTTTTGGGTAATAAAGTTCTTTTAAGKGAAGAAAATATGTAAGTTCTGGCTGCAAAATTTGAATGTAGCCCAAAAGAGTGTTCCAAGAGCCACCGAGTAAGAGGCTGGGTGTCTCTTGGCCAGGCTTCACAGCATTCAGCTGTGCTGTCTTCATCCCCACTATGTAAGCTGTACTGAAGATCTTCCAGAGTTTCTTGCTGACTCTTTAATGCCACTTCTCTGTTATTCTTGATGTAGCTGGCATATTCTGCTGCACAGCTGCCTCTGCTCTGATTCCCCATGGCAGGCTGACACTCGCATGGTATGTGGAAAGCAGAGGAGAGGCACTGAGACGCCATGGTCCTGACAGCTTCAGAAGGAGCAGCCAAAGAGCATGACTGGAGAGGCTGTTGCCATCTACATCAGGCAAGAGTTTTGGAATCAAAGGCAAGGGGCAGACAGAAGCTGTCAGCTTATACACACAGACGTTTGAGATTAGTAACTCATTTGCTTGCTGTTTTCAGTTTGAAGCTCTGCATGTCAAGTTTTGAAAAGTACTTTACAAACCACTTTTGTATTTCAGCCTTTTATCCTCCTCACTGGAGTGAATGTAAGTATCTGATCTTTATATGAAAAACAAATACATTGAGTAAAACGATCTACGTAAGATATGCAAAGAGTGACTACCCACTGAGACAAGGTTAACAAAACTCATGGTTGGTTGGAAGGAGTTTTCACTTTGGTGTGCGTCTTTTGACCAGGTTCAAGACTGCTGTCTGATATTGACTCTAACCACTGACAACGTACATGACATCAACTGGGTATGCTATCTGTCGTATCTGACAAAAAGCTGAGTTTTTACATGCATGTATTCCAAGATTCATGAATTCAATTGTATTCCATGATAAATGTATCTAATTAATGTCTTAATTAAAGCACAACTATCTTATTGCAACATTTAGATGATTATATTAATAACAGCCTGAAGATTATTATAATTATTGGTTTTCTTATTCTTATTCTTTCTTTTGCTGTAGTTTACAAATTCCTCCTAGCGATTTCTACAGACTACATTATTGACTAGTGTTTTAATATTAACTTTGTGACCACAGGCCCAGATTAGGATCAGAGCTCTCTCATGATAGATATAGCTATGAACACATGTGAAAATGTGATTCTTTTCTCGAGGGAATGGTGTACAAGGAGTCTAGGCCCAGGTGGCTAAGGGAGGAAAGAGAGTAAGAATCAATTACATAGACATTCTCATAATTATTTGCAATTTTTTTCAGCTAATTGTATTTGTCAGTTCATAAAATAAGTGTCAGCTCTTCACTCTGCCCTTCCAGACAATATTTATCAGCTGATTTTTTTTCCACAAGTAGTGTTAAAGGGGCAGATCATTACACATTGAGAGTAATCCTTAGAGATTTTGCTTTGTTATTTCTCATGGCATTATCTGGCTACAGCTTTCTAAGTTAAATTCACTTGTGAAAGAATTAGCATTTGGTACAGTGAGTTGGTCCTACATAATTAATTCCTTTTAAATAGCTAGCAGATTGGAAAGTGTAGACACATTTTAAACCAAGAATTTACAGCTTCTTCCAGCCTTTGGGAGCAGGAGTATGATTTTTACGTTTTGTTGCAGGTAAGGAAATGCTGGAAATGTTAGCTTATGCACATTCTACTAGCATTTATCCATGGTAAGATAAATTTTGGACAGGTGTATGTATTAACCAGTCCAGCACTGCTCTGAGGCAGGAAACAATTAGGGACAGGTGCTAGAGAAAGGAGAAAGATCAGAAATAGTTTTGAGAAATTTCACTATGGTTGAATTCCTACGTATAATGAGACATCTGATATGATAGGAGAGTACAAATGACAGGAGAGGACAAAAAAATGGATCCATGGCAAAAGTTTGGGCAGAAGTGAAATCATGCAATGGGAGGAAGTCCATAGAAATTGATCTAACAGATGCACGTCCTAGGATTTAGACTGATGGATCTGTGTAGCTGTGTACTTAAGAGAACATCAAGAAACAACAAAAATGGAATCTAAAAGATAAAGACAATGGCAGAAGAGTGTTGATGGTGTAACCCTAAGTCTGACAGAAGGAGAGCATTTGGTCCAAGTGCT
This sequence comes from Apteryx rowi, assembly GCF_003343035.1. Classification (NCBI taxonomy): domain Eukaryota; kingdom Metazoa; phylum Chordata; class Aves; order Apterygiformes; family Apterygidae; genus Apteryx; species Apteryx rowi. The sequence continues at coordinate 120,867 of NW_020447263.1, forward strand.
AACTGAAAAGGGATTTGGAACTATGAGAAGGAAACTACTCCCTATTTAAGTCCTAATTCAGTCAAGGCTCAGAAACATTTTTCTAAATAAACAGGAATAGTTGACTTGAAGATCTTTTTTAACTGTAACAAAATCAGCCCACATGACTCCTGAAACTGTCTAACTCCTGATGACTGGCTATCAAGAAGACATAAAAGTGCATGACAGTTGCATAAAGTTACATTTGTACTCAGTCATGCTTTTGGGGTATTTCCAATTGAACCACAGTCCAGAATTGCCCTCCGTAGATGCTAAAACACCTCAAGTTATAACATATTTTCATATTTCTTTGCTCATGTCCTCTCAAGAAATGGTTGTCTCCTTGTTCATTCTTCACTAAACAAGTAAGATAATCTAAAAAGTCCTAAAGTTCCTTTTAGGATATAAAACAAATGCAGCAGCTATTAGATAACACGATCACTTAATCTGCACTTGAAATGTTTGGCCAAAATCTGTGAAATCTCTATCTACTCCATCTCATTTCTAGTCAAGATAGTAGTTATATCATATTTGGCCAAACCCAACAGATTTGCTCGCTACTCTTTTTAGTCACATTTTTAGATTGTTCTACTGATTTTCTTGCCTTTTGCTTTCCTCTTAGGTGGCTAGTTTCTGAAAATTTTTTGAAAGTCTCCTGAGGTTTTTTTTCTGCATTCCTTCTCTTATGCACCAGCTGGTTTATCCTTTCTGAATTAGCTCTTCCTTTTTTTGCAGTAGAAGAGAGAAATATTCTTGTTCCTGTCTGTTGTTTGAAACATGTTTACCCATTTGACTTTTTCTCATTCTTTTGTAGAAAAATATCCTTTCCTATCCCTGACAGTGGCCAATTGCATAGAAAGGCTATGAGAACAAGGTAAGCAAATAATTATACTTCTCACAGTTTTTCTCCTTAGGTTCCAGAAATCAGTGTTTCAGGAAATTTTTGAGGAGAGATCATATCTGTTTTATAGCCCACAATAGATTTTTTTTTCATCTACTAATTTGTGTCATCATTTTTTTAATCCATCCAGATTTTTGGCATCCATGTTATTCCATATCCCTAGCTGTCTAGTCTGACTACCTAATTTGATGTACTTTAAGCTGACTAACAAGCCCATCTGATACCTTTTAGTTCTTGAATTGTTCCCCCTATTAATTTTCTGCATACTACTCCCTATTTTACAAACCTATTTCATATTCCCCTCAGATGTCTGTTGTTCAAACTCAAGATGATAGGTCAATTTAACCTCTCCTCTGATAGAGAAAGATTAAATCAATCCCCAAATCAATCCCAAACACTTCATTATCCCATAATCAATCCCATCACTTGGTTATCTTTGTTGCCTTTCCTTTCACCTTTAGTAATTCTAGTCCTTTTTTGAACAGGAGGAACCATGTTTCCACTACATTGAAAATGTTTGAATGTTTTATGCTATATTTATGCTTTCAGTTTTGCTCTGTAATCTTTTCCTAGTAATCTCGAATGTGTTCTAGTTTTTTAACCACTGATGAGCACTGAGATGAAGCGTTAATGGAATTACCTCTAATGAATACAAGATCTCTTTTTCAGGTGTGGAAGTCAGTAACGGGGAACACTGCACTGTGTATATAAAAATGGAATTATTTTTTCTATGTACACAGTTTTACACTAATTTACATTGATTTTAAGTGTAATTTTATTGCCTAATTTTCTTCACAGTAGAAACTGTAGGAAGTTAAAGTTTCTGTTAATGTCTGAACTGACTGAAAACCCCTTTGGAAGGAAAGGAGGGACAGAATCTTTATTAGCTGTGCAGGTTTTTTGAATCAAGTTCTAAGGTAGCAGTCATTATATATATCTAAACCACCAGAAAATATGAAGTGAAAGATCCCTTCAGATCTGGACCAGATCTTCAGTTTATCCGTCTGAACGTCTCGAGTAAAGTCTATGTTCAGACTTATATCAACTCATGGTCAAACTTTGTGTCCCTACATCATAAAGTTAGGCAACATCTTACTCCCCTGTCTGCTGGTCTCTATCCCTTTTAAAGAACTTCTATTTTCATTAAAGCTTGGAACTCCCCCAAAATTTGAATACAATCACAGGAAAGACTGAAAGAAGATAATGCTTGTGATACCACAGCAAGTTAAAGAGCAAGTGGTCATATGCTTGTTACCCTAAAGCTGCACTGCTGAGTTTACATACAAAATCAGAAAGGAGAGATATATTTTTCTTTCTGAACATTTCGTAAGGGGTCTTTTACAGGCAAACATCTCAAAATCTTCAGACCCAAAGTCTCTTGGGCTGGGAGAGATACGCCACTGGTGGGGTTTTGCCTCCTTTGTGATTTTTACCTCCTGCAAGATAGACACATCCATGGTTACACAGTCTATAATGATAGCAGCAGATACTCAACATCCTTGATAAACCAAACTCATAATGTACCTACTACATAGCCTTTCCCTGCTGAACATTCCAGCTTTCTTTTTCTTTTTTTAATTTCCTGTTGAAATTACCCTCAGTTGAAAAACTTTCTGAGATTGATATTTGAAATACATACATGCTATACAGGTGAACAAATTCTTAATTTGTTCCACCATGCAAATTTTTAAAATAACCCAAACCAAGTCCTTTCTAAAAGCTGACAATAAATGATTTCTCTCACCACCTTTTCTTTCCTGAGCTGTTTTGTGCCCTTTAACCACAGACCTAAACAGATGAAGTCTGGCTCAGTCCGATTGTGAGCCTAATTTCTAGCTGGGAAATGTGGCTGAAGTCTTGAAATAGAGCACAGAAGTTATCATATCTCTCTTTGCCCAATCTGAAACTAGAAATACAGTAGTGGAAATATTTAAAAAAGTAGCCTRTTCTTCCAAAATCTCCCATTTAATTTTGCATTTTCAAAGTACTTATAATGCTAGATAAGCCTTCTGAATAAATATTAAAACTTTTGATACTGAATATTTTAAAATGGCTTATTAAGAATACATTCAGAAATCAAAGCAAACAACAAAATAAATTTATTCAATGATGTGATCACTTTCAAAAGGTTAGGCTGTTGTTTAAGTCACAGACTGGTAAGTGGGTTGATATGGAGCCAGAGGACCACAGTCCTCCACAGTTTCAACACATTCTACCTCCATAGTTTCATGCATATAGAAAAGCAGTAACATGCAACATGATGTCCTCCAGCGATGTAAGAAAATGAACTCCACTTGTTCCAGGGGACCCCTGAGGGTCCAGCTTCCAAATGGTCTCTTTGGATCGTACCATTTTGTGTTATAAGAATTTGTTTTGAAGTCCATTTGTGAAATTTTTGGGACCCATATAAAATCCACTGAAATCACTGGAAGTCTCCATGACTTGGAATCAGACCCTCATTTTCTTATCTTACAATCAGATCCTAGGTTAAGAACACACCATGTGAAGCTGAGAGACTGAATCAACTCATCCTTCTGTACTTGTCTTCTGCAAGTCATATTCTGTATGCTGGTAAGTAGGACTCCTTTACTGGATACAAGGAGTAGCTACTGAACTACTGCCAGGAATGGCTGTAACCCTAGCAATATTGGAAAAGTTACTTTATTAAGAAACACATGATTGGCACCCAATTTTTTAAAGTTAAATTCTTATTGGTGCCTTTTCACTAGCTTCACTGATTGATTTCAAATAAAGCAACAACCTAAAAATACCATTCTTTTGTTTTCTTTCCAAGCAATTTGTTCCTTGCTGCCCAAACTTCTACACTGCAGCACTGCCAAATCTCTCCATAGGTTTCTGAATCTCAGAAGAGTTTCTTAATTTTCAGCTAATCTTGCCTACATGTCTCCAAGGTGTTGTAGCCTCATTTATCTTTCTTCTCACTGAAGCAGTGTAACCAGGAACTGTCACACCCACCAATAAATCCAGCCATAATTGTGTAAAAAAACCTGGAACACAACTTCTTGCATAGGAAGAGTCTCAGTCCTTTCCTTTTCTTTTTTTGTCTCCCTCTCTCCTCTTTCCACTAACTTCTTTCCCTTTGGAAAAATTACTGTCAAGAAATCTCCAGAAACATTATGAAGATGAGCAACATGTCATTTCTCCCTCAAAACCCACAGACCTCTCAAAAGGTTTGCAATGAAATTTAAACCTACTTATGCCTGTGATTAGAAATTAGAGATTAATAAGGATTGACATGAACATTTCACAAAGAATCTGTAATTATAGCTGCACAAATGAGCAGAGGAAAATACAAGGGAACTATGATGCCACTCAGACCTCTCCTTTTTTGAAAAATTAATGAAATGTTTCCAATTTCATTTTCTGGGACTAATCAGAAAAGTATTCTGCTGGAAAGAAACTGAATGATGGCAAATATGCAGGATTTCTAATACAATATTTGCATTTTGACAGTCACACATTCTGATCATGTGCATTTTTTCCTTATGTATGGTTTGGGTCAAAAGAAGCTGTTATTAAATGTGAAAAGGCCAAAATGCATGAATAATTGCTATTTAAACAATGCAATTCATTAAATGAACAGAAGCAGAAGAAACCTTGATTAGTCTGTGGTATCACACAGATTCTTATGACAATACTATATGTACATATAATACATGAATGATTTTTTTATTTGTGGATATTCATATTCATTGTCCTCCGTAGGACTTTCCATTAGACTTTGATTCAACTGTACCTGTTTGACCTCAAGCATTTATCACAGTATCCAGGCAGTAAGCTTCAATGTGAATACAAATGGTCTCTTATATCCCTAACCCCTATCTATCCATTAACTGCAAGGATAAGATGCCAATGAGGATTAACAATAATAAATAGCACTCTTCCTTTACACCCACTGATTTCAAAGTGAATAGCAAAAGCACAAGAAAAAAGAAAGTTGAGCTTAAGCCACTTGCGTGATTTTCTCTACATCTGTCATACAGCAGCAAAGTGGGTAAATATGGTTGTATTCTGAGAACTATTCTCAGGGTCAGGCTCAAGCTCTCAGACCGAGTGACTCAAGCTGATTGCATCCATACTGTTGGTAAGAATAGAAATCAGTAGGAACCATTGTTTTCTGTCTCTGGGTTTCCTGACCTTAAAAGCCAAGTGTCTCTCCAGGTATATGGTATATAAATATATACTTTATATAAATATACTGTTTTTATAAAGAATATAAGGATATCAGGCAGGAAAAAAAGGTTCAAACAAAATCACCAAAGGCTCAAGATTTGTTACAGCATTGTAATATCTTGCAACAACTGTTATCAGAACTGTAAACAGAAATTATATGATTTTTAATGAAGACTCTCCTATCCTTTAGGATTTCTTATCTACAGATGTATTTGATCAGTCTTTGTGAACATATCTGCCTCATTTTCTATGTTATAGTGAATGACAGTTTTATCACTGATGGCAGCAGGTATTCAAACGGGCTAACTTTGTACAACATACTAGAGAGAGAGAGAAAATAACATGCACTTTAAGAAGACTCCACATTACTTTTATAATATCGTATATGACATTATCTTTACTGATTAAATGAAAATAACTATCATCTACAGTAAACTGACATCCATACAGTCTATTTTGTATGCACTGTGTAATAACTACCTTTAAAAATTGTTTCAAACTCTCTTAATACCCTTAAAAGACTGCCATTTTCAGATTTTTTTTTTGTTAGCTCATTTTTATGTACATTTATAAAAAGAATTGTGGTTGCTCAATATAACTTGAAATCATTTGAACATTTGAGTAGTGATAAAAACTTACTGCTGGGTACCCAACCATCTATACTGCTTATTGCAGGCCACTACAATTAATAATATAATGGCTTATGGTTAATAAAGTATGGTACAGTTAAAAGATAAATTACTGCTAAAACAGAAGTGATTTGTCTTACAAACATAGCTCATATAATATAGTTCACGTATTAGGTAGAGCAAAAAGTTTTCCAGCGTCAAAAGACTTCCACTGTAATATATTTTCTCCCTCAGGACAATATTGAATGTATTTTCATCAACTTGTACATGTCTTTTTCCAAAATAGCAACAACGCTTTTATTATTTTTGTAGTGCCAGAGGGAATTAGTTCTTATTTTGATTGTATGTATTTATTAAACCAGTTTTATTTTATGGTTATGACAGTTGTCTGCTTGATAACATAACACAATCTTTAACCAAAGTTACATGAGCAGACTCCTTGGGTGTATTAGCTTTTCTCCCTTCCTTTTAAGCCTATAGATTACACAGGTATTTCTTCTTCATTGTATCCTTCACAATTCTTCAGCTCTACTGATACAGTCCTGTGACGGTGTGCTCCTTTCCCCCCCACTGATGTGCTCTCTCCCCCTCAACCTGACCTCCCTGTAAACAGCACGTATGTAGGGGCTAGTTGACCATGCGCCAACTAAGGCCCATCTAATATGCAAATATGACTATGAGTCAGTCATCTCCCCCCCCATAAATAGGGGGCAACCCAGAGCCCATTGAGCTCTCCTGCACGGCAGCGGGCTGCACTGCAGAACCTCCCCTTGAGCAGGGACACCTCACAAGGTTACTCCTCGAGGTTGAGAGATTCCTTACCCGCGACAGATCCTCGGTAAATGATTAATAGCATGCTGACTTTTGTGAACTTCATGAAACTTTGCTGAGTTATATCTTTGACTAATTGTGCACATAATCCCTTAGACATAAACCGTTGACCAAGTCTGGGACTAGGACTGGATCCAGCCGCACCTAGGCTCCTCTCCGAAGGAGTTTAGAAAGCAAGGGGGTTCAGTCTGAACCTCGTGACTCAACATGAGGGTCTCCGTTGAACACGCATCTGACCCTGTCCTTCATGCAGTAAATAACTGAGTGAACCTTGCCAGCTGAACCTCATTAAATTGTTCTTATTTACGTTTGAACTTTGTTAAGTTGCTATCTTACTGCAATAAATGTAGTGCTGCTTCCCTCTTACGAGTGAAGTGCATCACTTCTTTCGCGACAAGTCCCCAAGTACGTTTTTCATGTTACAAGTTTATATACTTTAACTGGTCTGGACATACTGACTCATATATACATTTATGATTTCTCGTAGTTTTTCCTTATTCTATTTCTCCTTTGCACTTTGAGGATGACAGCCTCTCTGTAGCTCTGACATCTTCTTGTGGCCTCATAATTGTTTTTTTTTTCATAGTTTTCTGGTACATAATATCAAAATATGCTCCATCATTCTACTGTCCAGTCAGGACCAACTGGTTTGGGCAGTAATAGGGCCAAAGAAGCACCTTTCTCTTTCTGGGCAGATAGATTTACAGTCTCGTATATACCCTCTGGAGCGGACAAAAACTATTTCAGCATATTACATATGCTGCTGCCTTTGCATTAAAATTGGAACTAACTGGATAAACTGTGCTTTGTTGATGTAACCACCAGGGCCTAAGGGCACCACCAGCCCCCCAGCCCCTGTCCCTGCCCGCCCCTGGCCTCCCCCACTCTGCCCAGCCCAGCCCCCATTTCAGCCCTGCCCGGGGTCATCAGTCCCTGTCCCCAACGCTGCAGTGGTGCTGGGCTCCAGCCCCACCAGGGCCCTGCCTCAGCCCGGCCACTGGCCTCCCAACCCGTGGGTGACCGCCTGGTCCAGGGCACCTCAGCCCTTCCCCATTCCCATGGCAATGCCCAGTGCTTGGGACTGAGGCTGTCCCAGCTGCCCCCAGCTGCCCTGCTCCCTCATGCGGCGCTGGGACAGGCCCTGGAGGACCCCTGACAGTACCTAGGGACTAGAAATCTTCTAGAGCAATGGCTTCACCTTCCCTTCTTCACCAAGCATCCAACATGGTGTGGTGAGAGAATCATACTCAGGGCCTTTTGTGCCTTTGTCTCTGTCCAAGTCAAAAGGTTCCTGGAAACTTTGGAGCTGAACCACAGGTAATCCATGCCAATCACACACAAGCACAGACACAGACATGTGTGTATAGATATATATTCTATATATACCTATAAAATCTATATAAATTATTTTATTATTATTATCTAATTTTAATTTAATTTATATGAGATTAATTAAATCTGGATACACACATATACACACACACACGAAGGAGAGACATTAAAATAATAGAAAATGAGACAAAAGAACCATGGTGTACTATATTTGGTCTACAAGAAGGAAAATTACCTGAGCTTGCCAATATTCAGTTAAGAAATCCTGTAGCATAGCATGTCAGAAATTCATTGAAATGAACAAGTCTCTGTGTAGGCTTAGCATTCCCTCCATGCACTCTACAATGCAGGATCAATAGGCAATGAATGCTTACAAAGTCACTGTATCAGCAAGGGAAGTATTCATTCCACTGAAGAAAAGAGGGAACTTAAGGAAGGAAATACTCAGACTGCTACTACCTATTAGGTTGAAATTCTAAGAGTAACTGAGTCTTGGCCTGGACTGTCACTGTTTATAGATTTAGCCATTAGATATAAGAGCCCCAAAGCAAGTTAATAAGCGCTGAAGAAGAAACTTAACTACATATGCATTCTGGAGTTCATTCCTGTGCTATCTCATTACAGAGATTTTCACTGTTAACAACCTTTTTTAGTCTTGAAATAGCATTTTTTTTATATATCTCTCAGTACTCCATTCTGATATGAAGTCTGATTAGACTTGAGACTATAAACACATACAATAAAAAGGACAGTCCCTTTCCAGAAAGCATAAACTCTCCAAGTACAATGACCTTAATGTACTGATCCCAATGAAAAGTACTTCAACAATATAAGTTCCCTAGCAAGCTCATCTGCAAGTAAGTGACTGTTACCTAGAAAGCAGTATGAGCTATTTTACTCACTTGTGGGTATTATGTATTTATTTTACCAAACTAAATGTCAAAGCCCCTCTACTGTAAAGCTATGGTAAATAGCAGCATTACAGAGCTGAGCACCTGCTCTGTGGTGAGGTTGCTGAGGAGACCCACAGAAAAGTACACCATAAGAGGTCGCCACTCTTTTGCTGTAGTCACTATCACAAAGACAAATGAGAATCCCTGAATTGAGGGCCTGTATGATTAATCAATAAGCCTATTGGCTTGAATGGCCATCTGGGCCTGCACCTCACTCCCAACTTTGGGGATGTACTTAATTCCTCAACTCATCTGCATTTCTATTCCATGGAACCTGACTGTTGAATTTCCACCAGTCTGTGTTGCTGCTTTATTCTAAAAGCCTCATCCTGGTATGTCAACATCCACAGAAAAATATTTCACATTTACAGGTCAGGATGACTTTTATCTAGGAGTAAATTCATATGTAAAAAATGTTATGGAGGACTGACCAGACACATTCAGTGACTTTTTCAGGCAGAACTGGCATACATTTGTACTAATTTAGTTTAATTCAGTCACGAACATTTACTTTCAATCTTAGCAGAGTCTCATTTTTTAGTTTTTTTTTTTTCCTGAAGTTAACAGGAGATAGTATCAGGTGAAAAAGCTAATATCACGTAAATGGTTTTCAAGGTGAACCTCAAACTTAGCAGAGTTCCTGAAAGTTAAGTTTACTCAGCTCTTTTATTCCAGTTCAAGGTGGCATCCTATTTTGCACCCACTAAGAAAATGACTTTGGTTACCAATCTCCGCAATTTTCTTATCTTGGTCATTTAAGATTTGCTGTTTGTGTGTGCTTAAAACTGTGGACTTGGAGAAGAATTGACATCCGTTCCAAAATGCTATTTTTTTCCATAGGAGAGCTTGTACAAGGGTCTCATGTTCAAAGTGGGTAAAAGCACTGTGATTTAAGTAGTATGCAGCACATTTCTTTTAGTGGAAAATACTTTGGGTGTCTTGGAAAACAAGCACAGAAATGCCACAACTAAGAATCTGACAATACTGCTGTGAAGAAGAATGTTTTATGCTTTCCTTTTGACTCTGTCAAGGCTACCAGTGCTTTTGACACTTGGCAAATAATGGACGCCAATCTCAGCAATAGTTGTAAGGTTTTACTGCAAGCCTGTTAGATCTGTAAAAATCTGAAGTACAGCAGTGAACAATCAACTTTTCCATTAGTCCCTCAAAACAGTGCTAGAAATGTGAGCAGACAGAACAACTTAAAAAAGGAAAAAAAACATTTAAAACAACAAAGGCCTGTTAAAAGTTAGGTACTATAAGATATAACAGATACATTTGTTAAAAGCATGAACTGATTGGTAATACTGGCACTTTCTTTTTGTATTTTCTAAGGTGCAAAATCTGCAATGGACCTTTCCCTAATTTCTTTATAGACTCTGCAGAAGCAGGAGGATCTAAAATCAGAAGATTTCAGAAACTGCTATTTGAACCAGATCTGGAAATTCATGTTAATGAATATGAAGAGTAAAACTTTTCATGCCTCTGTATTCTCAGCAAGTAGATAACTGCATATATCAACACAATTTTACATGTACAGTTACACAATTTAAAGAATGCAAGATGGATTCATAGAAGGTGCTTTGGATTTGATTGATTATTTACACAAGATTTGCCATTTACTGCCATCCATCTTACTCCTCAACCTGTTGCTATGTTTATTCCAACTAAAGCTATTTTCGTATTAGGAGAACTGGATCCACAGATTCTGCACACACGTACAACTTACTGCCTAACAAGACATGTGGCTTTTAGTGTGCTAAATAGTCCAATGGTAAGATTTGGACTCCAATAGTAAGCTGACCAGTCTCTTAATGAGACTGAGATTTGTGTCTTGGATATAGGGTACTTAAAACAGTATATGCAACCTCTGTTTTATAATAAGTGTACCTTCCTAATGAGGAAATCATTTTACTGTGTTTTGCTTTATAAGCTTGTTTTTTCTGTGCAAAATTTTAACACAGTTATAACATCAACTGCGTGTTAGATTAATTCGCTTTCTTTTATGGTATCAGAGAAAGAATACTTTTTTTCCCCTAAAACTGGCCAGAATACTTTTTTTTCCCTAAAACTGGCCAAGGAGCAAAATGTCCTAGTATGGAATGCCTCTGCTGTGCCTGTGCTGTACACTGTAGGATAACAGTGTGTTACTCAAGCTAGCTGGTTTATGCGTGCCTCAGTTGAACTCCTGGCTATGTAAAATAACCTACAGAGAGTTTTGTACTACTTAAAGTTTGCTGCACTTCTCCACATTGTGTACTGTGTATCTTGTGTCAAGCAACATAGATAGTAGATGGAGATTTGTTACTGATTTTCTGTGCGGTCTTCAGCAAGTTGCTTTGTAGTCTGTAGTGGAAAAACTGTCTCTTGTTCTGGGTGACATATTAAAGAAATTAAATGCAGTCTAAACTGGTAGATATTGTTTTAACAGTTTAACAATAATAATTAGCTGTGGATGTATATTTATTTATCTGTACAAACTTGCAGTGCACTCTTCAAATGTGAATGGTGTGGCTCATTAGTTTGTTTGCCTTGTGTTCGCTCTTTCTGACAACTGCAGATGTTTTGTTATTTTTTACTTGTGACTGTATACATTTGCAAACATAAAATCCGCTCAGTTTTTGACAACTGTTTATTTATAAATTAGTAAATGTACTGATTTTCAGCTGTATAGTTCAGTTTGTAATAGCTTAAATGATTCTGAGCCATTTGCTTTTGAGAGTTCTACCCAAAGTGAAACTGGCACTAAATCAGTGGCTTCCACACAAAATTGCCTGGGGGAGTTGGGGGACAGGGGAAAACTGAGGGCTTATAGATACCACCTCATCAATAGCACTGCTTTGTTTTACTTCATTTATTATAGTTTAAGCATGACCCATTTGGCAAAGAATTTGAGGTACTGTCCCAGAACTCTTTGAAGACAACAAAAATGTTCCTGTTGCTTAATATGTACCTTGATGAGCCTCAATTAAGACACAACAGAAGTCTATGGCTTTCAGAGTGACTGCTCTAGRTCTGGAGCAGAAGTTGCAACTCTTCTCTTCTGCAACATTCTCTTGGAAATATACAAACCTGTTGTATGTCTATCAATCAGTTGTGATGGTGTGTTGTTACACTGATACACTTCCTCTGGGACATACTCTTTAATACCAGCTAACTTCACACATATCAGTGGTCAACACTAAGTTTGTAACAACTTCCATTCATTACCTATCTCCGTCCTCTGAGTGAAAGTGGCCTGGAGTTGAAAGCCTTTTTTTGTTATCATTTCTTGATGTCAGACATAACACAATTTTGAGACATTGTAAGAAGAAGTTATTCATCTTATTCCTGTTATTTGTGGAGGTATTGCTTGATAATATTAGGAGGATATTTTACAGTACCATCATATGCTCTTTTAAATTCAACTAAGGACTGTTTTTAAAAAATAGGCCTTACTCCTCAATCTGTTGCTTCACCTACATATATTATTGAATCATCCTTAGTCACCGTGTATCAAAGTTTTGACACCAACAGTAGAATAGGTACCGACAAATTAAGGGAAGAAATAAAATCAAATTCTTTCTTCAGTTAAGCTGTGACTTTTGCTGAAATTAAAAAAAGAAAGGCATTTTGAGCTAATCTGAAGTCCACCGACGGTAATAAAAATACTCCTTTGGAGTATTTGGATCCAAATCCTTTGGATGTAGGCCTTTATCAGCATTGAAACATGACTCTAACACCAATTTGGAAAATGCCGTTGGTAGTCAAATTCATGGCTGCGTACTCTAGAAATGTTTTTTTCTGAATACCGTGCAGGCATCACTCACATAGTAAGCCACACAAAAAGATGAGTGATCAAAAACATTGCAGATGTGGAAGTTTCTTATGAGAAAATTGAATCCTTTACATAAAGAAAGCCTGAGCTTGATGAAATACTCAGTTCTTTTGTATCTTTACTCATTAATGTGGCATAAAATTAAGAACGAAAGGGACTTCTTGATTAATGACCTCTGCTAATCATTCCAGTAGAATACACGGAGACATTTCTTATTTGATTCCACTACCAAATTAAGTTTGTGTTAATCATAAATGTCACTTGCACACAAATCACACATAAATATTCAGTGTGATCTATATTTTATCAGTTATAACAGAATGCTTGGCAGCAAGAGTGGGTTTAAACAAGCAATTAGTGAATAAGTTATTAAACATTTTAAACAAATGTGCTTCTTGAAACTCAAATTAGAGGAGTTCAAAGAAATTTAACAGTGTCTTGATTACACAGGTGCCTGAGCTGGAGGCAGATTTGCCATGTACAAAAAAAAAAGAAAAAAAGAGGAAAATGCATTAGAGTGTAACATGGCACAGAATTTTCCTTACTTTTTTTTTTTAACCTGTTTGATCAAGTCTTTTGAAAACTTCCCTTGGCAAATTCTTCAAAAGCAATTTCTGGGGGTCTTTTCTTAGACTTGAATTTGTATTGGCTTCCTCATGCCTCCTCTTTTTGCATCATTCTAAATTACCAGTCATGCATTCATTTTTATGGCCACACAAGTTCACAGAAGATGAGTCTAAAATTGTCTAGAGCAAAGCTTTTTTTATGGAGTCAGTGTTTAATGTTTAATTGCACACGTCATCATTCACACAAAAATTGCTTTCATGTTAATTCAGTGAGGCACACTGTAAAACAATGGAGTTTTACTTAGTCTGGAGTTGCGATACTCTTTTCTTTTTAAACCTGAAAGGCTTGGGATACTGAAGGAGGTACTATGTATCACTTCCATATAAAGCATTTGTATGTATATAAAGCATGAATATGTAGGAAGTTACACTGGATGCTGAACAATGCAATCTTATTTATTGAAAAAAAGGATATTAGGACTCAAAGGTATTGTGGATGGAACAACGGCATTTGCATCTGCAAAGAGGACATTGCATATGGTTAAGACTTTTCCTCAATTCTCAGTTAAGTTCTCTAACAGTAATAATGACCTCAGCATAAGGCATTTCCTGGGATTAATGACTGGCTGGGATTAATAGCCTAAAGTATAGTTTTCAGATATCAACTCCTCCCAGGCATTCATTAATCTCCAGGAAGTGCCTCAGTCTGTGTTGCTTAAATAACATCAGAACAAATATGATATTTTAGCTATTTTGGTGTCAGAAGTGATTAAAGCTTCCTCCTCTCAGCTTTTGTCTTCTAATACATTTACAGTTTTGTAAAAAATGAAAGCCTATGAGCTGCAAGATAGTCTGCATCTCACAGATTAATAAGCACTTGCTTCATATTTGTTTTGCATCAACAGAGTTCCTGTGCTAGGCCAAAGGCCRGAGTGAGGCATTTAGGTTCTGAAAGCTTATTAGTTTCCTCAGACCTCTGGCTAACCAGAAACAGGATTCTGGGTTTCTACGTCACAGCTGTTAAATCTGATCCTTTGAGTAGGTGGTGAAGACAGCCTTTCAATTTCATATGGATTAAGGAAAACAGAGCAATATTCTCAAATCTGACAATATTCCATACTTAAAATTAAGTTATAATGACCAGTGTGAATGCATGGGATGCTAGCTGCTTTTCAGCTCTGAAGCTGAATGAATTTAACTTTTACATTCCAATTTTGTGGTCAGATCTGATGGGTCAAATTTCTTGTTAATATCGTTACTTGTTCTGTGCAGCTCTTCTCCAACATTTGATTTTAAATCTCCTATTTCTGTAAAAATGTGCACTCATAAACTAAATTAAAACTTTTACTGTTTCCTTGGCTACTGAAATTATTTACAGAAAGTGAACATGTGAATTATTAAACTTCCGTATGTGGCTAATTGCACCTGCTGGCTCAGTCAAGAGGATGGGACAGCATTTAGGAATACTGACTCAGGAAGAACTCTAGGAACAAATTATGAATCACAAGCCTGGTCTAGACAGCATTTTATCAATTTAACTATTTCTGTTTCATGCTCAGCTTAGCGCTGTTATCTATCTGGTAGCCTTAACATGTGTTTTCATTCTTCCTGATCCTGTTGGTTGATATTGTACTGTATCTCAGAGTTCTGTTCATGGATTGGAGCACTACCATGCTAACTCCTCACTGGTACAAAAGAAAAAGACCTTCCCTGCTTCCCAAAGCATCCTATGAGATGAGATGAGGCATGGATGCCAATCCAGGGGAATACTGAAGAGGTATTAGCCCATAAGATGGTTTAACTATTATCAAGGCTTTTTTAGGCAGCATTATAAACTAAATTGTTAAAGGAGAAATTAGAAAGAAGACAATGAATTACCCTTATGATTAGAGAGGGAGGGACAGCATGAAAGAAAGGTTGAAGTTGCTGTTTTGATGAATTAATAGAAAAAAATATAATCATTGTTTGCAATTTTTTGTATTTATTGTAGTGCTTCTCCAGTTCTAATGTTAATATAAATTCAGACTGTACATTAAGGAAATCCTGGGTGTAACTGGGAGCCAACAAATAGTTTTCTTAGTCTCTTCTGACACATTAGTCTTGTATGTGGTTCATGGTTCATTATGTACATCGGAAGAACACAGTTGATGTTGTTCCTGTCAACAGACCTTGAAAACTATCGATAAGGATGTGGATAATAAAAAGTAATAATAGCAGAGGCATCATTAAAATAATATATCAATTTTCCTTTCATTTATCAGATTAATGTAATGAAATTAAATTCCAAGTGATTGTCTCCCACACATACTAAGCTTGAAGACTTGAAAAAGGTTTGTTGGCTTGTTAGTTGCTCTATAAAATTTTATCTCTCCCACAAATCTTGCTTCATTTAAAAAAGGAAATTTCAGTGATCATTAAGCTAGAGCATATCTCAAAGAATATGACCTAGTTCAGGCTGAAATTAGTATTAAACATCTATGAATAAAAGAAATGTGAAATTTTACACAGGTGATTCAGGGCTCTTTTCTCATATTGGTTATTCAACAATAAATAATTCCTCAAAGACTCACTATCATAAAGGCACAACCCAGAGAAATCACTGCATACATACTGCATACATATAGTGACCATATGTATTCCTCTACAGAATGTTATATGTGGTTGTGAACGTCACCTGCATTTGCAAACCAAATTTGTCACTAAATGGTCATTCTGGACTATCAGCCCAAACTCTGAAAATTTTTCATGCAAAAACTGAGTTGCTGGAAGAATGCATAGGTAGTTCATAAGAATGTGCATTTTTTTTAATCAAAGTCATTAATGTGGACTAGAAAAGTAGGAATGAGGGTAATAGCTTTTAAATAATTATGAATACATGAGGCTCCTATTCCTTTTCCGTGGAAGCTTATCATTTCACCAGAACTGTACCTGATTGACATAGGTATGAAAATTAAAAATCAAGCCAATAGCTTAACCAACAGCCTGCATTAAGAATATATTGCACCACTTCAGTGAACAAGTGGCTGCATTTGTGCTGTATGATACATTTAAGTTATCAGTTTGTAACAATTAAGATATTTATTTTCARTTATAGCAATATTCTGTCCTAATAATTTTAGGAAAAGGATATTTAGTTAGAGTTCTGACATAAGCATGTCAGGAGTTATACTGGGACTACAACAAGGGAACAGAGAAAAATATGTTTTTGCTTAGTTGAATACTATGAAGCGCTATTATATGTAAATTCTGAAAACATATCCCTTCGGTTTCAACAGAATGATTAAATTCAAAGCTAGAAACTAAGAAGAAGGCATTTTGGGGGAGTAGGAGATGACAACTTCCTACTTTGTAAAACATTTCCATATCTTCCTGTCTCTCAGAATTTTTAGTGCTAAATAACGTACTTTCCCAAACTGCTGCCAAAGGCAAAATCCTCACCATTCCCAGTCAAGGTAGATTTGGTTCCAGTGTAATCTCCAAAAAGCATGAATCCTATTGTAGATATATGCAAACGTATGTTAGCAGAATAAAGAGCAGAGCAAAAGCAAGCAAGGCAGTGGATACATAATCCAGAAAGAAAAAATATATTTATAACACAGAGAAAACAATGTGCAGCTTTTCCTGACTGTTTAAACTGATGATCTTCATTGTTTTCCAATAGTTTTTGCAATACATTCTATGGATGTCGCTTACACAAATTTTGTGGAGCTAATCTGGATAGAGTTATAACTAAGCTTTTCTGGCCCTCAGGCACCTTAGTTTTGGCAGTCTCCTGCTGTTTGCTATCAGTGTTCAACCTGCATTACTTTTGTAGGCTGCGAGAAGAGCTTTTTAGTATTCAGTACTGTGCCTTTTTATTCCATCTTCAAAAGGGTTTTCATTACACTTTATGTAGTGAGGCCGTACTGTGTTTGCTACCACAACTTTCCTTGTCTCATGCTTTTACATGTATGATTTTGCATCATTCACCAGCACCACTGTAGCTAATACCTGTTAATATTTCCATTTTAAACTCCTATATTCAGGATTTAATAATGCAATTGCAGAAATCTCAGGGTTGAAAGTTGTCATTGAAGATGAGTGAATATGGAAGAGAAGGCTGATGGCTTGTCTGAAAATACATTATTTCTGGTGCAGCTCTGTAGGCTGATGTGTATCATAGTTTTCTGAATGCCCATTTTGCTTAAATACAGTTAGGAAAGTTTAAATCAAAATTGTACCTGGAATTTTATGAGTCCTGCAGACTTTTTATTTATTGTACGGAATTTCTGAATTATATTTAATGCTGCTAGAAGAGATTATGCATATGTTTTGTTTCCTAAGATAAATGAAAAATGATCAATCATGCTAATGATAAATACATCATTTAGAATATTAAGCCTTGACAGCTTTATATGTCAATTAAATCTTAGAAATTAGGTGTCCTGTTTGCATATAGCATACATATACATGCAAAGATGGTGATCTTCATTAAAAAGATAGCATTTATCAGGGGTTGCTTCTTCACATTAGTAACATAAATGGACTTGCTTAAATAACAGTAGGATCTCAGAATTCATGGGGATAACTTTTAGTAAAGACTGACTTTTCACTGTTGAATTCTTGTGATACTGTAAACAATATGGGAGGGAGAAACAAAAACAAACAAGACAAAAATGAAAGAAGAGCTGACCTTTTTTCTAGCCTGTCTAGCCTGAATTACTAGCTGAAGAATGAGAGGGTCAGGGTAGTATTGAGGAAAAATGTAATATACATATTCCACTTGTTCCTTATGTGTAGTTATTATACATTCAGGTTCACACTGCCTTTTGCGATTTGAGAGAATAAGTGACTTCTGCTCAATTTTAATATTTTAGTTAAAAAAAATGCAAGCACTAATCAAGCTCCAAATTGATAGGTAATAGGCATTTAACTAAATATAAAAGCAGATAAATAAAGAATGTTACTTTGTATTAGTCTTGAAAACTGGAGGGCACTAAGTTAACTTCCTTTCCATCTGTGCCTTCCCTTCAAGGTTTCTAAAGTGTTTTGAGGTTAGAGTTTTCCCTGGTCACCCAAGAAATTAAATTTCCGGGCTCACTTTAGGGACATGCAACACAATGAGTGCCCCAAGAGACTTCATTTTAGTACTCAATAATTTCATTTCACTTTATTAAATGAAAACCTGACACTAAGCAGAATCACAGAATGGTTGAGGTTGGAAGGGACCTCTGCAGATCATTTAGTCCAAGCCCCCTGCTCAAGCAGGGTCACCTACAGCAGGCTGCCCAGGACCCTGTCCAGAGGGCTTTTGAGAATCTCCAAGGATGGCGACTCCACAACTTCTCTGGGCAACCTGTTCCCATGCTCATTTACCCTCACAGTAGAGAAGTTTTTCCTCATGTTCAGACATAACTTCCTGTGTTTCAGTTTGTGCCTGTTGCCTCTCATCCTGGCACTGGGCACCACTGAGAAGAGTCTGGCCCCATCCTCTTGACACCTTCCCTTCAGATATTTATATGCATTGATAAGATCCCCCCTCAGTCTTCTCTTCTTCAGCCTGAACAAGTCAAACAACTATTGAATAACATTATTTTCAGCCCCAGGTGAACTTATTAATGATTTTGGTGACCATTTGGTGTTTATTTTTAAGGACCCTTAAATAGAATTAAAGATGCATATGTCCCTTCAGAATCAAAACTAAAGATAAAGAATTCAAACTTCATTTCTTGACAACTTTACCTCATGTTTTTCTTACTCTTTATTCTCTAGAGCCAAACAGTGAATGCTGAACTTCAGCAAAGTTATTTTTTCTTAAAAATTGGCTAATGACCTCATCAATATATTTCCTTCATGGGTATTTTTGCTTCATGGAAATCACTTCAGTGCTTCCGGCTCCACTCAAAGTACTCTTAGCAATTTTAAACAGGAGAAGATTAGGAAAGTAAAATAAATAAATGAATAAATACGCCATCATAATAGGATTTTTTTTAAACATCACAAGCTGCTTTTATGTTTTAGCTAAGTCAATTCAATTCATAACAGTCAATTACACTGAGAACTAATTCAAATCTTTGAAAATCTTCTTTCAGAAGATAAGCCAGTCCCAAAATGCCTTTCAGTAAGATCTAAGACATTCCAGAGCCTCAGGTCCAACTTGGATGAAGCTTTTGTGTATCTTTCACTGCAAGAGCAAAAATGATGATGCATGGACCTTGGAGCCGGATTTTATTTATCTTAGCTTTAAGATAAATTCTAGAGGTGCTAGATTATGTAAATATTAGTTTCACTTCACTTTTTTTAAACATTAGGCCATAAAACAAAGCAAAGTTTAGTAAAGTAAATTACTGACAACTTACCAAAGGCCTACAGAAAAAATATATTAAAAGCACAAAATCAATATTCTGGGAGGTAAATGAAGTATCACCTAATCTTACCTGAGCACAAAGTCAGTGAAAATCCAAATGCAATGTGTGAAGTATCTAATTTAGAAAATATCCATCATGCAATTTAAGATAAATAGAGTGGGATAAAGAATTAAGGATAGAATTTCAAATTTAGTTTTTGATAACCCCAAAATGTGTTTATATAGGGCCAGTACATTGCTGCAGAATTAGAGAAGAAGAAACAGTTTCCTCCTGTTGAATGAATTCTCCCAACACTAAAGCAGAATCATAGGCCAGGAGCTGAAATGAGAACACAGACCATTACAGAGTTGCTTGTGGCTCTTAAGCAATTTTTTAAAGAAGTGGCTAAGAATCAAGGAAAGAAAATTTAGCATCGCCAAGCCTTCAATCTTCTCTGTGCCAGCTAGTGGAGCTGAGGAGTCAGCTGATAATAATGTCTCCTGTTCTTCAAAAACATACAAACATTTTGGAATACATTAGAGATCTTCAAATGCTGAATAGTTTTTTTAATTCTATGGATGAAACAAAAAACCATGGAGGAAAATGTTTTATGTCATTGTTAAGGTATTTCCAGTTTAAAGTTTGGGGGCTTTAATTAATTGTACTTCAGAAAAGGTTAAATTGTGTTTTCTTTTCAAAACAATAAAAAGGAAAACAGGAAACATTTCATTTGAGGATATTGACATGAAACATTTTTAGATTTACTTATTATTTGTTGTTTTGGGGAATTCAATGCAATTATTTGACTCCATTAGCTTCCTCCAACATTTTTTTGTTAAAGAAACTATTCCTCTAATATTGTTCAGATGTATCGATCTATTATATAAATCAAATATAAAATGAAATGATCAATCATTAAAAAAGAATTAGTTTATTCCGAAAATGTCAGAGCAGTAAATTTTGACGTTAGTGAATTAATTTTTCCACCCATATGGTTCTTCCCAACAACATTCTGGTATGCTGGCAGTCAGACTATTTTGTTTATGATGTGATCACAAATTCTCAGTAAATATGTTTCCATCAAAGAGTCACTGGCTGGAATCATTCCAAATTCAGTGGTTTCAGTGGAAAACTGAATGGCCCTGAGCAGCTCAGTGTCAAGCCTTTGCCCAAAGGTTAGTGAAGTATGAGTTTTATTCAGTTACTGCGTGGACTCGAAAGAACTGGACATGTGATTGACTTGGTGGTTGTCCTGTGATTCACCATGGGATTCTTCTTCATGTCATTTCCTAAGCCTTTGATGTAAATAACATCAGGCCAGCTTCAATCTGTGATTTTGTAGTTATATTTTGAAAATTGATTTCTAAAAGTCAAAGTGTAGCCACACAGCATGAAACAATAGATTAATTTCATTTTCATGTATTTATTTTAAGAAACTGAAATGTTTTATTTTTACAAATAGCCAAGAAACTTGGGCTATTCTTTCAGGTGCCCTTGAATGCATTTGTGTTGGAATTTTTTAAAGTTACTGATAAAATGTGTTAGAAACAAGGGTGAGTCAAAGGATTGCATCTGAAAGGGCACAGTAGTGCTAATAGCCTATCAGGAACTTAACTACATGACAGCTCTGAAAGCAAATGCAAAACTGCCAACAGCATCTGGGGAGTCAGCCAAGAAGCCAGATGCTACTGGAAAAAGAATATCCTCTGCTGTTTGGTATTTGGGGTCCCATGGCTGTCATTGAAAGACAAAAAGATCCAGTGTATTTCATTAAACAATATGCTAGGCCTCAAATGCCTCTACTGTTCTTGAGGACGATTTCATACTGCATAGTGGTGTTGCCAAGAAAGAAAGAAAAACAAAAGACAGTCAGTCATATCTAGTAATGTACAGCAAGGAAGTGAAAAATAAAAGCAATTTTCCAATCTATCTTCCTTGGTACGTTAAATCTGGCAATCAGAGAAATTCAGGTGTAGTTCAGGATCCTGGGGAATGAGCTAAGCTAAGAGCATCATTTCTAGTTAAATCTGGCCTCCAATATTCATTTTTAAATCACTTTGCTGCTGTGTGAATCAGATAAATTTCAAATGCAGGGAATTACTTAAGAAAGGGTCCTGTAAAGAAAAACAAATCTAATCCATTTTATTTACCAGTTCCTTAATGCTGAGAGATAAGACCAGGAACAGATATTCTTTTAATTAAAGATTCACGAGATTGATCTTGATTTGTGTTATTTATCTGTTTCTCCAAATTTTCTTCTCCTTTTATTTTAAGGATTGATTGGAGTAATCTGTGTGTACTGCTTAATTTCCAGCTTCATTTATAACTGTGGTAGATAAATTTCCTATGCACTTACTCTGGATACCATGTTCACTTATTTTCTTAAAATTAAGAGCAATATACTCTTAAAGAGCTGATGAACATTTTAGAGGTGAGTGTGGTTCAGAAGTATTAGCAGAATTTACCACAGTGGTGGTTTAGAATGTTCTTAAAGGTTCTTGGACTTGCCTGGACAAAGAGTGGGATAGAAATAAATAACGCATAGGTAATTATCATAAACATCTGAGACTATTGGCAGTACTGTGAAAGAACACTTCGGATGTATAAATCATTCGGATAAAACAAGTAAGTTTCTGATTTTAAAAGAGACACTATCCCATTTTATTTTAAAATATCTTACATCACTGTGCTTCCTTGTGTCATCTTTTCTCTTGAGGAGGCTAATGGAATGTATTTTCTTATTTTGTGTGAAGATTATTATTATGACAGCTCAGTTTCATATGACTACATTATTTGAGAAGTTCAAAGATAGTTTTAATAGGCTTTTAGTAATTTCTGTGTGATATTCATACTTTAAACACAGGGAAGAGCTTTGAGTTTTAGACAGATGATGAATTGAATAGACTGGAACTGGAAGCAGGGAATAATGAGAGGCCAAATATTGGCCTTCTTTGTTATATGGCATAAAAACAGTTTTCAGAAACAACTACTCCTTCTCAGCAAACTGTGAACTTCCTAGATAACTACCAGATTCCTCTGCACACCAAGGTTAGTGTGCAGATCAGATCTCCAGCTGCCAAAGTATGAGACATTGAAAGAGGCAGTAGTGATTTGAAGGAAAAAACCTTTATCTTTCTATAAACAAAGGTTTCCCCGAAATCTCCCCAAGCACACAAGACTCACTCAGTAGGTTTTAGTACAGCAAAATCACACAAGTCTTAAATAATGCTGCATTTTAAAATGACAGATAAGAGGGTAGGAAAGATTCTGGAATGTTTATTTTTTCTTACTGCATTCATTGTCTTTCTCCAGGGAACAATGGCCTAAACATCTCGGTGACTGTACTAGGCATTATATTGGCTATCAACAGGGCTTTTTTGAATCCTCTGAGCTATAAAGTGTTTTGTGAAGTGTTAACTTCAGCAATAAGAAAATCTGGGAAAAGAGGGAAAAACCATGTGCCTCATGAGATAAGAAGGTAAGTCTTGCTCTTTTGCAGACATTTTCCAGCTTCTCTGTTTCTGTCATCCACAGTTACGAACTGAATAATTCTGAGATCTGTTTGAGTAGGGAGGTATGAATCTGGAAACTGAGTTTATAGGTATCAGGACAAACTGCTACAGAAACTAGCACATCCCACTGCGAGTAATGACTTGCATAAAAGATGTTCAGTTACAGCTGAACATCAGCCAGTTACAATTTACCTCTCTTCATGATGTTGGCAGCTTTCTCTTCCTCATTCAATTCTCTTTTTCTTTACCTTGAAAGAATTTGTATGACTTGACATTATTTTCCTGAACAGCACAATTTTCTAATAATACAAAACCAAACACCAAGCATACATTTTAGTTTAACTGTCCAATACTATTCAACCAGCATTGGCATTATTAAAGTCTCTTCTTTAGAGCAATGCACAAAGCAGAGTATGACTGCAAACCCATACTTGAAGCCTGCAGGTAAGGAAGATAGTAAATCAGTCATGTGCCTAAACTGATTCATACCATATCTTATGGTGGCTCAAAATAACGTACATTTTTGGACAACAGAGTTCGGTTTGATTCCAGTTTCACCTAGAGAGCTTTGAGAGAACAGAAGATGGTACATTGGTTGAATTGTTAGATTTCATACCTCTGGGCTATGTTTGACACTTTGCGAACCTGAAAAAGTGATTTACTCTCTGAGGGAGTGTCTTCCAGTTTAGTTCTATGATTCCAAAAGGCTAACACTTCATATTTCATCCAACAATTTCTAAATCAAGCAGAATTTGGGAGTCAAAACATATGAAGAGCCACTAATATTTTGGTACTCTTTACCCATATCACAAGTTGAAACTTCTCTGAAGGGGATATGGAAATGGTCAAGAACAGAAGGGGAGGCAACTTTTTTCCCCACAGTGAGCCACCAACAGAACAAAGAACTAAAAAAAAGAAATTATCAGCTAAGGATGTGGAATTACCTTTCCTTAGGAAGAAAAGGGGAATAATAAAGATTTCTGGGTTCCTATTCTGTTACCTGATGTTGTGCAAAACTTTATGATTGTTCACATCACGGAAGAGTGGTAAAACAATTCCTTCCAAATGTAACAGTAGGGAAGGGGAGAGCAAGTACCTTTTATGGTTAGTAATTTTCTTTGAATGTTGAACTTTCAAGAACTAAAAATATTGTTCTGAAAGGGGCAACATCCTCTAAATGCGATCCATGACACAATAATTTGTTTATTATGAATGTCTTCAGGGCTGATCCAGTAAAGAGGCAGAATGCTGACATGATGACTCAAGCCTGACCACATTTAGAAATTTCAGGTCAAATCATAATTTTTCCTCCAAATTCTTCTTTTAAAACACAGGAGTCCCAGGACTTTAAGAGCATAATTATTCTTGTTTTTGTGATTCCCTTCTCACATCCCATGAAATGCTCAGAACAGCATCCATTGTGTCCACAATTATACTGCTGGCAAGTGTGAGGAAATGAATGGGTACGGTGTGGAAAACATTCTTGACCATAGTATGGGTTTGGATATGAGTTTAGGGTTAATTTTTTAATGAACCATTTAGGGAACTGTGGGAATAAAATTATTGCCTGCACAACCATTCCAAATACCATGGAGTCAAAGCAATCTGAGTATGGCCTTCCCAAATATATATATTTGGTGTCCCAATACTATACTGACCTTCTTAATGCACTAACTCCTGTTGCTAATTAAAATTATAGGCATCAAAGGAGGGAAATTGAATATATGGGATATTTTCTCAACCTTCATCCTGGCTGGGAAACAGCATTTGATATTGGTTTTATGTAGCTTCTTGTTTTTAGTTTGTGAATGGGAGGGGAGAGTTTCCTCAGTTTTGATGAATGCTGAAATCTTTCCAGTGGAACTGAATTTTCAAGAGTGTATAGGCATCTCCTGATTTATACAGATTTTTTAGATGCATATATTTTATTCAGACTCATAAGGGAAAAGAAGAAAAAACAGGAAGATGAGTAAAGAAAGAATTTGCAAATCCTGAAATGGGCATGGGATCAGTGGTTAACATTGCCTAGACTCTGCTTTAGGAAGTGCTGAGCCTTACAGTTTAAATGAAATGAGTGGAACAGAGAGAAGCAAAGTTTGTGAGGAGAGGAAGATGGAGGTGGTGTGGAATCTTATTTAAGAAATAAATAAAAAAAAAGATTTATCTAAGAGTGCAGAATCTAAAGAAATGATGGCTGTTCAAGAGTTTGGTTTAATGGTGTCTTTGAAGAAACATTGCTTTCCTGAACTGACTGTATATATTTAGAAAACCGTGGCATTTTAATATTCTCTGAGATCTAAGAATACAGACAGGCTTATTTCAAGTTTGGAGTGTTAGAAAAGTGTCTATGACCAACATGAGAAAACAGTCTCTTCATGCTTTTCAATGCTCAAAACATATTCAAATGTTAAAATCCAATAATTTAATTGCAAGAACAAACTCACTGATGTGTGTTTATCTTTCTTTTACACACAGGGATTTACTAAAAATCACCTTATGGAAAAGTAGTTCTATGTGCTAAAATCCAAACTCAATGGAGCACTACACATAAAAGTTATTAAAATCAAATGGTTCCTTTAAACTTTAAATTCAAACTCAGAGCACCAGCTAATCCAAAAGGAAATTAAGTGAAATGTCCCTCTGGGAAATGGTAAAACTATTGCACTCAGGAAGAAAGTTAAATGATGAAGCAAAATAAGAACAATGAAATTCCTTGGAAAATATGTATTTTCACTATATATATATGTGCATATGTGCACACATTCAAGTGTTAAACATTCAAATTGTTTAATTGCTGCAAAAGGCACACTTTTCAAAATCATGTGAGCACCTTTTAGCCTCTTCCTTTTTATTAAATTGTCCAAATTCAAAGAGAAATAGGTCATTTAAACTTTTGTTTATTGATATTTTCTCACTGTACAAAATATAAATGTCAAACCTTTAACAGAGCAGTCATATTACAACTATAAAATTCTGATTGAAGCTCAAGGTCAAGAGTCAAGAAAAATCACCCTGTCTCTACATACCAGTGTAGATCCCACACTCAATGAAAGGTACTTTGAAAATTCATATTACATGATGATTAGCCCCTAGTTTCTCTATAAAATCTTAGAGCAAATCAGATCTTTCCAGCATCCATTATTGTTCTTGAAAAGAGATAAACAATCAGTAGATATTGTTAAATAAAAACAACTGAACATAGAAATGCAAATGTGTTGCTGTAAGGTGCTTCAGTAGACTTCTTAGCCGTCTGGGCTTCATTGCTTCAGAATTGGGAGTAGGTAGCACCTATCAGTGTCTTTGGTAGCTGTGAAAACTAGGCTGCATACCAACAGGCTTGGAATTCTTGTAAATGTGAGTAGACTTGCCACTGGTCCCCAAATTTTTGTATGAGTGGCTTAGATAGCTATCAGGCACATATGCTCTCCTTCAGATCTGATTCTTCACCTGAGAGCTTAGCTATTTTTCCTAGCAATGTCAGATGGTCTAAAGAGCAATATTCCTCACCCTAAAAACCATGTCTCACTTCTGTCCTTAGTCCATCATAGGTTTAACAGCATTACTTTTTCAGTTATTGCTCAGTATGACTGGACACCTTTCAAAATGGAAGCTTCACTCCATCAGTAAAGAATAGGATACATATATATCTTCTCCTCAAATCTGTATATTTAATTAAGCTAATCTAATTATTTTGTGTGATTAAGAAAGCATGCCTCACTTGTGCTGAAATAGTTTTTACCTTTAATATAACTCTTCGAGATCTAAAAGAAATGTTATACTAGAAATTTTGCCAATAAGTAAAGGAAGTGGGCGAAACTGAAGACCGATACATTGCTTCTTTAAGGGAACTTGTTAAATGCCAGCACTTGAAAAGTCCAGCAAAGTACTCTTAATGCATTCAATAAAGTCAGTTCTGTAAAACATGTTATTGAGTAATTATTGCTTAAACCAGAAGTTCTACATATTATTAGCCATCTTGATGCTCAGATTGAATAAACTAAAGTGATTGCTTAAGGAACCACAAATACGATAATCATGAACGTTGTAGCTTTATGTAGGTGTTCTGAAAAAATTGCCTTATTGTCTTTAGTGTGAAACAAGATTACTTTTCCCTAAGCAATGCAGTGGAAGATACTTAAAATCAAGTATGTGAAATCATTGGTTCCCTAATGTCACTGTTCTCAGTAGAGATAATTGCTTCATTCAGTTCATAAATTCTCTTGCTTGTTTGCATTTGTAGCTCTACCACAGAACTTTGCTCCACCGATCTAATGTTAGATGTTGGTTCAGCTCTGTTATTTCTGATTGAATCAACTTACCTTCAATATAGTAAGCTGGCAGCTTTTAAAGATGGATCCAATATCTTTACCACTGGTTTTTGCATAGAGATCAATCAAGATCCAAAAGAATAGCAGTAATTTATTTGCTTCCTAATGTCTTAATATTTCCTCATCCTTTTAGAGGGCTTGTCTGACTTCTGATTAAGTTATGATGTAAGTGTCCAGTGTTTTTCTACCTATATATATTTATCTCAGCTCAGGAGACAGAACATGTTAATTGTGAGGGAAGCAATGGATTAAAATCAGAAGAGACAGTCATTTATTATTATTTATTTTTATTATGATTATGTCTAAGAAGGGCCAATCATCTCACAGTCCTGAACAGATAAGAATGACCAAGAGCTTGATCTGAGTACAACAGCCCAGAGAACAGAAACAACTTGAAACATGTTACCTGTAAAATAAGGATTATCATCCATTCTTCTAACAAGTAATTAATCATCAGCTGCTCTAGCAACAGGACTAACTCTTACTTTGTAATCAGTCAACTATATTTATTTATTTTTTAACATCAGTGTGATTAATATTAATTAATACCTCGAGCTCATTCTTCCACAATGGCTTGATACTACCAAGAAAAATATATATCAGCTCCTCAGAATTTTGGAGATGAGCCATAACCTCAATTATTTCCTTCTACACTGATGTTGCATTTGTTAAGCCTATTTACAATTTTTTTATACTAGAAAAGGAACTATTTGCTTTCACTAAACTTTGTTTTTGTGAACTTTTCAGAACTTTTCAGAATTTTGACAAATAATTTTGTTGCCCGAATAATGGATATTACTATTTTATTTTTAACGATTTCTTGAATCAATTGAACTGGCTACAGCTTATGTTAATCTTCCCTATGTCAACAGCTCTTGTCAATCCACAGCAAAGAAACTCCTCAGTAATCTCCTGTTATGCTGGAGGTCATATCAGTTTCAGTAAACTTGACCTTTTTTTCTAAATTAGAACATACCCATATGGAGATTTTGACATTTGACATCACTCTACATCAGAAAATATGTCTTGGTGTCACAATGAATTGCTTGGCCCACTTGGCTCATAAAATGGCCCTAATATTCCATTCTTTTGTCTTCTTCCTGATTCCTTTTCTGGAAAAACTCTGAGTAAAAAAAAAATTAGGAAAAAACACAGAAAACAGTTTGAGCTATGAATAGCTATCTATCTCTCACATCCCTCTACTAGCTCTATAAATGAATTAAATTCTGAGATGTTTCTCAATGGTAAGTCAGATACAAAATAAGTAAAAACCTGTTCAGCCAAGTTTTGCAGCTAGCAAAAACTTATTTACTTATTTATTTATTTACATCACAATGAGCAGTAATGTAGTACTTTGGTAATGTATAGTAGCTTGCATGTTTCGTTACATTTTTGTGTCTCCTGACTTGCTTTCCGCCCAAAGATTACTCAGTTTCTCTCACAATAATATGCATACAATTTCATATTTATTGTTTTCAGAATATCGCATATGCTATTATCCCTGACTCACTTTCCGTCATTTCATTTACATTAGTTCAAAATAGTTGTTTTTACTTCTGTTCATTTCAAATTTTTGATAAATGGTGGTATTCACCCATATTGTGTTGCTCATCATTCAAAGGCATAGCTTTTGAGAAGGGCTTCATCAAAGTCAAATATCTAGTTCAATGTATCATAAGTGTAGGCATTTGTGATTTTTCTTGTACGTCCTCTTTGTGCTACTCTGTGACACAGTCCAAGTAGCCACCCTGCAGAACTACATGTGGAGTGTGACTGACCGAAGAAGCACTTTCCTAGCCCATGCTGTCTTACCAAGTAATAGGTCATTCAGTTTTCTGTGTAGAATGAGATGTACAAATCTAGGTGGCATTTCTAAAAAAAATGTTCCTAATATTTCCCAAAGGAAAATCCTACTTAGTTAGAACACAGTTTGAACAAAATATAAATTTATGTTTAATTCACGGAATAATTTCCAATAGAAAGAGCTCTTTCTATTTTTACTGTTAAGTTGAAATATTTGTTTCTAATTTTAATTTGAATGCAATATTTATCTAAATCAAATTTTAAACAGAAAAGAACAAAGCCTACAAAAACTGAATGAAATATTTTATTTTGGATGAAACCAAAAAATTAGATTTCATTCAAACTGATTTTTTCAAGTATTCTGATTTTTTTCAAATATTCTGTTTTTTTTCTCGTTGGAGAAAATAATATTACTTGTTTTTATTTTAATTTTTGAATTTGGTTACAGAACTCAAAACCCAATGATTTGAACAGTTCTACTGTCAGCTTCTTTACTTGTTACTTCAAAACTGTTAAACTGACAAACATGTTTTATTTCTACAGTATTTTTCTCATCATGAATGTCAAAGCTCAGTAGTCTTTTTCTGTATTTCTCTTTACTAATTCCATTTATTTTGGGCAAGAGGTTGCCTAAAAGCTTCTGGCATAATATTATAAAGATAGTAATATTGAGGGAGAGATTTTGATAGTTGTTTAAAAATTTCAGTACAAATCTTCATGTGTTTATTATCCTGAATGAAACTTAAAGTTGTGAACTGAAAAGCCTTTACTATTTTGTAGCTTAGATCATGATCCATTATTTGCTCGGTATTTATATGAGACTCCATAACAGCCCAATTGGTTTATAAATTTGAAAATCAAATGTCCAAGCTAGATACTTGAAAAATAACAGAATATTTAATAACTTCAACTGGAGTAGAATCTGGGAGTCTCTTTCAATATGTCTCCTAGAAAAGGTAAAGAAGGTTTTATTAAGCTTCACTGAAAAAGGCTATGGTATGCAGATGAACAATAAGAGTAGCTTCGTTAGTGGCAGCTCCTTTTAAGAGCAAACTTAGTGTGTAACTGAAAATGCTCCAGGTTTCCTTTCTATAGCCCGCCATCTTTGGAGCAATATATCATCTCAGCATCTTCTTGTGATGATGTATTACTCAAATACATCATCAGCCTGAACAGTGTTTCAAATGATTTATAAGCCTAGTAAATCATTAGAGTGAGGCGCACTGATGATGTATTATTCAAAGATGGTACCATATGGGTAAGGAGGTTTTAAGTGCAGATTCAACAGAACGAAAGGACAAAGCGTACAGCGCAAACAACTTTACACCATGCAGAAGGCTGCTGCCCTGAAATTGCAAAGGAGTGTTAATTCCAAATGAGCTCCAGAAATATTATAGACTACTGCACCTCTTTTCTTGTGGCTCAATCCGGATGCCTCCTGGTAACAAGGAACTGTATAGGTGATACTTCTAAATAAGACAGATGTACAAGTGAAGACTCTGAAGTGGAATAATGGGCAAAGGAATCATGGCACTTATCCTTACCAAAATTCGTCTAAGGAGACATGGAGCTATGCATCTTAAATACCTAGCTGTAATAGAGGAGAGCAGGAATGTGCTCGTGYCCGTGCAGAGGTGTAGGCGGGAAGGAGAGTGTGACGGGCTTCTGTTGATTCAGAATGCAGTCCTGGGTCATTCATCTAAACTGCAACAGAATCAGCACACTGAAAATTTTCCCACTGCTGTTTGTAGTTATATGAATGCGCCAAAGCCTTTCTGTACATAGTACAATAAAAGAGTTCTTGAAAAAGAATTTGGTCATAATAACTTGGCAGTACCTAAGAAAGTTAGAAGTAACTCTAGTAACACATTTTATAGCCATTTATTTCTTGCTATTGTAAATTACTTTTTATCCTACAATAAGGAAGAGAATACAGAACTAGCTTTCTTACAAAAAATGCTCTCAAGGTGTTGGGGCCCTTGCGGTACTTCAGAACAACAATCTATATGAAATATAGATTGTGGAACTACACTGTTTAGGATTAGTTGCTTAGCACAACTTGCTTAGCATGAGYAGCTAAATTTGCTGAAGCCTTAGGCCTCAGACTGTAGCYGCTGCTATGTGCTTTGAAGTAGTTTACCAAGGACACTGGTGCAGCTGGGAATGATACATCCTGAGAAAGTACAGATAAACTAGCAGAAGCCAGTGGGAACCAAGGTTAAGGGCTAGACAGCTTTGCTAAACAAGCAGCAAGGTACAAGGCATGACCGCTGYGTGCGTGATCGGTGCAATGATTGGCTACCTGTGACATAATCTGTATGAACCACAAATCAAGGGCCAGAGCGCCGAATACCTGTACTTATAAAATGGGCAAATTGCTGAATAAAGATGGAATTGAACCTGCATTCTGTGAATGCGTATGATTCTTTCCCGTCACTCCCGCGGACCGCGACATCAAGGAAAGAAAAATGAGGAAGCTTGGTATGACTAACACTGACACTTTAGTTACACTTGAAGGTAGCAGTTTCTGTATATACAACAATGCCCTACTAGGTGTTTCATAACTTCTCTAAATAAAACATACTAACTAGATTCTGATGGAATATCATATATATTTCTGAGGAGAGTGGGCCCATTTCCTTCCTAATCCTTCAACTTTTATTTCAGATTACCTATGGGTCTGTAGAAGTTTGTTTTCAAGTTGCTTGTTGCAGCTTTAACAATCAATGTTCCTGCATTTTATAAAAATAACAGGTAATGGCAAGAGAACTGTTCATGCACACATATCTTAAATTTTCCAGTGGGGCTTTGTGTAATATTTCTGTAGCAAAGACAATAATGAAGCAAAAAGGAACAAGTTCAAACATCTACAACGTCAAAAAACACCAGTAGAGTGAGATCCAAAAGTTTAAGGAAGGAAAACTTCTAGTTTTCCTAAGGAAGGAACTTCTAGTTCATCAAAATATAATCACAAAACCACCTTTCCTTGGAACATCCGGCTGCGGGGCTCAACATATGTGTGTGTAACACACAAACAGAAAACTGATTTTTTTTTCTCTTAGATATTAAGGTTCTGGGAAGAGAAACTGCCTTTATAGTTTAGGTCAAATTTGGGAAATAGGTAAATTTTCAGGCATAAGCTTTTATTTGAGTCCTACTCTTTTATTCTAACAATTCTAACTCTTTTATTCTTCTTCCTCATTCTTCTTGAGGAAGACTTAGGCCGTTGATCTTAAGATGCAGAGCATATGAGAAGGCTGAGCATAACACCAAAGAAAAGGGGTAGGTTAAATAATGTTAATTAACATTTCCCAGCACCTCCAACATTTTAAACTGCATTATTAACAATTTTTTTCTGTAATAATGAGATGATTTGGGGTATAAGTGTTAGTGTCATTGTAACTGGACTAACAATATTTTTTTAATTTTGATCAGAATGTTAAAATGGACTAACAATAATTTCTTGGACCTGCATATAAGGTGTGTTCCCTTCTGACCATAACAAGATTTTGAGTGCAACCAGGTGTGAGTAAGACTTAAAAAAATAATGTTTAGCCATTGAGCCAGGCATACAGTCAGCAGGCATAGTGTACATAGCCCCCACTAAAAAAATTCCTAAACATCAAAGAAGATAATTTCAGAAACTTAGTCTCAGCCTGTCTCTTGTTCTAATGCTTTTAACAGAATTGATAGAAAGAAAAGTATAGTATTCCTACCTTCACGGTTTTTCTGCCTTCCACAGATACTGGGAGATTGAGAAGATGACATCATATTGCTCGTGGATCTAAACACTGTTCTAATTGTAAACTTTTAAAAGGGTTTCTGAAAATAACAGTTCATTCATATATTTTATATTTATATGTATATATATATGTCTTTTTGCTGAAGACTTTTATAGATAGACTAGTTACATAAAAGGTAATTTTTTTTTAATCCTAGGGAATTTTGTCTTTGTGTCCAATGGAGCTGGAACTTCTTGTCTTAAGTCAAAAGCAGAAGACCTTTTACTGTCAGGTCAGAATAACCAACAGTAGAAGATAACCTGGCTAAACATCTGTAAGGCAGAAAAGGATCCGGGGATTATAGGAAATCACAGGCTGAACATGAGTCAAAACCTCACGGTGCTGTGAAAGGGCAGACATTACACTGACATACATGAAGAGCTATGTAGCTCTTTAACAGCAGAGTCTTCAGGTTTTGGTATAAAAGTCCAGGTTCCTAAGCTCCTAATTTGAAAGCAAGATCTGATGGCTATTTGTCAGTACACAGTATGTTTTATGACAGTTATATCCCACTTACTGCAAATATAACATACAGCTGACCTGTAGATCAACAGTCTGGTGAGTACCATGTGTCACACTAGGTCTCACACGTATGCTGCACCCACGGTCTTTTGAATTCTGAAGACAGCCAATTATGTAAGACACAGAAAGTAATCCTTCAATTGTAAGGCCTCAGCTGGAGCACTTGCATTCAAATTTTGGCAGCACTTCTCATAATCAGTTGAAGAGAAACAAGAATAAGCAGAGCAACAGCAATGTTCTGAATCCCAGAAAGCATCACCTAAGAGGAAGATGTGAAGGAATTAGAGTTTAGTCTAAAGAAGATGATACTGACAGGAGACAGCAGTCTTCGAATAAATGAAGGATTGCTGTTGTCTACTCTATTACACATAGTACAAGATGTAATGGGCTTAAATTTTATCAAGGGAGATTTAAGTTATACATTGAAAAAAATCCTAATGGGAGGGACAGATAAGCAGCAAAATAGATTGCCTAAGGAGATTTTAGAATCTCTATCATTAGACAAATAATTATTGGGAATAATTTAGATATAGTTGATCCCATCCTGAGGCAAGTTAACAGACTAAATGATCTCTCTAGGTCCCTTCTGGTAGTATTTTCTGAGTCAGTGCTTCTCTCTACACCACATGGTATGTACATTATGCATTTTACATCTGCCACACCATCTTTCCTGAAATTCCATCCTACTCCCAGGCTTGTTTACCCTTTTTTGACTGCAAGGTTGACATAGCTGTCATAAAATTTAAATAAACTGGTGAAAAAAATGTAGGCTAAGGGGAAAAAGAAAAGGTTAAAAAATAATACAGCAGAGAAAATCAAAAATAGTTTCACAGGTTATCTCTATAAACCTTCAGCTGAATTTCAACACAGATRAAAAGTGAAATCATATCTTTACTTCCTATAGAGTGAGGAATGTGCAAAGGAAGAAAAGAACATTTGAAATAAGTGGATTTTTTTCTTCTTATCCACAAATGAAATACGTCAAAATACATGGGAACATGCACAGGGATAGAATGCCGAATTGCCCTAGTTCTCTGTCAGCTGTTGCTGTGCAGGGTGTATTATCTTTTTGCACCTTTAAAAAGACCAATTCTACCTAAAGTCTCAGCCAAGAGTCTTAGTGAATTGCATCCTTCATGATTTGCTGAGTTTATCACATTTTGAGTATGACATTTCCTAATGTGCTGATGAAACCAGGGATATGTTATATAGTGCATGAAAACCAAGAGCTGCTAAAAGAAATACCAAAATACATCTAAGAATTGCCTTTAAAAATAATATTATTTTTTGTCAATATAGATAATTCATATATGCCTTATTTTATTAAAGATCACAGGAATCATCTTTCTTACTTCTCTCCCCGATGACAGTCCTCCCTCTCCCGCTTTTTAAGATTTAATATTTAAAAATATATTCATTCGAAATGTTTAAAACAGATGAGAAAATGACTCATGAGTAGCTCAGAAGCTACTCTATGCAATAAGAAAAACACATCTCGTAAGATGATATACAAAATA
This sequence comes from Apteryx rowi, assembly GCF_003343035.1. Lineage (NCBI taxonomy): Eukaryota > Metazoa > Chordata > Aves > Apterygiformes > Apterygidae > Apteryx > Apteryx rowi. Next base: position 155,898 of record NW_020447263.1, read on the forward strand.
GAATATGTTAAAACAATATTTAAACTATATGACATTAATTTCACTGCATATTTCCTTTGTTTTAAGATAAAGACCCGATTCCTCTAGCACTTAGAGCAGTGTTAGTGTATATTTGAATAGAACATTTCTTATCTATACCTTTACATTTGTAGATTAAAAAAGAAAAGGAAATTATGCCACAAACTTCATCACTATTAGGATTCACAATATATAAACATTTCGTAGTATTCTGTGTTTTGTACTGGCCAAAAAATCTTACTTTCAAAAGTTCAGTTCTAAAGATAATAAAGGTTTGAGGGGTGAACCTTCTTTTTAGAAACACACTATTTCAATGCTTTGAAACTTTAGAGGAACTGGGGAGGAATTCTGATAGAATTTGCCTGAAAAGGAGGAAAAACAGGTGGGGAGGAAAAATGTTCCATTTCAACATTTTCTATATGTACCAATCTGATTTTTGCTTTTGAATTGAAAATTTTGTTTTAAACTTGGCAAACTTTTAAATGCAAGAAGGCAAAAAGCTCTCCATTAATACACAGAAGAAAAACACAAATAATGTAAAGATTTGTTTACACTACATTCTCTTTTCCTGAACATAGTTTGTTTCATTTCCTGAATTAGCTATTTGGGGGTATTTGGTGTGCACATAGTATTTTTAAAAAGGAAAAGGTGAAAAGGCCTATGTTATGTGAAACATTACATGAAAAAAACGTAGGATTTAAGATCACATTATGAAACACCAGATTCTCTTCTAATCTTTTTCAGGTCTTAACATCTGATGTTGCATAGGCAAGATGGCATAGGCAGATGCAATGATAGAGAGAATAATTAACCTAACTGAGATATGAGAGGACATATAGGTTAGAAGGAAGGCTGCCTTCAGGAGTGTTGGCAGAAACAGTAAGGACTTTCATAAATTAGTGACCTGTCATAGAAATCATGAGGTAAAATGTAAGGATTATTGTTATTGCAAACATGAGCTATAATGCACCTAGGGAATACTTAAAAAGCATGATAGTAAGTATTAATACATTATTTTGAAAATAATGTTCTTCACAATTAAGAATATTTAAATGTACCTCATCCACTTTGACACATTTTCTATCAGATTATAATTTGGCTTTTGCCTTTTTTCCGTGATATCAGTATAATTTTTCTTACACTATGAAAAACTGTAAGATCTAATCATTAGTAAGCCCTTGTATAAGGGATCTACTTAATTTGTTTGTAAAGTCTGATAAATAAATATCTCTGACATAGTAGAAGTGATAAATATTCATAATAACAAATAGCTGAACAAACTCAGGTCTTTGTCTAAAGAACTCTGTAGTTGGTTGGATAGAGCAACAATTGGATGGGCAAAGGCCCAGACTTCAGAGGAGAAAAATAAGGAAACAGGTTGGGAAGCCTGAAACTAAGGTCAAATACCAGTGCTGAAGTGGTCAATGTCGCACAAGAGATTGGTAGACATTGCATGTTGGGGAAGGCAGAAAATACTTCTAGACCTGCATGGACCAGCTGTCTTCCTTTTTCATTGTGTGTAGTTTCAAGGGACTCTGGTACCATACCCAGTGTATGACCTTGAATACACAAACTTTGTCTAGTGATAAACAGACAGTTGTAAGTATAAATCAAAACTCAGCTTATCCTTCCTTCAGTCCCATCTCTCTTTCAGTTGTCTAGATGTGACTCAATGAATTAGTAGCATTCTGCTGCAACACCTTTAATGAAAAATATTAGGCTCCCATGATCCATTCCACTTTCAAGTCTAATCACCCTGGTAGGGAGCATGGAGGTTCTTTTTTGGCAGCTGAAACGTATTCTACTATCTTAATAAATAAGGATGATCCTGTGATCAAGGGAGAGACATGGGCTTAATTCCTAGATGTTCCTAGATGGACTTGCCATCTTGGGCAAATTCTTTTCATGTCTTTTTGTCTTATTTGAAGTTATATAAGTTTTCCTAATATGGGAGACAGGGAGGATACAATCATATCATCACTATTGTCTTCATATCAGCTGCTTTTGGGTCAGTGGAGAGGGAAGCAAGGATAATTTGTGTGTATATGTTTCTGAACATGTTTGGACCTATGGTTGCATGTCTTAGAACATGCAATCATGTCTAAGTTTAAAAAAAACATTGCTATGCTCTTTACTTGAAATAAGCTTCACTTAGCAGAAGAATGCTGTTTCTCTAGCAGAAAAATTACTCTCACAGGTTATCTGACTTTGTTTTTGAAAATGCATTCCCTCTCATACCTCACTGAATACTGTTTCTTTCTCCCTGACATACTTCTTTCATTCAGGCATAGACTGCTGTTTAGTAATGTGCCACAAAAGGCTCATTACCAATGAAGAGTGAGAGTTTTCATTTTACAGACCCATATTATGGCACACATTTCCCACTCCCATCTGCTTGTGTAAATCTCCTGATAAATTAATATCGCTGCCAGAGAAAAGTTATTATTTACTTGGTCTTCTGGTTAAGTAATTGGTGCCTCATTGTATATTTTCCATTGTTTTACTCCCACAAACAGTGTGTTTCATGTAGCCTGAATTGCCATTAATTACAGAAGTGTTTCCAGGTGCCTGTGCTAACTTAAGAGCTGTATGAAAAAAAGAGAGTATATTATATACCACTACAAGAGGTTCTCTCTATGGAGTTAGAAAGCAGCTTCTGCACAAGACCTTTATATCTTCTTGTCCTTGGCAGTATTTAGATGCCCCACCTTTCGGACAACATCCAAGCTGGAAAAGCTCTTTCCTTATTTGACCTGACCTAGAAATAAACCCAGTGTACAGGGAAACGTGCATTTAATCAGCTTGTAGTATTTCCTCTGTCAGGATGGCRTGTGACAGGCAGGGAGAAACTTGATTACAAAGAAAACCTGTAATTCGTATAAGGTACTGAAGAGCACTAAGGAGTATTGCACTTGTAGCACAGACCCTGGACTCTCAGGGGAAGTTATACAAAAAATACACCACTTTCAATAGCAGTGTACTGTGATCGTGTGTCATTCAGCACTATTATCATGTCTCCCATCAGCTAAACCCTGGAAACAGAGAATGTGTAATCAAGAAAAAGATATTAAAGTACTAGAAAGTCTACTACAAAAGCTAGCATTCATTTCAGAAAGAAACATTCTGCAATACCGGATTTTAACTTTTTCTTCTAGTTTATTTAGGTGATGACATCATTCATTTGTCTTCTCCTTTATAGTAATTCCTTCATTCATGATGCTAACTTATTAAAAACTCCCCCAAAGTTTATCAAATACTCTCCCAGAGGTTTTACAGAATTATTAATGTAAAACCGAATCTCAGAGGTGAGAATTCAGGCTGCGTCTGCCCTCAAATGGAAATTGTTAAGTTAACCCTGTATGCTTCTGATGAGGAAAAATAAAAACACGTTGATAGTCACATTCTAAAAGTACCAGATTAAAGGATAAATAAATAGTGTATTCAAATTTAGTTTGAAAGATAATGTACCTAGGCAGTGAACTGAAGATCAGAAATTCATTACAGATTCACTTTGTGTAAAATCTAGCAACATACTAAGTCTGCTAATTAATTAATGTTTAACCAAGCTGAGTTATAGTGCTCTCTTATGCAAGTCAACATGACAGTCACATTTCTACCAAATGAATTCATTATGGCCAGTGAATGAATAGCTAATGAATTTGGAATTGAGGCGCTCTTACAGTAAAAGTAGCCCATAGGGAAATACCCAAGTAAAGTCTTGTAGAGATTTTACTCAAAATGCTAATCAAATGAAAAAGCACAAGAAGGTTAAACAGACAAAATACTTTGTTAATTCCTTAAGAGGCAGTTCTAGGTATAACGAAAGGAGAAGGGTCCTTTGGAATTACTTGATACTTAAGCAGCAGAATAAGATATCCTTTTTTTTCCAAAAGTGAGAAGGGGAAGAAAGGGAGCAGCTGATCCCTTCTGATTGCAAGATATGAAGAAATATCAAATCATCTGTGAGACTTGGTCTTAGAGAAGATTAAAATATAAGTAAAAGATCTGCGACGTGGCTGTGAAAGGTCAGAGTTTAACAATGGGAATCCAGCAAGATTATGTGTTAAGGAGCTCTATAGCTGTGTTTGTTTAAACCAGCTGACAGAAACGGAGATGAAGAATTCCATTTCTAGCTTCTGTACTGATGCCAGGATTAAAAAGCCAGACTCACCTTGAAAATGAGCCAAAAAGAAACCACTGAGACAAAACATTCAGATCTGTCAGTTTTGTAATAATGAATTTTTGAATAAGCAAAGTAGCAAGCAGTTGTGATAAGTGGACTCATGAAAAGACGGAACAAACTTAAACTGATATTAAATAATTAAGGCAAAGACAGAAGAAAAAAAAGTAGAAAATCTCTGTAAAATCCCTCCCCAAAACAAGCATAAAAATTGCATTAACTCTGAGCTGAGATTGCACAAATGTACACTATGATAAAGCCAGAAATGAAGCTGTTAACCCCTTCATTCCTGTCAGCACCTACATTCTGTGTTGCCCTTCAAGTCAGTTTTATGCAATTCCAATTAGATGTCCCTTCAGTGAAAAGTATAAGCATCTCAAATACTGACCAGTCTAAATCAGGGCTGAGTGGAAATATTGATGATGAATGTCTCTATACTCAGAAAATACTGATTTAACAGAACTAAAATATTTTGTAACAGCACATTAAACTTGACATTTGTTTAAAAGGGGAGCAGAAGATAATTTTGAAATGATTTCACAGTGGAAAATTTTCATTTTAGGGATCAAAGCATTTTGTTTAATGAAAGAAATAAATATAACCTACTATATTAACTTCTCTCGAAATCAGAGCATGATTTTCCAGTTTATAAATATAAAATATTTTGGCCAATCCAAAAATTTTTAAATCTCATTTTGAGGTATATTTTTAAGTATTTACTTTTATTTTGTTTTATAGGAACATAGGACTTGAAGGAACCTCCCAAGGCAGTATCCACTTCATAATATAATCCTATTCATGCATATAAAAAGATGCCTCTTAAAAGTAGAGAGACTGTCTGTTTCCACTGCTTCAGGTTCTGAAAGTTCCAGAATTTCAATCCTTTGCTCATTATAAAGCTTTTCCTAATTTTCAGCCAAGGTTTATTCAAGCCTCTTTTTCTCCATTTGCTATTACATTTGCGCTATCCTTTAGATTACACTTTGGAAAAAAATAAAAGTTTGCATGCCTTTCAGGAGAGTGGAGGACAGTGTCTTTGATAGGATGTCAAAAAAATTATTTAAAATAAGGAATAAATATTCCATAGGAGAAAACTGATTAGGAATGGTACTACATTCAGTAATGTGAAGATTTCAAAGGAAACCTAAGGAAGTGAAGGTGCCCATATTGATTAGTTAGATGACATCAGATTATACAACTTGAACTACTACCAGCTGCTTTTTATAACCAGGGTTTGGTGGGTTTTTTTTGTTTTTTGGGTTTTTTTTTACATTTCAGGTTCTTTTTTCCCTTATTCAGACAAATAATGATAGTTTTTACCATGAATTTCAATGTCTGTAGAAGCAGCAGTCTCATTCTCATAATTTTCATCCTTTTCTGCCTGAGAAGCTCAAACGATAGTGGGAGGCTCAGCAATACTGCCCATCCATTGTAGGAGTTTCAGATGAACCTGCTGATGGCTGTGGCATTTCTTGGACTGAAATTCATTACATTGTCACAACAGTTCAATAAACCAAAGGAAACATGTGGACCCCAAAGGGTAGAGGAGGTTCTTTTGAATACTCTTTCAGCTATACTCCACGCATTAGAGCCAAAGGTCAAGTTTTTCCCTCCCCCACTCAAATGGTAAAATTTGAGGCTTCATTTGAAATGAGGAATGAAAAGCTACAAGCTGTGAGGGTGCAGCAAGACACCGTACAAACAGAGTTAGAGAGCACAGGAAAAAGTACTTTCAGATACTTCATCTCTGAAAAAGCTCCAACTGAACAGAGAGGCAAGCTTGTGACTCACTGTGTAAAATATAAAATCTACCAGCGTTTCTAGACCTTACAAAGGATCCAGCTGTTCAGAAGTCTGCGATAAACATTCCCTGGAAATCATATAATTTGCCAGCTTTGGTATCTTGTGTCACACTTCACCTGTAAGGAAACTCAGAACTTTTGACTGTCAAGGTGCCCAAAATACCTTGTGTATTTAGATCTTCAAGGACTAGGACATGTCTGCACTGAAATTATAGCTTTCCCTCTCCATTTCAGATCTCTAGGAACACTGTATTTTAAAATCCTATTAAAAGAAATTAAGGTAGCAAAGACAAGTACACACAGGGCCAAAACCAAAACATCTTTCTGGAGTACCTGAAGCTTCATTTACTTTGATCGTATTGATAATTTCAAGAGCTAAACCAATAAATTTGATCATGACATAAAAGTCTATGCTGGCTAATAACAGCTGAACAAACCTGAATATTCCATCTGCTTGACACAGATAAGAATATGTAAAATACAGAGAGTGCTGAGGGTATTGGCATATGGGAAGTGTAAAAGAGTGTTGCAGGATCAACCCAGAAAAGACTCTCAGAGACTTTGGCTGCCAAAGAGTAACAAACATCTATGTGACAGAGATTTTGAGAGATCTATGAGTTACCCAAATTTGAACAGTTCTTTCACAGAACTTGGGGGTCCATCCTTTACAATCCTGTCAAGTACCTTCCACAAAAAAGGTGTTAAAGTTTCCTAATGAAGGACTTTTGAGACTTATTCTGATATAATTTCCCTAGTCCTCTATTTGGAAATAGTTGAACCATGTCAAAGCTTTAAAATAGAGGGGAATAAAAGTCTGAGGCAAACAACTGACACAACAAATTTCAACCCTTGTGATCAAAACTTGACAAAGATATAAGCAACTGAATACAGAATTTTGTAATGGGAAGTGTCAGGCAGTTTTAATTATAGGTGTTGCTATCGGCTCCACCTATAATTAATAGTGTTCCACTCTGGTGTTCAACCACATATTCTTTTTCCACATTTATCTAGAATGAGTCATATAGGAATAAAAATAGATCAATATTCTCAAAGCATAGTGTTGATGTATGAGGACAGATGTCTCCGTTTCCCTAAACTGAAAGACCTAAATTTGACAGGCAATGAGTACTTGCTCAGCAGTCTCTAATGTTTTAATCAATTCTCAGCTGACCCTTAGGACTGGTCTGAAATCTATACAACCTTTGACAATTTAGAAAGGACCACGGAGGGATAAAAAGGCTTTTCTGAACTTTCCTTGAGGGCAAAAAACAGGGCCCCAGGTGTACATATTATGTGAAGCAGGAGGTGATGTATATTGCTTAATCCAGCTAATAATAATAAAAAAAAAAACGGGCCATAAATTTCAGCTTGTGCTTAGGACAGACGCAGGACTGTGTGATTGCCTTTGTTGAAGTCCATGAAGTTTCTGTTCCCTCATATCTATAGCCTGTTAAAGCCTCCCAGAATGCCAACCCTATCGCCCAGCATATCAGTCTCCCTCCCCAGTTTGGTATCATCCGTGAGTTTGCCAAGGGTTCATTCCATCCCCTCATCCAGGTTGTTAATAGAGATATTAAACAGTATTGGCCTCAGTATTGACTCATGAGGATGCCACTAGTAACTAGTTACTGGTTGGACTTAATACTATTAAATGTTAAAATAGGAGATTTTCAGGAACACAAGGAATAGTTAGGAATCCATCTTAAACAGATTGCCTGAGAAAAAATTATGCTTCCCAATCTACGTGAACGTGCGCACTGACAATCTGGTTTTACGGTCATTGTCCCATTTTACCTCAGAATTAGGATCTGAAAGAAGCTCTCTAGAGGTTTATGCCAAGTGTACTATCCTATGTCTCTTCCTTCATCCATACCTTGTGTTCCTGATGGATATTTTTAAACCACAGCAATCTGCACTACTGTGATTTTTTTTATTTTTTATTTTTAACAAATAAATGAGGTGTAAATTAATTAAAGGTCCTGTGGGACACGAGCCTCTCAGACCTACATTATCAATAGGCTCCTATATACATCCTCTTTTTTAATGCCTGGAGAGATTAGTAAACTAACTCAGTGGACTTTCCCCCAACTGCAAGCACTTGCAAACTTGTTCGTGAATATATATATGTTCAGAGCTTGTCTGATGGATAGGACTTTTTTCTATAATATATCATTAAAAATTATAACATTTAAGGCTATTTCTAGCTGTCTTTGGAAAGGGTAGAGGAACTGTGTAGGATCCAGATCACTACACTCTTATTTAACAATTTTTACATTTCTTTTTCAAGGCTGAAACTATAACTGGAACATATAATAAAAATGTCTTATGTACTAACATAATATGTTTTGAAACTTGCAATTAGCTACTTCTGTGTATATTGTCTTTTTTTCCATCATTACTTGTTGTCAAAATTAGGGTGATTTTTTCTGTATATATTTTTCTGGAAACTTCAATTATGCTTTACCATCTCACCTGCAGGGGAGGGCATAAATCATCTCCATAGTATCTTGCTTAGAGTTTTATTTTTATTTTGCTAACTTTGTTATTAAAGAAGACCCAATATATCACTTACTGCAGTGTCTCTTAAATCACATAACTAAAGTGCAATAGATTTTGAGTTTTCAGGAATTTTTGTGACATCATCACAAATTGTAATGATGTGATTATACATCATATAGTAGAGTCATAATTACATTCTAATTATGCAAAGAGAAGTATTTATACTAAAACAGGCAATTAGGTGTAATTACAGTAATGATGTAAATGTGCAAAAATTAACTGAAATTGATTTGAAAAGGAACTAGGAAATGTATACAAATAAAACATATTTGATGGCTAAAAAAAAAGCAAACCTCTCTGTTAAATGTTAAGTCTTAATTATGTATTAGAACATCATGCAAGGAAAAGTCCCAAGGTCATTTTTCCTCCCAGAGCTCCTGCTAAACGCTGCTGTTCTCTGGTCCTGAAGAAGAGCGATAGATTTTTTTTTCCAGTTCTGTTCAGTCAGATGGAGAGGAAATCTCTTAAGAATGCTCTACACAGAAATGTCTACAACTGGCTGTGAGGTTAGTTATTACATAGCGCAAGAGTAAGTGACACTCATGTTTTTCATATATTTCCCCAAATTACCAGTTTGTTGCATGCAAGCACCTGGAATATCATTACTTTCTTTATTTGTCCATATTTGCCTAATCACTTTCCTGTTCTCAGACCCTTGCCTATGTCCTTCCCTCCTTGTTTACTACAGGGAACTAACTAGCTCAAGATTATGTTTTAAGATAATACTAGTCTTAACTGTCCACCTATGCACTACATCATGATCTGTAGCAAGGACTTGCAGAATTTTCTTCTACTTGATTTTATTTAGTTTTATCTCAAAAATCTTAAATGCTTTCAAGCACAGTTTTATTACTGTGAATGACAGTTTAAACCAAATTGCTTATGTGGGATGCTTATTAAGAAACCAAAGGAATACTCAGCACCAGAAAACAGTCTATAAACAGAATAAGTGATATGTGGGCAAATGGTTCAGTGTTCCACAGCTATGGATAAATTGCACATTTAATGCACTCATTGATAATTTCCTGCCCCAATAAAATAAACTAACATAGCATGTATATGTGTCTGTGTGCCTGAATGCATTGTATATATGCATGTATCTACATATATGAATACATACCTATGTATATATATATATTCCATACACATACACCAGAACAACCAGATTCATGCACATATACCAGAACACCCAGACAACTCCTACCTAGCAAGTAGCTGTTTATACCCTTAACTATGAGAGTCACTGGTTCCATCCCCAAATAGTCAGATAAAAGAGGGTTTTGACAAACCAATACCATAAAGGATGAATTGTCTAGAAATAGTGGTATACAAGTATTCTCCTAGAGGAATATCATCTCTGTCATCCTTCTGTGCTTCTGCTCATTTCTGGGAACAATGAAATACTCTTAAATATTACAGAATATCACAGAGAAAAATAACTTTGTGCTTTTCCAGTTCTATTTTATTCTAGATCTGCAAAAAGGTTATGAAGTCATGAAGTGATCATCAGTTAAAAAGTACTTGTAAATCTCAGCATGAATCTTTATCAGGTGTTACTCTAGAAAAGTGTGATTTCATTTGTCTTTGAGAAGCATAGCACAAAGAAAAGTGATCTGTTAGTGCGGTTTTCAGATCTTGACCAGGACTCACAGGAAGCAAGAAATTGAAAGCTAATGTTGCTAGTCTAGCCTTGATCTCCTTCACTGTCTTTTTTCGTCAAACACCAGGAACAACGGATGCTCTATGGTAAATAGATGGCTGACCTCTCTTCTGCACCCTTGCATTTCTCTTGTGAGCATGTACTGTATTATGCTGCCGTATGGCTTTTAGCTGCGTATAGCCTTTCTACTAGGGAGGTACTCTGCTATGTCTCATGGAAGAACAGGGAGGTTGCTTTTATTTTGACTCTTTTCTCCAGTACCTAAATGCAGTACTTTGTAGATTGATTAATTGTTATGCACAGAATGTAATAAAATACGTTGCAAAGAGCTAAACTTTTGGGCTCAACAAGAGGTGCTGAACATTAGAAATCCAGTTTCTTAAGGAAACTCTGTCTATTCATTTTCCAACTGTGAGTCCTTTCCTCTCTATCAACTTCTGAGCAGGGTGACCAATTTCAATCAAATCTGAAAAGGGAAAAGAAATGGCAAAGCTAATTAAATTACCCTATAAGTTTTGTTGTCTGAGCAGATACAAGAATCAAACCTTGTCTCCTTACTGAAATAAAGTCAGGCAAAGCTTCTCTGCTGTATATCCAACTTGGCAGCAAGAGCTGGTCAGTCCAGCGTTTGTGACTGGACTGCTTGCCACTCCAGCTTGCCATTTGTAGCAAAACTCACACCTCTACAGAAAGTTAGACTACTTTAGTGCTTGTGGTATTTCACTACTGCTTGTGGAACACCTTGTTACTGATTAAGAAAATCATCTTTTTTTCACACAATCTGTTAGTTTCACCTGAATAGCTATTGGACAAGTGAACATATATTTTCAGTGTAAGGTTTCAATTTCAGGGCAACAAGTTTTCTGCATGCATAACCCCCTGCCACTCTAACACTGGAGTTTAAATCAAGAATGTTGAAGTTAAGTCTACAGCTGAAATATTACAGACTGAAGAGAATTGTTACACAGCATAAGTGAAGAAACAGAAGGGAATATACATCATGAAAGGCAAACTGAATTTCCAACCCTTTTCCAAACCTTGTAAAGTGACTTGGTTCAAACTGGTGCAGGTTTTTCTTTTTTGTATATATTGGTTTTCAATTTTAGATGTTTGTAAAAAAAAACGTGATTAGAAAAAGGATCTCTGTCCACTTCTGCTTTATTAAATTACTACCCGTAAAATTATGTTTGCTAGAGTCATATCCCAGCAGATGAAATAAGAAAATACTTTCCTAAGAGTTCCTTTTATTTAACCCTCCTTAATTTGGGAATAATACTCAGCAGTAGATAATATGCTCAAATGAAAAGCAATTGCGATAACAGAAACTAAAGACAAAGAAATTATTGCATAAATGTGAGTGGATTTAAAAGAACTCTTTACTCTTACTTTAAATCTGAAAATATTTGACTTTAGAGATTTTTTTTTTCAATGAAATTAGCAGCCAGATTATGAAGAGGCAAAAAATATTTGATGGAAAATCAGGGATGCCTGGAAAAAGAACAATAAAGTAGTGCTGCTTTGCTATACATGCCTCTTCTTTATGAGGTCAGTAATGCTGAAAAGGATTGACAAAACTGTGCCTCAGACCAAACTGTAATAGCCTAGACAGTCACTTCTCATTCCAGACTAACTTCTATTTATTTTTAAACTAAGCTGATGCACCGTTAAGGTTGTGACATAAACTGACAGAAGAATGGACTTTAAGTTAAGGTTAGACTCTGTCCCTTATCTTTTTACACTCAGAGCTTCATGATGTCCTCTGATATTCAAGCACAACACACAAATCACAGTATAGTTGGTAAAATAAATGATTTTGTCCATAAACCTAGTGTCAAATCACTGTTCTGTTTCTTAGAGGGGTGTGAGTTCTCATTCTGCTCTCCATTTTATCTCACAAGCTGAAAAAGTCTGATAGGTCTATTTTAGCCTAATTTTCTATAGAGAGTTCTTGATATTACTTCATTTTTGAATGGCATACATTTTTCATCCTTGGTAAGACAGATACAGAACTAACACTGGTACAGGTTTGAAGACAGGTAGGGACAAAGCAGATGATTAGGTCATGCTACAGATGAGTCTCAACAGTTCTGACTGAACTTTTTCTAGTACTTTCCCCATCTTTTCCACACCTTTTAGAGGTCAATACCCTAGAAAGATTTGTAGGCAGAGAAAGCGAGAGCAGAAGAGAGGAAGAGCAGTTGCTTCCTTTGAGCTTTGCAGGGGATAGGTCTAAGGTATGGCTACATATCCCATAGAATTATTCACTACTTGCAATCTTGGGAGTTTTTCAATCATTAGGGAATTCAGTAGTATGATGCTGCCAGGAAACAAGATATGAAAAAGTTAGCCAGAACATCTGTGTTTAAGCAAGAGCCCTGTGTGAGCAGAGAATGATTCAATAGCTGACTGTTTAGGGTGGTTTTCTGAGAGGTTAGATGACCCGGGTTTCTGTCTTTTATGATTGAGCAAAACAGAGACTAGCTCCAAGCAAGAGGCTGAACCATGCCAAAGTATTCATGAGTTGTTGATTAATGTAATTTCATGGCATACATCAAAAACTCATAAACTCAAACATCTAATACTGTGAAAGAGTCTGAATTGGAGTCCCATCCATCCCAGGAGAGAGCTATGACAACTTGACTGAAGGGAGAAACAAAAGCGGAAATATCTCTTTCAGTAGCTCATTTTCTACAGAGGGAGTGACTTGCAGAGAGCATCTGCAGCTATGATTCCCAAGCAGAGGTGGAATTACATCTTTTAACCAAGTGCTGTGATACTTTTGTGGAGTACAGTTAAAGCTGAACCTTTCCTTAACATTTCTTATGAGGTGACTTGAATTGCTTCCTTCTGTCCTCCTTGAGTATGATGTTCTCACTCTGAAGTGGTTAACTCTCCCCAGACATAGAGGGATCCAAAAGCCTAACTTTAGGTCCTGAGTTCCACTAGTCTGCAGGGTGCTGAGAAGCTGAAGAGCTGCAATACTCAGCATTTCATGGCTTTTTTCTCCCTTTTATGAGCTGAGCCCAGCTGTTTAAGTGTGATCGCAATTCTTTTTTTTTCCCAGAAACATATTGGTTACAGGGCAACCCTCTCTTCCAACATCTGTTCAACACATTACTCACATATTCAGATTTTCCTGCTCATTCAGCATGTTATAGCTCATTACAATATACTAAATATTCTTCTGGAGTGAGCAGGGAAATTTCTCACGCTTCAACTCTGCTGATTCCAGCTACAGATGAACCCCAATCAGAAACTCTTAGTTTTGACCATTATGACTTCATATGTGGATTGTATGGGCAGCTGTGCCCTGCAGTGTTAGCAACAAGATGAAGTGGCAAATCGAAAGGTCCACTACGCCATGCCAGAGTGCATATGGCTCAAGTTCTGTTCTGAATGAGGTAAATTCCATATGAAATATCATCATTCTGGTGAGACGTACAACATTCAAGCTGGCATAAATGACCATTTTAGACCAGTGCGAGAGCATCAATTCAAATGTTTTTCATGTATTTCCAGTTTGGTTTCTTAAGAGGATGAATTTTGGATCTTAAGGTCTGTCTTAAGATCCTTCTTTAAGATCCTTCCTAAGAGGATGAATTCAGCTTTATGTGTTTCTAGTCATTCCTTGCTTCCTCTCTTATGTCTTAACTAACCTGTTGTTCAGTTTTGATCAAATCCTAAACAAAGGAGAAGGGGTCTTAAAGGTAAATTCCTACAAGTGACATGAAAATTAGCAACTGCCAAGGAAACAAGAGAACTTTTTTTTTTTGTGGAAATATCAAGTAGAACTTTGCTTGTGAATTTCTGTAGGTTGTACAATTTGCTTGGAAAAAGCTAGCTGGCCAATGACCATACACAGACTGTCCATCTAGTTAACTGTGAGTAATTCAGGATGAGCCACTGTACGTGGTGTCTCTTGGCTATATCCCTAAGCAAGGTGTCACAGAGAAGGTGTTACCAAGAAGGTGTTACCAAGAAATACTATGAAGAAAACAGACCAGAAATTGGAGGAAATTTGTGCTCAATACTTACCTTAATCATAGAATGGATTGTCTTATTTATTCAGTCTCTCATTTAATGCTAGTATAGATCTGGATTGAACGCAGGCTAGATTCCTCAAGAAGAATGCAGGTAATTATATGGCAAAATGCAGAATTTTCATTGATTATTCTTCTACCTACTGGGAATCATAGCATTAGTCACATTCCTTTTTTGAGTTTGAGGTACCTATGTTTTGATTTGCTAAGTTTAAAGGCAGTTTTCACTCTTTTTTTTTTTTTTAGACTTTTATAAATATCCCTAAGTTAGATCCCATATGAGGCTTCATCTGATGAGACTTGAAAGTCAACATGCAATGCACAAAGAAGGAATCGTTATTATGTAGAATCTATACTGTAGAGTCTGAAACCTTAATATTAAGTCTTAACCTTAACATGTAAGTATAATTTTCAGTTGTTTAATTCAGTATCTACATGCTGCTACAGATTCTACTGAAACTATTGTGTTAGGAAAAAAAAATTGCCCTTTTCAATTTTCTTAGAATTTTATGATAGTCTGTCCACATTGGATTTTTTCCTCTCCATTATCCTTTTCAGCCTTTATTTTATTGTCTATAATCCTATGTTTTTCTCTTGATCATGAGAGCATCTGTATCTAATGATACTGCCTAAATTAAAATGGAGGCATTCTGAAGTATATGATTGTCTTCCTGTTTTTCCATCATTTCTATAACTGTTTCTCCATGCATGCATTATGCTTCATGAAATATCTTCTGTAAAAAATACATGTGAAGAATCCCAAGTGGAATACACTGAAAATGATACTTAAGCATCCAGTGAGAATTCCATTGGCACATATATGTGTGCATTTATGTGAACCACTGCATATCTGGAAAGTGTCAAGCACTCTTGTCCCCTATTACCTTTTCAAGGAGTTCTGAATATCCACAAACACAGCAGGAGGTGCTAAGCTTGATAGATATATGAGTGAAATGACACAATATATCTATAACCAGGATATAGGAAATATCAACCTCACAAAATACTGATTGAAAATTGAAAGAATCTGTCAAAGGTAGTTTTTCTGTGGTTTGCAGGTGATAAATATGTCATTTTATTAGGCAGTCACAGTGACAAAAAATACAGGAAGTTTGGCAACTTTTCTTTTGCATACATAGATGTGCTCATACCTAGCTATAGTGAATTTGTTTATCTAAGATCATGAGTGGCATAGTGTAAAATGGAGATTTGTGGAAAAAAAATCCTTTGAATCACAGAAAAGCTAAAATACATCAATTTTTTCTTAAGACTATACATAGTTCCTCCACTAAGATATAGGCTGAAACAATGAGGTTGCAAGGTACAAAAATCACACAGGCCAATAATGCTAGCTGTGGTCAAATGATTTACTCATTAGCATTAGACTACATACGCAGAGCTCTGGGCCATTGTGTTCCCAGCTGGCAGCTACCACTAACATCTGGGCCATTAACATCAGAATTAGCAATCTAGAGAATTGTTCCTTCTATCACTTCCAGCTAATACTGGACTCCAGTTAGTACTCTTCCAAGCCCACCTGCAATAACGTCTAACAGCTTCAAATATCCAGACATTATAGACTGTGGAAGGTTACGTGAATAGAAAATAGGATTACAACTACTTGGAATATTCTGTWAGTGCTGGGTGTAGGGATTCCTTTATGGGTATTATTCCTTCTATTAACTCTTTAGCAAAAGACTGTGGTGACCCTTTCCTTTGAGACAGAGCACAAATCATTTCATCAGATGGAAGTTCTCTGAGTGCAGATTTGTATTGAAACCAGACATTCTTTAAGCTAAACAGCAAAATACAATAGTTACTTCTCTGTAAGATAATTTCCTTCTCCGAGGAACTACTTCTACTGTCAGAATTAACACTTAAACAATGAGAGGAGAAGTCAGGGATAAGTGATTATTTACTTATACACTGATTTTCTTTTATTTCAATAACAACAACATAAAAATCTTTAAATTATCAGTGATTCCACAGAGAATCCACTAAGTTGCCTACAAAACTTTCTCATCCAACCGTATTATTGTTACCTTCCCTTGTCCTCTTGCTATACTCCTTAAATTTGTTACACTCTTCATGTGTTTAGTCTTAAATTAAATATACCGTACAGGAACCATAATAGGGAACTTTCTAACATCACAGGGGCTAGAGTGTAACTTGAGCCTACATTTCTCCCAGAAATAACTAGTAAGTAAATAACAATATGATACCACTGTCTTAGCTCCAGCACATCAGTGGCACTCCCAGTCTCTTCTTCTGCAGATGCATTAGCTCAGCTAGATAGTATAGCTCTCTACATTAAACTTGAACTGGATGTTGGGATTTTTCCTTGAGAAGTTTGATATAAGCACACACCTACAGGTGTGTTTATCCCCCTGATATGTGGTGGAATGAATTAATGCATTTTTTATGGAAGGTCTTGGGTCTGTATTTGTCCTAACTTTGGGATTTGGAAGCTTTATGCATCCAAGTCTTGGATCAGCTCCTCTTTTTTGTAATTATATCCCCACTCCACCTGAATCACCTAGGTACCAAAATACCCTGTCAGCTATGTCTTAGGGTTTATGTGCACCTAGGATTTGTGTGTCCTCTCTAATCTGTTTGGTTGGCCAGTAAAGTCAATAAGGCAGAGATGTGAATGAGGGATGAAAGTCATTAGACCTTTCACAGTCCTGTATTAACTTTTGGGTACCTGGAAGTTAACCCTGATATCAAAGTTTACCCAGGCATATGAGGGTAATAATAACTCTAGGGAAAATTGGAGAGTGTGGGAGACATAGACCAGGACTGCATAAACTTCATAGTACATTTCTCTTTGATATTTTTGCTTAAAAGAGATTCTTTAGTATCTCTTTCTCCTCCACTTCAGCACATTTTGAAAGGTTCCCAGTTGCATACGTCTCAGACAATTACATGAAAGCTGCAACGTAATTTGGTTTCACCTAAATAGTGGTGCCACATAACACGTCTCTCCCTCTGAAATTACAAGATACTTACACTTTGAACTTGAGACTTGAGTGAAGCATAACATCATGCTGAGGATCTGAATTCTTATAATTTGATTTCAGAACAGTACCTTCATTTCATTTGCAAGTGTACAGAAGAGAGAACACTACAGTCAATTATGGTCAGATGTGTAGGAATTTGTTTTGACTGTTGAGAAAAACTATGTGATGATTCCAATGTGCATGAGAGACACGTACAGTACTATGTTGCCAGAGGTGAAAAAAAAAAATCAATGAAAAAAAATGAGAACTTGTATGTAGCAAAAATAAATACAGTTCTCAGCTCTAAGGAGTCCTGATTTGGACATTGTTCCATCTGCTACACAATGGGATAAGGAAACTCCATTTCCCATTGCTCAAGAAATCATATTTCTGTTAATTAATAATGAAGGCAGTCTCAGCTGTCAGCAAATGGAGAATTTTTTCTTTGATAAAAACTCTCTAAATCAAGGAAAACAGTTTCGCTCATTTGCTCAATCATGCTCAAAGCATTTCCTGGTAGGTAAACTTAATTGACATCATATTTTATTATTTTCACAAATTCTGATATTTAAGGTAGTTTTTGTTATTTTGCTGTTGTTTGACACATACTATTACAAACCACAACAATAAAAGATTAAATGCGATATCTCCAGTGAAGATAAACGGATGGAGCTTTACCAAATCCATTGTTACTACACTGACTTACCAGCTGTTATCCCTGCTTTTTATACAGCCAGCGTAAAAGCAAGGCCAAAGAATTCATTTGAGGTCAAGTACTTTAACTAATGATTGGTTTCTAACTAGCTTACTTCACTACTTTGGCATATAGATTTCTGTGAAAATCGGACCCCTATCTCCCTGAGCAAAATTATTTTGAAGGCGGACAATGCAGAATCTCTTAACACTAATTGACTGGTGCTATAATTAGTCAAATTATAGTATGAATTGTATTAATGCTAATTACAGTGGAGAAAGATTATTGTGTGCCAATAGTACAAGACTGAGAGTTAAGGAGATTCATGTGCTTTTTCCATCTTTGCCACTGATTTTCTTTGTAGCTTTGGGCAAGTCATTTGAACTCAGGTTACCATACATTATGTTTGGCAAACCTGTTTACCAAAATTTTCCTCCCTCGTGCAGTTGCTTGAAAGAAGCTGTATGAGACTAATGTATTGGCAGCTTTGGAAGCCATCCATGTAAAGTACTAAAGAAATAATAGGATTATACTTCTTTCTAGGCCTGTTGTACCTGTGCACCCCTCTGTGCAAAGTGAGAGACATCCATCAGTCAGTTAATCTACCTCCAAAAAGTTTCCATGACTGAGGCTATTTCAGTGATATCTGACTCATTCTACAGAAAGATAAAAATGAATTACCTGAGCCCAGAAATGTTGAAAGAAATTGAAAAAAGGGTGAGAAAGGGCCAGGGCCAATGAGAGAGCTCCGTGCTTATATAATTGTGAGCAGGTATCTGCCATACAACAAAATATCAAGCATTGTCACCTTGCTCTCTCTTGGCACCGACCGTTTACATTCTCCAGTTGGTACAAGTAATGTATCTTTTCTGTAAGGGCCCACACATGTCATGTAGGATGCAACTACTTCATTACATGATGCTTGGTGAGTACCAGGAGAGTATTATTTTCCTTGGGAATGAGGTGCAAATCTCAATGGACCAAGACCTGAAAATGTCAGGAACAGAGAGAGCTGGAATTTAAGCTGCTGGCTTCTGATTGGCTTGAGGTCTGCAATCCTTAATTTTTATTGAATGTTGACTGGATATCTGGAATAATAAAAATTAGAAGAAAGAAATGGCTTAAACTTTCCAAATATTTCTCACTACAGGCAAAATCCAATGAAACTCAAGTTGTCTCAGTGTGGAGTCTTTCCTGACAAATGTCTGAATTATGTCATTTTTCCTAATATTTCAAATAATATCTCATACCAAAAAGAACTGTCACATGCACTCAGAGAAAAAAATGTTTTTAAAGAATATGTTTTTCAGTATGGTATTCTTCTGGCCTGAATCACATGATCTTGCACCCTCTATGAAACATAGGATTACTTAATTCCTTTAAACATTAATGGATACTGTCCATCCAAATCTGATAGTTGGCTTTGAAGATTCAGACAGCAAATTTAACTGTATTCTCCATGGTCAAGATATATCTCACATGTTAATGTTTGTAGTATAATTATGCTTACTTGAAAACTTTTTGTTTGTTGTCTACCTAGCCAATTTACAGGATGAAATAACAGTAAGAGTTTTAAGTAAACAAGTTCAGTTCTGATTTTGCTAGAAATGAGAACCCTTTTCAAATGTTCTCAAAATCAAATGCTTCAGCATAACAAGAAGCATATAAAAAATCAAGTAGATATAATTAATAAGAAATAATAAGCCTAAATAGTTATGATGAAAACAGGCTTCATGATAGAACTGAAGAGATGTAAAATTATCAAGATTTATCATACCTACTGCATCAGGCAACCAACAAAAGCAATAGCAAAATTTTAATTATTTGTAACTTTCTATGACTTTCATCTTTTTGGGTGACTGTTTCTATGCCTGGTTTCCATTTCAAAGAAAATAGTTTCCAAAAGTGTGAAAAAAGAGATATCTTGTGTCTTTTTGAATCAATAAAAAAAAGTCATGATTTTCAATGTTCAAAATCGGTAGTTTAGATGAGATAGCAAAATATCTTCTGAACCCTTGAAATTGTAATTTAGCATGAACTAGTGTCTAATGCACAGGACATGAACTGATAAGTTTTGGAAATCTGAGGATGAAATAAGAAACATGTGTACGTATGAAAAAGTACCTGAGTTCACTTGTGGTTAAAAACACTCACTCTTTACACTGGAATGAGAGCCCTTTGTTGAACTGTCACTCCTACAAGTGGATCCATTTTAGCTTCTAAGTTACATGCCAATTTAATGAGCTAGGAAGCATAGGTAATCACTGCTAGTCTTGGAGCAAAACTTCTGAAAAAAAGGAAGAGTTAACAAATGCTTTCTTCTCTAACGTAGAAAAACTAAATCTCATATCTTTCACAACAACACATAAAATTCTGAATTCACTGTTTTTGTGAGTGTCAGTAAATCTGAAGTCTGGTCTCTGATGGTTTTGATCAAAGTATGATCAGATTCAGATGAGTATTCTACATTTAATGTGTATAGTGGAGTTTAACTGTTATGAACTAATTTTGGACTATTTCATTCCTTATATACCATGTGTCAAAGGCAGCACATGTCAGATATGGATCTTCTAGGGCAATAGATTTCACCTGCACCATGGCTGCAAGGGAAGTACCTGGGACAACAGACCCTGTGCCCTGCCGGAACGCCCGGAAGAAGCGGCGGGTGATTGTTGTGGGGGACTCCCTGCTGCAGGGGACGGAGGCATCTATCTGCC